>NC_081296.1:13071817-13378999 GCF_030435805.1 Mustela lutreola
AGGCATCAGGGCAAGCTTTGCCATCCTGAGTTCAATGGCAGCTCATCAGTGGATCCTGTCTACTGCCGGGTCTCCCTTGTCATGATCCGTTTTCCAAACCTGCTTCTCCTGTCATCCTGGCAGTCTGTGAGCTGTCTATAGGGCACTGAAAAAAAGTACCTCCTTTGAGAGGGAGCTTGGTTGGGAGAACCCCGTCATGATGATCAATTTCGCCTCCATGTCCAGGCTGTCTAAGACCCAAGCCAAAGGAAACACCCTGTTCTTTCCCCTTCATCTCCATCACATTGCCTGCAGCCTGAGGACTGGGGTCCAGTGCAGCCCTTTCTCCAGCCTGCGTTTCCCTCTGATGGCTTACCACCAGATCCGTTTCAGAGGATGTTTGGAATTTATGTCTGTAATACTGCCAATTAAGGAACTCAAAGAAGTTGGCTGAACCGGAAATAATTTCAGAATTCTTCTTGTTATTCTCAGGTGGATGGTAATGTAGTCATTATGTGTTCCTGTGTTTTAGAAGAACATTGTTCTCTAAGTCTCCCCCATTGAAAGCATCTGCCCGTCTTTCCCTAGCAGTTGAACCACATCGCTCAAAGTCAGTGGGCAATATATAAAACTTTTCAGCAAGTCCCCCCCTACCCCCATCCAAATAAATAAACAGAATATATGGCATTTCCACCGAAAGCAGCAGGACAAGACATCCATTTCATGCTTCAGCAATCTGACTAAGGAAACAAATATAGATTTTTCTTCCAAATGCCTTCAGGTTATAAGGCAAGTTGATTAAGGCCTTTCTTTAAGCCCCACCAGAGAAATAAATGGATGATGGAGTTTGCCTACCCTTAAAGAGAAAGAGGTCATGTCTAATATTGACTCTCCTAACCAGTCTGACGGAAGCGTATTTCTCACAGATGCGGCCCTGCAACCCATCTCGATTGCAGGAGAGAGGAAAGCCATATGGATTTCAGTTTCCTGTTAGCTGAGAATAAATTAAATCATGTTCTTTTCTCCTTTTTACCACTCCTTTGTGGATTCAATCTCCATGTAGACATGTCTGACATTTTTTTTAGGAAGGAGTTAATGAATTGCTTTTTATTTTTTTATCAAACTGATATGATTTTTGCCTTTCCTCCCTCCCTCCCACGCCGATGATGTAATACAGAGGATGGGGGGGCGGTCATAGATCGTAGTAGTAGTGTGACCTTTGAGAGGTTGCAGGAGAGCTGGTCATAAATCCTGATGGTCCATAGGTTCAGGATTTTTCCCAGAAACTCCCCAAGGGTACTGGGGTTCCTAACAAAGAGACTTATTTTACAGGTTTTTTTTTTTTTTTAAGATTTTATTTATTTATTTGACAGAGAGAGATCACAGTAGGCAGAGAGGCAGGCAGAGAGAGAGAGAGAGGAGGAAGCAGGCTCCCCGCTGAGCCGAGAGCCCGATGCGGGGCTTGATCCCAGAACCCTGGGATCATGACCTGAGCTGAAGGCAGAGGCTTAACCCACCGAGCCACCCAGGCGCCCCTATTTTACAGGTTTTGAGTAGAATATTATATTAGTTAAGGTAAAGCTAGTTGTTGAACAAATGAAATCCAATGTCTTGGCAGCTTAACATGCAAAGAAGCTTATAGTTCACTCATGTAGAGTTTGCTGGGGTTGGATGGAGTGGATTCTGCTTCATGAAGTCACTTCAGAATCCAGACTGATGATGGCCCTACTGTTCTCACCCGGTGACTTTCAAAGCTGCCTTGGGTGTTTACTTCCAGTCGGGGTATGGGAGAGAGAGAGTGGGAGAGAGGGAGTGCCACCTAGAGAGAGGAAGGAGGCCGGAAGAGGGAGAGAATAGAGTTGAGGGGCAGGCTTTTTGCACCAGGCCTGGAGGTGGGGTGCACATCTCTGTACCCATTTTATTGGTCAAAGCCTGTTGCATGGCTTGGAGAGGTGGAAAATATTGGGTAGCTGTGGGTTGAAGAGTAAAGGATTAGCTAGCCTCTGGTTTCTTTGGAAGGATTAGAATTTTCATCTGAGACCATTTTGGAGTTTAGGACCCAGGTCACTGATATTAGGTTATACTGTTCACACTATATCTTTTTGTTGTTTTTATTTCCTTTTTTAAAGATTTATTTATTTGTTTAAGTAATCTCTACACGCAACATGGGGCTCCAATTCGTAACCCCGAGATCAAGAGTCACATGCGCCACTGACTGAGCCAGCCAGATGCCCTTTTCATGAATATTTCTGTTGGTTTCATCTTGTGGTCATATTTGTCATCCTATTATATAAAAGTATGTCAGCTCATTCCTATATGGCCAGTCTTTTTTCCACCACACTACCCTATTTCTGTGCTCATAATTTAAATTAATCTTCCAATCAGATGGAACTATACCCTAAAGTAAATCCCCCCCATCCCTGAGGCAGATTTTATGCGTTTTCGAAGACCTTACATGCCTAAGACTTTTTTTTTTTTTTTCTGTTGTCTTGACAACTTGACTGTGTCAAGTGTTAGATGTTGGGGATGATGGCTGATTCTCTTATGTGGGCAATCTAAAGTGTACAATAATTTCACTTGTCATGAATTGACAAGAGTAAAGACATTTCCATGCTTCCTCCTTTAAGTGTCCGTCAGCAGTTTCTCCTTTCAGAAGAATAACTGAGGAAGAAAAAAAAAAAAAAAAAAAAACCAGAGAAGGAATATTTACTGAAGGTGAGACTGATCTCCTTATGTTGAAAATTCCAGAAAATCCTGCACTTTATAGAATTGTTAAAAGCATGACATTGTGTATTATTAAATTCCTATTTACTATTCTCAGAATTTATCAGTCACTAATATACCTTGTAGGAACTTCTTATCTAAGGACTTGTTAGTCACTAAAAATATTCACCCAAAGTAAGTTTTGCACCCACTGGAGAAAAAAAAATTTTTTTAAAGATGTTTAAATCTCTTTATGTTGTATTAACATTACTCCTGCTATATCCTATGGTATGTACATTTTTTAAAGAAGCTTTATTTTATTTTGGGGACAGGAGAGGTTAACCAGTGGTAGCTCTCAAGTTTTAGATTTATTGAAAAAGAATAAGGAAAGCTAGGCTCAGCTGATTCTGCCCCCTCCCCCTCCAGCTGAACAGATGTCTCAACCCATGCCAGAAACTGAAAGCATATAGATAAGGAGCAATTTTTTATTTATTTTGAAGTTACTTTTCTGTTGTACTTCTTGATCCTATTTTTATCTGTTGTCTCTGTAATGTGGATATATCTGCATCTCTAGTCCTACTTCAATAGAATGCCTGCATTCTTTTTCAATTTTACAATGTCTACGATCAGGCTTTTTAACTCAGGGGCTTAAAAACTCTTGTTGTCTTATCTAGAACCATTAATAGGAATTCTTACAAAGCTCAGATTGCTTTGGGAGTTAGAAATTGAAAGATAAATGAATATTTTAGCCTCTCTGAAAATGTCTAGTTTGTAGAGTTAATTACCTTCTATAACCCTACCTGACCCTGGTTAATGACATCAGTAGAGATCTTAAAGGAATCATGGACTTGAATTTGACTCAGGAGCCAGTGATGACGACCTATGGAAGCTCCCCTTGAATTAAACAGAAGGTTTTGATCACAAGTCCCCTTGGATTAAATAGAGAGCTTGCTTCCGTGTCTCTTGTTGACTCTGCTCTGACTAATTTCTCCTCATCTTTTTCACTAACCCTTCTCCCTTCATTAGCCCCTATCATTTTAGGCTTTCCAGGAGGTCAGTCCTAGGCTCACTTTCCTTCTTACTCTACACATCCTCCCTGGGACAATCTTGACTATGTCCATGACTTCAACCACCTGCAAAGACAAGGTTTCTCAAATCTCCACCCATGTCTAAATCTCTCTCCTGACTCACAGGTCTCTGAGAGATCTGTCCTTTGCTTACCTTTCTCTCTCTCTCTCTTTCTTTTTAGTATATTTTTAAGTTTTATTTTATTTTGCAATACGCCCTCCGTAATACTCATCACCAGGCTCACCCATCCCCCCACCACCCCTTTCCACACCCGCAGTTTGTTTTTCAGAGTCCACAGTCTCTCATTGTTCGACTCCCCCTCCGGTTTCCCACAATTCACATTTCCTTTCCTTTCTTACCATAAACCAATGTTTCAAAGCTAATGTTGATGAAGGTGGTACAGTGGGCATGAGCAACGGCATTCTTTTACGTCAATTTGGTAAGGTAAATTGAGATTCTTCCAGGGCGCCTGGGTGGCTCAGTGGGTTAAGCCCCTGCCTTTGGCTCAGGTCATGATCTCAGGGTCCTGGGATCGAGTCCCGCATCGGGCTCTCTGCTCAGCAGGGAGCCTGCTTCCCTCTCTCTCTCTCTCTGCCTGCCTCTCCGACTACTTGTGATTTCTCTCTGTCAAATAAATAAATAAATCTTAACAAAAAAAAAAAAAAAAAAAAAAAAAAAAAAAATTGAGATTCTTCCAAATCCTTTGGAGGAAAATCTGGCATGTCTATCCAATTTTAAATGGGCATTTCCTTTAAAACAGAAATGCTACTTCAGAATTATCCTAAGGAAATCATCCTAAGGAAATAATTGGATATGTGAGTCAATATATATATAAAGTATTGCTATATTGTTTATAATATCAAAAAAGTGGGAACCTTTTCAATTATGGGATAAACATAACCATGAAATGGTCACATGCGTTCATTTATAGAGACATAAACAGTTATCTCTTCTAAGTTGTTAATAGGAAAAGGAAGGCTATAAAATATTATAAATGTTATGACCCAATTTTATAAAAAGTATGTTTATGTACATTTCATCATAAAAATTCTGAAAACAGAATGTTAATGGTTATCTCTGGGTGAATCTGATGGGGTTACTAGTGATTTTCTCTATAATTTATTGTATTTTTCTCATTGTTATTTATAACTTGCTATTTGAATATATATATATGTGTGTGTGTGTATATATATATATATATATATATACACACCATATATACCATAGATATATGGTAGGTATGTATTGCTTTAATAATTAAGAAAGGCCATATTTAAGCCATATTTAATAATATATTAAAGCCATATTGCTTTAATAATTAAGAAAAGCCATATTATTTTTATTTTGAAAAATAAGTGAGTTATTGCTTTAAAAAATATCCATGGATACTTGTGGGAAAATAATCCTTCCATGTATTAAAAATTGTTGAATGGAAGTCTATCTAGAACTCGGACTTTTCTCTCATGTGTTCTAGTTTATTTTACTCAACACATGTTTATTGAGTCCCTATGATGCGCCACCACTTTATCCAACTGCTTATTGATGATTTCTACCTGGATGTCTCACCTACTCCTGAAGTCGGTATGTCTAAAACTAAATGTACCCTCATATCGTTCTCCTCCTAATGTTCCCTGTATCAGTTATACAGGATCCCCACCAACCTAAGTGGGAAATCTGGAAGTCATCATGAGGCCTCCCCATACCTCACCCACCACATTTAGTCATGTACAAATCCTATAGCTTCACTATTCTTTTTTTTCAGCTTTCATTTTTTAAAATTTTATTTCTTCAGTGTTCCAAGGTTCATTGTTTATGCACCACACCCAGTGTTCCATGCGATGTGTGCCCTCCTTAATACCAATCTCTCTCCTCTTCTCCATTTCCTGTTCAACAGAACTGGTTAAGGTCCTAATCCTTGCCTGCTTGGATTTCTGCATTTGTCTCCTATACTCCTAGAGCATTCTACTCATAAAATCCTAAAAGCACAGTGCCATCCTTTTGCTTAGAAAATTCCTTCTTCTCCCTACTCTTCTTCTTCTTCCTACCTTGTCATCTTTCAAGGCTTGGGTCAAATGTCACCTTCTAACATTTCTGTTAGAATTGGCAGAACTTCCCCTTGTGCTCCTTCTTGGAAAACCCCAAATAGGTCTCCTAATAATGATAGTAACAGTTAACATTGACTGAACTTTCACTGTAGGTCAACCACCATTAAAAGTGCTTCATATATTTAACTCATTCAGTGCTTACAACAACCCGATAAGATGTATGCCTTTATTATCTACATTTAGTAAAGAAAACTAAAAGGTAAAGAAACTAAAGTTCAGAAAGTTTAATTAACTTGCTAAAGGCCAAACACCCATAAATGGCAGAACTAGGCTTGAATCCAATCTGGCTTGAGAGCCTACATCCTTACCTCTAGAGTGGTCATATACACATGTGTCCTTAACCCATACTTTATTATAGCATAACATCTTACTATATTTCTTTTTGCATCAATATTTGTGGCTCCATGCAAAGGCCACACAGACAACCTCAATAAAGCTGTGCTGAGCAATTGGTTAATTAACTAATCTTTCTGAGATGCGACAACTCAACCAAAGGGAATTAGCATCGTTTAAACATTTTTGTTGCTTATTTTGTTTATATCTAGATGAGCTCCGAGGTCCTTTTTATTGTTAGACTACAATAGCATTTTGCTCTCCCTTGCTTCTTGCTTAAAAGGCTAGATCCTGCCTCATGATAAAGAAAACATCTAGAGATGAGTCAACTGATCGAGCTCATGTGCACTGAGTGTCATGGAACTTGATCAAGAAATGGTGTAGATGATCTTTGTGGAAAATGCAATGCTCTTAGAAAAATGGCAAAAATTGGTTCTCAATTTATCTGAGAAGGACTGAGAAACCTCACTCAAGACATTATGTAAAATGGCATCTCTCTTTGTAAATATTTGGAAGAAAACTATAAAACGATTAAGTTGAACAACCACCATTTCAGAGTTCTGTAAGTACTAACTATGGTTTAATGGACCTCAGGAGTCAGGTTCACAACTGCCATTGAGGTGCCTTTTAAATCCTTCCTTTCTTGGAGTTGTTACCTCCTGAATGTAGGCCTGGCAGTTGCCTACTCATTGGTACTCTTTTTTTGTGCGTACTGCACAGAATGTTTCTGAAACAGAATCATCCCATGTGATGCCTCTTCCTCAAATTTCTGATGTCTACTCATTGTCCCAATGATAAAAGTTATAACCTGTTGCCATCCTGCCTCGGAGGCCCCTGACTCCACATCTTGCTTCTGCTAGTTACTAGTACACACATGAAAAGGGCTCCCATTCTCTAGATATTAGAGAATGTCATTTACTCTTCAATTGGTTTTCAAGATCCAACTAATTTCTCTATATCTTCAAGGAATTTCTTTTGTATAGTTAGGCATTTTCTCTACTATGTTCCCATAATGCTTTGTGTACTTGGACCTTAATTACCTGTTCACTTGATACGTTTGCCTCCTTAGAATATGACTTACTTGAGGTCAGGGCCAATCTTATTTTTTACTTTTGTCTTACAGGCTTGTAAACTAGTGCTTCTCAAACGTCAACGTGCACACAAATTACCTGAGATCTTGTAAAATACAGATTCTGACTCAGCAGGTCTTTCATGGGGCCAAGCCAGCATTTCTAACTAACTCCCTGAAGAATGCCAACATTTACTAGAATAAATAGAAGGGAGGTGTATTTTGGGAAGTTGTTTTTTTTTAATGAAGGAACCCAAAGGGAAAAAAAAAAAAGGTCAAAAATAAAACATATTGTCCAATTGTGTTCTGCTTTATTTTAAACTTTTAAAAAATAAATGATTAGGGGCGCCTGGGTGGCCCAGTGGGTTAAAGCCCCTGCCTTCAGCTCGGGTCATGATCCCAGGGTCCTGGGATCGAGCCCGAGTTGGGCTCTCTGCTCAGTGGGGAGCCTGCTTCCTCCTCTCTCTCTCTGCCTGCGTCTCTCCCTGCTTGTGATCTGTCTGTCAAATAAATAAATAAATAAATAAATCTTTTAAATAAATAAATAAATGATTAGCATTTTCATTCATTCTATGTGTCAGTATATTTTAGAGCTTAACACTTCCTCACATATTATTAAATTATTTTCTCTTTAACATTTCCCCCTCTTAAAATTAAATTTAGGACTTGTTTCAACCAAGGCCAATACATAAATCTGTTATGACAATGGGACAAAATTTAAATCTTGAAATATAATTCATTTTTGAGAAAACATTTTTATAGATACTATCAGCGCTATTTTAATCACAGCCAGTATTGCATAGAATCACAGTACCTTGGGCTTAATTGTACCTTCAGAAGTTAATCCAGTGTTTACAGGGCATTCCCTCAGAATGTTCTTTATTATGTTTTGAACAAGTGTTTTTTTTTTTTTTTTTAAAGAGTTGAGTTAGACTTTAAAGATGGGTACTTTCTTTTCTTTAGTCACTTGCTTACCCTGTTAATATTTTTACAGGTATGCCACACAAAGCTATTACTTTACTACAATTTGGCTTATTTGTGTTCAACTTAGCATTTCCACATTCTTTTCCTCTAAAGTTAAGAAACAAAATAAAAAGCAAAGGAGGGGGGATAGAGAGGAAAAGACCAAGCAACAGACTCTCCTTTTTTTTTTTCTTTTAAGAATTTATTTATGTATTAGAGAGATGGAGAGAGATCACAAGTAGGCAGAGCAGCAGGCAGAGGGAGAGGGAGAAGGAGGCTCCCTGCTGAGCAGAAAGCCTGATGGGGGGCTCGATCCCAGGACCCTGGGATCATGACCTGAGCCGAAGGCAGCCGCTTAACTGACTGAGCCACTCAGGTGCCTCAGACTCTCCTTTTTTTAAAAAAAAGATTTTATTTATTTATTTGAGAGAGAGAGAGCGTGCACAGAGGTTTAGTGAGAGGGAGAAGCCAAATGCCCACTGAACACACAGCCCCATGTGTGAGGCTCAATCCCAGGACCCTGAGATGGTAACCTGAGCCAAAGGCAGACACTTAACCAATTGAACCACCCAGATATTCCCAAGCAACAGACTCTTAACTACAGAGATTCAACTGATCATCACCAGAGGGGAGGTATTTGGAGGGGAGGGGGTTAAACAGGTAATAGGAATTAAGGAGCACACTTGTCGTGATGAGCACCGGACGTATGGACGTGTTGAATCCCTATACTCTACACCTGAAACTAATATTACACTGTATGTTAACTAATCGGAATTTAAATAAAAAACTTAATAATTAATAAAAAAAAATTTAAAAAAGAGGGGAAAAAAGTAAAACAAGAGAAAAGATGCAATTCAGTACTATATACATGGAAAGGGTCTTTGGACCTTTCCCACCAACACTGAGTATTTAATTCACTGTCCACACCTCTACCTTGGAAACCAAATAAAAATGCACAGATGAGTCAGCTACATCCCCTAAAATTCAGATCGACTGCCAAGCACTGAATGGGTTAACAGCTGGTTATTTTGATGGCCACATTGACCAAACCAGTTTGCTCTGATGCAACTCTACGAGAATCACCAATCTCATCCAAGAATAACAACAACAAAAGATTAACTCAAAATAACTCATCATCTGGCCGTCTCAGGTTTACTTTCATTGTTTGGCTTAAAAACATTGACAAACAGACTTTCTAAGTTTCATTGGAAAACCTGTATGACCGGGACCCGCCAGGCTCTGAACCTCTGACTCAATGAATAATGTTATTATCTTCCCTGAAAGGTTTCACTTTCCTACTTACATGACAGAGTCTGCTTTCACTGCAATTTATGGTACTTTTAATTTCAAACATGTAAAACCTTTCATCTTCAGGAGACATGCGTTCTGTGTTTGTTTTAGGGTACCTCGAGGAGCAAAGCCAATGTGCACTGAAGATCCAGCTGGCAACAGAGAGGGGTGAATAAAGAGCTTCACTTGTCTGGCTGATTCATTTGGTCTCTTTTCATCTAATTTCTTAGGGACTCAATGTAGCTTGAAATAAAGTTTTATTTTAAATTGGTGTTCAGGGCAACCCAGCCAAGAAAGACTGCTTTGTTTTGTTTTGTTTTGTTTTTCAAATTTGTTCCTTTGTATACAGAGAAATTCAGGATCAGCTTTCCACCATTAACTGGGGTATAAAAAGGTGATCAGTCACATTACCAGATTACTTTTCACCTCACTTTTTTTTTTAAAGAAATATATTTTTTAGATTTTATTTATTTATTTGATAGAGAGAAATCACAAGTGGGCAGAGAGGCAGATAGAGAGAGAGAGGGAAGCAGACTCCCTGCTGAGCAGAGAGCCGAATGTGGGCCTTGATCCCAGGACCCTGGGATCATGACCTGAGCCAAGGGCAGAGGCTCAACCCACTGAGCCACCCAGGAGCCCTTTTCACCTCACTTTAAAGTGGAAATCACAAACCAGTGATGCGTGGATTGGATCCATGTTTAGAAACCCGAGTTAGCTGACAACATCAGCAACTGGATAAGTGTCATGTAATCTGGATTTCTGGCTTCAGTGCCAAAGGTTGAGTTGCGTCCGCCCCTTTTTGCTGTTTGCATAGTTCCCACCTGATCAGTGGTATTCATTTATATGGGCTGCCTGGTGCCTAGAACATCTATTCTGAAGCTTTAGGTTGTGAAAATCTTTCTGATTCCACACAGCAACCCGGGGGTGAGGGATAGAAAATTAGAGTGTGCACCAAGTATGGGACATCTAATACTCACCCAGCCAATGTAAGGGCAGCAGAAGTGATGTTGTGGGGCTCCATGGGTCAGGAGGACACAGATGATGAGGGGAATTGTGGTCGGAAGTCCTCATTTGAGAAGATTTTTAAGGAGTAGTGAGGAACCTTCCTGCAAGCAAGAGGCTTATGGTCCCATCCCCAGGAAGGTTAGGAGGAATGAAGCAGAAACCCAATGCTACAAGTTGAGGCTCATGATGACCAAGACTTAGGACCTGGGGTCTGTTGGGAAAGCAGTGTGGCAGCTCCTTGGTAAACGCTGGAACAAGATATGCCAATTGGCCAATGCTAAGTTTCAGTGATGGTAGTCTGAGGCTGCAGTCTCCCTCTCTAATTCAAGATTTTGAGTCTGACTTCGAGGACCTGGAGACATAGATGCACGGCAATTATGGCAGGTGCTGGGTCTCTGGGATGGCTGAAAGGTGGGCAAAAACATCTTGATCTCATGCTTCAATTAGATCAAAGTAATTCACTATTTCCTACTTCAACTCTTCTGCTTAATTAGCAGAAAGTTAGAAAGCATATTATTCTAAAAAAGACTTAAGGTGAAAATCTCTGAACACATGTTATGGCAAGAATAAGAGACTATAAAGGATAACACCCTTATCCACTGATATCTGCTCAGCCTTATCCACTGATATCTGTCGGCTGAACTCACACTGAGCAACCACTTTTTATATCTAAGGAGGTATTAGGGTTTAAGCCCACAGTTCTTGCCCTAGCTTTCAACTTGGTCTTCTCCAGGAGAAAAATGGCCCTTTCCCTCTTGAACTCCTGATGGTTAATTAGCCAAGAAAGGGGTTACTGCTTAGGTAGAGGAAGAGATCAGAAGGGAGATGATAAATAGGCAGCTCTTGGCTGATAGACCTCCGGCCCCCTGCTCCTGAGAGGCATCCCTAATTGATTACAGCATTTTTTCTTGCTGAGCTGGGATGAGGCCTCAGAATCCCTCCCAATACCATGCCCCAGGAGCCAATCAATGAGGGTTGACACTGGAAATGAAATGCATCTGCCCTTCTTTGATTAGGTTTTTATTGCCAAGTGTGTTGTAGAGGAAGCCACTGAGTGAGGTAGAACATCCAAATCCAGGCTGACAGCAGGCAAATCACCAAACAGGGAGGTCTTTATCAAATACATTTAAGGTATTAATTTTTGTTTATCTCTCTTTCCATCCATGTTTTCTATGTAGATAGACAAGTCCCTGTAATTCCTTGCCTATGGCATTATGGTGGGGCAAAATGTATAAGGAATAACAATGCCTCCTGTCCTTTGTAAAAGCTTAAACTAAATGAAAATATTCTTTGCTCTAGGTTCCAAAGAGAGGGGGGAGGAAGCCACTTAGGCTCATTCTGGTGATATTCCTGGAGGAATGTGTATGGAAGGAGAATATAGATAAACAAGCTGTATCAACCAGGGTCCCGGCAGGAGGGAGATGATGCCCTCAAATTTGGGTAAGGGAAGTCCCAAGGAAGAAGGACGCACCCCTCCTGTAGTAACAGCAGAGCTGTTCTCCCCACTTGGCCCAAAGGGATGAGGGGAGGTGATGGTTGTCCGAGCAGGAAGGAGAGGGTGGCATTGAGAGGCTGATCTAGATAGTGTCAGTGACCATTTGATGAAAGACAAACCAGCCTTAGGAAGCCATACAGGGAGGGAGACAGGAAGGAAAATACCCCTCCCTCACCTCCCTTCAGCTCCTCTCTCTCTTGGCCCATCTTCTTGTGGCCAAAACCCATCAGAAACCAAAGGGCAAGGGAGACAATTGTTGCTCTTGTAAGTTCACAGGGAGCACGGTAGAAGAGGGTGGGGTGCAAATCAGGAAAGCAAATTAGAATGCGTCTGCCATTCCTCAAACCATTTCCTTTCAACGTTCACTCTTGCTTCAGCTGGGTGGGAAGAGTTTCTGTTGATCACAAAGGACAAGGGAAGCCCTACCATCTACCGTATTATTGAAGGATGCTATAAAATCAACTGTACTTCCAGCTAAAACCTAAAACATAAGCCGCTATCAGTATTCTACTATAAAATACTAGAGGAAAACGGGGCAACAGAATAAGTAACAAATATAGCTCCGATAGTCCCCAGTTTGGTAGTCCATTTTTGGTTGAATTTGGGAACCCTGCATTTGCTGCTTTCTACTCTCCTTTCCTCTACTCTTGCCAGCAATTCAGTGGGATGGAACTCTCCTCTTGTTGAGGTGACTCAAACCTTAATCTCTCTAGTATCTGAGCTCTTTATGTTTTTTTTTTTTTTCTTCTTGTTTTTGTTTCCACAGTATTCCAGTATGGAGATCTTTTGGGCAAGGGAGTTCCTTGATGAGAAGGAGCAGCTTAGTTTCCCTTGACAATAGGTACACCATGAATACCTGAAGATACAGTTCTGCTCTTCTCTGATTGCTGGTTCGGCATCATGAGAAGCTCAAGCGGCAGTAGGATCTTCACCCCACCAATCCCAAGGTCACAGAAACAAGAAGCAAAAGTTCTTCAAGTTACTTATTATATGTAAAAATGAGAGGGTTGCTCCCACTTCTTGATTCTCAGACCCATGCATTCTGGGGCGATGATGCCATATGTTGGCCATTCATATAAGACATATACCACATATACCTTGTCCAGCCTTGTAGTAGTCTTCTAGTTCTTCTAGAAGTTCTTCTAGTTCTTCTAGTTAGCAATAAAACAGAGCCTGTACCAGGGCCTTCCTCTGTTCTATCAAGCGCACAGCTAGTGAAAGCTAGTGCACATAAGAAGACATTATATTCTGTATCCCATCACTGCATTTCTTTGCTTCTAAAATATGTGCTCTGGATGGACATGATGATGTATGGTAACCCATGGCAACGGGTCATTGATTATGTTAACCCACAAATGGCACTTGTAAAAAGGTGTTTGAGGAGTACCTGGTGAATAGAAACTTTCCAAAATATAGCATATGTGACCTCCAACATCCTCTCTCTTAGACATGGGCAGAGTAAGTTGCAATACCTTTTTTCTAAGATGGAAATTCCAACATTATATTGATCAATAGATTTCTCAAAACTTTAGCATCATGGCAGGCTCCTAAACTTTCTTAAAGTTTCTCTCTCATATTTTTTCATTTGTATGTCTCAGTGAGGTATCCAGAATGCTCGAAACCTTCTGCTTACTAGATCCAGTTAGCATCATCTGATCTGTATAATGAATCACCATGATGTTCTAAGAGCTTCAGAAGGAGCAAGATTCCTTTGGCTCATAGTAGATGAGAGAATGAGAGAATTTACACAGCTATGAGACAATGTAGTAAAGTTTTACACTACCGTGAAACAATACCGTAAAAGCAAATTGTTGTCCCTGCCATATAAATACAAACTCCTTTTGTCTAGAATGGAGGGATAAAGCATTTGTTGGGTCATTAACTACCTACCTTGCAGGAGGAGGTCTGTGAATCTGCTCCAGTAAAGGGCCGCATCTGAAATCATTTCTGTGATTGGCTTTATTACTTGGTTACCTTTATTACCTGAATAAGCTTGTAATAATCTGCTGCCATTTTCTAAAGTCCATCTTGCTTTTGCACCAGTAATACAGGCAAATCAAGAGATTTATGCTAAGATTCACCACTTCTATAAGTCTCAAGTCTTCAGTGGCTGTGCTAATCTCTGCATCTCTCCCAGGGATTAATTCCTGCTTTCAATTTGCTATCATGGCAGAAGAGGCAGATCCAGTGGTCTCCATTTGGTCCTTCGTTCTATAATGGTCCACATTCTACAGGTAAGAAAACCATAGACAATGTACCAATTACTAAGTGATCTGGTCCCACTATTCATTCTGAGACCTCAGTCCCATTAAAACCCTTGCTCTGAATAACTGACCATCATGCCAATCATGTGTCTGAGGATGGTCAAAAGTTCAGAACAAATTTCTTTTTTTTTTTTTAAAGATTTTATTTATTTATTTGAGAAAGAGAGAGAGACAGAGTGAGCAGGGGTGGGAGTGGGTAGAGAGAGAGAGGGAGAAGCAGGCTCTCTTCTGAGCAGGGGATCCTAGGACCCAAGGATCATGACCTGAGCCAAAGGCAGATGCTTAACTGACTGAGCCACCCAACCACCCCTTGAACCAATTTCTAATAACCTCTGGAAGGTCTTTATATTTTCCCTTCCCAGTGTACATGGGTTCTTCTGGGAACTGGTAAAAAGCCATGAATCCATATCAAGAGGACTCATGTTAGGTTTCTTCCCACCAGATCTGAAAATTTTCCAACTATATAAATGTCAAGCATTATTATCTCTTTCATTTCTTGAGATTCCATAATCAATACACTATCATAGAATATCCCTGAGAATCAAAACACTCTGAGTCCAAGATAGTGTCACTGGTGAGTTATATGACATGTTTAAGGAATATATGGTGCCAATCATACATAAGACCTCCCAGAGGATTAAGAGTATAGAGTTTTCAATTTATTTTATAAAGCTAGACTAACCTTAATACTAAAGACCAAAAAGATCAGTATGATAAAGGAAAATTATAAGCCAATGTTATCATAGATATATTTGCAAAGTTCCTACACAAAGTATTGGTGACCAAATCCAGCAAAGTATAAATGGGTTAATGATATTTTAGGACTCAGTTGAATTTATCCTAAAAATATAAGTTTATTTTAAATTTGAAAAAAATGTAACTTACTGTAGCTGAATAAAAAAGAAAACCACATGATTATTTCACAAGATACAGAAAAAGTAATTTTTATAAAATTCTGAATTCATTCATGATAAAGGAAGAATAGAAATGCAAAAATAAAAATAAAAAAATTTGAGCTAAATGGCTTATCATACTGAACTTAGTAAGGAATGTGTGATCCTTTCAATGGTTTGTGTTGGGTCAGCTGGATATCTGTATTTTAAAAATGAACTTTGACTGCTACCTTTCACCATGCAGAAAAATTCTTTTGAGCTGAAGCATAGGTTGTATCCTAATGCAATTAAACTTGTAAAAGTGAACAGAGGAAAATACTTTCATTATATAGGGATAAGCAATGATTTTTTAAACAAGGTACCAAGTGCACTCATCATAAAAGAAGAGGTTGATAAACTAGATTTTATTTAAAAGGGACACTATGAATAGAGTCAAATAACAATTCTCAAGACAGGAAAGTTATAAGGCAGAAATCTAAAATATCCAGAATATGTTTCTAAAAACTCCTAAAAATCAATTATAAACAAATAGACTAAAAAAATGGGTAAAGGGCTTGCACAACAATTTACAAAATAGGATATCCAAATATTCCCCCAATACATACATATACATATATATATATATATATATATATATATATATAGAGAGAGAGAGAGAGAGAGAGACTCTCTATATCATTAGTGATTAAATAAAATGGAAATTGAAACCACAATGTGGTTAGGTCAGGACCTAAATAGGCATTTTGCCAAAGAAGATACCCAGATGGCCAACAGACACATGAAAAGATGCTCATCATCAAGGCAATGTGGATCATAACCACAAAGAGATACCACCTCACACCTGTCAGAATGGCTAATATCAAAAACACAAGAAATAAATTGGTGAAGCTCTGGAGAAGGTACACAGTTGGCAGGAATATAAATTGGTACAGCCACTACAGAAAACTATGGAGATTTCTCAAAAATTAAAAATAGAAATAACATATGATCTGATAATTCCACTGCTAGGTGTTTACCCAAAGAAAGTGAAAACACTAATTTGAAAAGATACATATATGTATACCCCATGTTTATTGTGTTATTATTTACAATAACCAAGATATGGAAACAACCTAAGTGTCCATAGATAGATGAAAAAGAAGATGTGACATATGTGTATTACACACACACACACACACACACACACACACACACAGAATGGAATGTTACTCAGTCATTAAAAAAAGAAAGAGATCTTGCCATTTGTGACAACACAGATAAACCCAAAGGGTAATAAGTTAAATGAAATAAGTCAGAGAAAGACAAATTCCATATAATTTTTACTTACATGTGGAATCTGAAAAAGCAAACAGACAAAAAAAAAAAAAAAAAAAAAAAGCAGAAATAGACCCTGGGTGGCTCAGTGGGTTAAAGCCAAAGAATCTGTCTTTGGCTCAGGTCATGATCCCAGGGTCCTGGGATCGAGCCCCACATTGGGCTTTCTGTTTAGCAGGGAGCCTGCTTCCTCCTCTCTCTCTCTGCTTGCCTCTGCCTACTTGTGATCTCTGTCTGTCAAATAAACAAATAAAATCTTTAAAAAAAAAAAAAAAGAAAAGAAAAGAAAAGAAATAGACCTGTGAATACAGAGAACAAACTGGTGGTTTCCAGGGGGAAGGGAATGGGGAGGGGACAGGTGAAATAAGGAGGGAGATTAAGAGGTACAGACTTTCAGTTATAAAATAAATAAGTCACACAGATGAAAGGCACAACATAGGGGAAAATACATATATACATGTGTACATACACATACATGCCACAATGTGATACTGCCACACACCTTCCAGAAAGGCTAATATTAACTGCATGATGTCACTTATATGTGGGATCTAAAAAACAAAATGAACAGATAGAGTAAAACAGAAACAGATTCAGATACAGAGAGCATTCCAGTGGTTGCCAAAGGGAAGAGAGATGGGGTGACAGATTAAAGCAGAAAAGGGGATTTAAGGTACCAAGTTCCAATTTGTAAGTCACAGGACATAATGCATAGCCCAGGGAAAATAATTAATAATATTGTAACAACTTTACATGGTGACAGACGGGAGCTACATTTACTGGGGTGAAACTTTGTAATGTATATAAATGTTGAATCACTATGTTGCACTCCTGAAACTAATATAATATTGTTTGTCAACTACACTTAAGTTTTAAAAAGCTGATGATACCTAGTTTGGCAAGGATACAGAACACTGGAAACTCTCATACTATAAGTTGGAATGTTCAATTGCTACAGTCACTTTATAGAACTGTTTCTCAGCACTTCACAAACTAAACACTTCTATACCCTATGACCCAGCAGCCCTATTTTTGAGTATATATTAACAGAAATGAGTGCTTCTGTTCACCGAAGGACATATTCAAAAACGATCAGCTAGAGAAGCTGAATTCATAATTATGTAAAATTGCAAACACACTATCCCTCAAAATTATAAGGGAGAACAATTTGTATTACATTCATACAATGCAATTACACACAGCAATGGGAAAAAAAGAATACAAACTACTTACACATACAATAACACAGATGAATCCATAATGTTGAATGAACTAAGTTAGACACGAAGGTTCACGTGGCCCAATCTATGTGAGAGAAGTCAGGAAAGTGGGGCAGGATCCTGAGGAGGAGAGGGTTGTGACAGAGCCTCATCTGTACCTATAAAATGATACAGAATAGAAATATTTTGTATCTTTGGATGTCTCGTGGTTACATGGGCATACGTTCCATTTAAAAGTTCATCACACTCTGCACATAAGATTTGTTAACTGTGGGGCGCCTGGGTGGCTCAGTGGGTTAAGCCTCTGCCTTCAGCTCAGGTCATGATCTCAGGGTCCTCGGATCGAGCCCCACATCGGGCTCTCTGCTAGGCGGGGGAGCTTGCTTCCTCCTCTCTCTCTATCTGCCTGCCTCTCTGCCTACTTGCGATCTCTCTCTGTCAAATAAAAATCTTTAAAAAAAAATTGTAAAAAGATTTGTTAACTGTACTATAAATTTAATTGCAAACTTTTCTGAAGTTATAACTCAATTTTGAAAATGATTTTTGAATGTAGACACAGAGGCTGGGTGGGAGATGTGGTAATAGGAAACTTAGTAGGACCCACAGACACCAACACAGGCAAACATGTCTCAGTACTGCAATTCACTTGCCCAGCCGTTCTGCTCCTGTTAATTCTATGTGGCTAACAGAAAAATAGTAAGCGAGACTCCCCCTTTGCTTCTTTTTGTTGTTGTTACTCACACAGTAAGTGGTAAAATCAACATCTGAACCCACCCAGTCTGACTCCAAGATCTACCCAGGAACACACATAAAGACTGTTTCTCAGACCACTGCATAATGAGGTTGTATCAGTGTATTATTTATAATTTTCTGACTATATGGCTGACTTTATTAATTCCTAGTAAATACTACAGAGTATGATTCATTTGTTTGAGTTTTCTTTATAAAGCTCTAAGCTCATGGAACCACTTTAAGTGTTAGTAAAAATAAAATGAAATAAAATAAAGTCACTTGAATTTTGAGACCTGGTCTGACACTTGCAATCATGTGACCCAAATTGGGCAGACAAAATAACCTGATGGGTTTTTTTTTTTCTTTTTTAAAGATTTATTTGACAAAGAGAGAGAGGCTGCACAAGCAGGGGGAGTGGGAGAGGGAGAAACAGGCTCCCTATTGAGCAGGGAACCTGATGTGGGGCTCGATCCCAAGACCCTGGGATCATGACCTGAGCCAAAGGCAGAGGCTGAACAAACTGAGCCACCCAGGTGCCCCAACCCTTTCTTTCTTTTTTGGAGAAGCATACAGTCTTGTGCCAAGAGGTAAAATGATAACCACTCTCCATAAAAGTAAAGTTCTCTGAGCTACTACCTGTTTAAAATACTGTAATTCTGAAATATTTGTCTCCCCTGGAAAGGACAGTTCTCTCTCTCTCTCTCTCTCTCTCAACTACCAGTGCAATGTTCCCAAGAGTTCTTTCCTGAACTGAGAAAAG
The DNA here is from genome assembly GCF_030435805.1 of Mustela lutreola. Taxonomy (NCBI): domain Eukaryota; kingdom Metazoa; phylum Chordata; class Mammalia; order Carnivora; family Mustelidae; genus Mustela; species Mustela lutreola. The sequence goes on from NC_081296.1 coordinate 13,091,011, forward strand.
AAATAACAAAACTTCAATTCACAAATAGCCTGTTGTGCAAATTTCCAAAGACCAAATGCGTTCTCATTCGGGTAAAAACTCAGAGTGACCCTCTTCCCTTCGGACCAGATTCTCTCCAATTTTAAGTGCTCTGGGCCAATGGTACCATCTGGTGCCTGGAGCTAGAAACTGTTCTCATCTGTGTATTTTCTATACCACACTCCTTCTCCCTCTCCACTAATAGAGTGCCCAGATGAGGGTGCACTTGCTAACTTTGTCTTTCCTGATCTGAAACGGTACCAATTCAGCTAATCACAATTCCAGCCACTCTTTCTTTATAGTCCTGGGTCTCAGGAAGGCGTTAGCAGATACCAGTCGAACAATACACCCTATTCCTGCCCTTACCTGCTCTTTTTCTTTCAAGTTTTATGTGACTTTCTAAAAAGGTTCCATCTAAACCTTAAAGTCAGGGAGACTGAGGATTGGAGAAGTTCATAAACTTTCTTACTGTCACAGAGAAGTAGAAACTGCGCTGAAACTGTAGTATGGATTGTTCAAAACTGCTTGGAGGGAAAACTTGGAGGATTTGGGGCAAATAGAAAGTGAGGATAATCCATGTTTTTTTTTTAATTTTCAATCATCTGAACTTTCCTGGAGAATGTGGTAATGTCTTCAAAGAGCAAGTAAGTAAAGGTACTTCTGTTTTATCAGTGTGTATTAGAGGGTTTCCTAATGTGTGGGTTTATTTGATCTGTCCACCATCTCTTTTTCCCTTTTAATGTTTCTGTGTTGGGCCTTCTCTGTTGACCTGAGAAGCAGATGGTCTCTGTCAGACCTTTGAATTTTCCCCAGAAGCATGATCCACATTCCAATTGCTTTTCTCTATAGGCCAGAAAAATATGCCATCATCTTTAGGCTTAAAAATGATATGCCAGATGGATGTTTGAGCAGAAATGCTATATAGATACCTAATTATTACATAAATGGCACACAAGATACAGAGTCAACAGAATTTAAATCTACTGTGATTTTGGTAAATTTATCAATTTAAGAGGATTAGCTGGTTACTTTGTCTGCAAGCTTCTTTTTTTTTTTTTTGTCATTTGATCATGACTGGTGAGTTTAAGGAAAATGAATTTTGGATCGCTTAAATTTGGGGCACAAATTAAGCATCAAAGAGAATAATGACCTCAGTGGATTAAAATATATCAAATATGTAAGAATTCATAAAAATACTACCTTAATTGGTCACCTCTGGATGTTGCTAGGATACCAAGTTACTGTTGTAAAAACCGGCAAATAGAAGTAAGAAATCAAGTATTTATCTTGCCTTCTTACACAGATTATATCTCAGGGTAACCAAATAGTTGGTAAGAGAATATTCTTTCTCTCTGTTTGGTAAACAAATATTCTTTACAGGTAAATTCCAGCTAAGAAATGCAGAGAACAAATAAAGAAGTATTCACTATTTTGTAACTCATAATAATACAGTGTTTGTAAACACTCATTGGAAAGGTTGGTAGTTAGTTCTATAGTGGATGGATTGGGCTGGTAAAACCAGACCCAGACATCATGGGCCCCATGATGTCAGGTGGTGAGAAGAACATATCCCCAGCTTTGAGGAGGTTTTGCAACAAAGAAGGCAAACCTGAATTTATTCAAGCTTCTAAATCTAACCACTGGTTTACAGGAATGATTAAGGATTAGCATTACTTAAAACCACAAAGATGCAATTAGTCAAAATCATAATGGAGAATCTCTTAAAAATCAATGATCTGATTTCTTCAACAAATATGTGGCATTAGAAAGAGAGGAAGAGCTTTAAACGGAATGTACCAAGCTCATGTAATGTATGCAATATGGGGTCTGATTAGTAAGACTAAGCTTATTGAGACTCTAGTAGATAGTATTCAGCATTTATAATACATTTTTATATATAATAATATAGTCATCATACTTATAAAAGAAAGAAACAAAGTCTTTGTTAGTTATACACTGGAAAATATGAGTGAAGCTGGATGCCTGGGATTTTCCTGATAACATTCCCCGTCTTGGTCCAGGTCCCCAGAAACAGACTCGATGCTAGGATTTGTATGCAAGCAACACAGTATGGAGTGTTCCCAGGAGAGACTGATAGTGAGAGGGCCAGGAAATCAAGGCAGGAGGGAGAAGTCACGAACAGCATGATTTCAGGCAAAGTCTCATGAAGAGTAGCTTCAGCTTCAACCCTCGGGGAAATTTGTCATGTAAGTTATGACTCAGAGCTGCTTTGCCCTAAACCAGGGAGTTGAGCTCTCACTTCCCACTGATTCATCAACTTGCTAAAGATCACTCCAGAAGGTGTAACCCCCATGTACTTCCTGGGCAAAGCACCTCCAGAACCCACAGAGGGGCCTTGGAAAAGGAATCCTAGATGCAGGTCTTTGGAGGAAAAAACTGAAACTTAGAGAGGGGAACAGGGAAATTGGTAAAGGGATCTGAGAGCATCTTGGTGGAGAATAAACTGTGCCCACTAAGCATGCCCCAGTAGCGAGAGGAAAGAATGTGTGTGATAGAGGAAGAACAAAATGCACACAGTATTACAAAGTATTGAAACTAGGGGTGTATGCTAAGAAACTTCCATAAAAAAACTGGAAAAGGAAGCAATCATGACGATCTCACCTGGCAGATACACTGTGTGATATAAGTAATTCTAATCTAAACAAAAGATTCATTTGATCAGAAAGTTTATTTCTAATTCAACTGTTGAGAACTTGGAAATGACCAACCTTGAGAAACAATGTCATATGTTGGTGTGTTTCTAAGATAACCTCCCAAAACACTTCAGCTCATAAAAGGGAGGAATACCATGTGCTCACAATAAAATAGGAGAAAATAGCACAGAGGTAACACAAGTAATTAAATCACAGGGCACTTCTGAGAAATAGGTTGGTTTGCCTTGTCTTTGATGTTCTAGGGAAAGCAGCTGTTCTTAGAACTTCTTTGCTTTTAGTTTATAGTCCGCGGAAGGGCCACTTTACAGCTTAACCACTGGGTGAGAGTTTGTTGGAGGTATGTGTCTGGGAAGAATGCTTGCTTCTTAATGATCAAGGGGTCTCTGTGGCTGCTGGTGTTCCAGATGGTATCGCACTCAGCGCTCAGAGAACAGGCTTCCCAACACAAAGTGTTCCTTTTTTGTTGTGTTTTTTCCCTGATCGAGGTGAGAGTTTCAGTTCGAGAGGAAAGTAGAAGGGGGAGGCTCCCACAAAATGAAGTTGTTTATTCCAAACTACTGTAGCACCCAAGCATGAAGGTTTGATTAGGTTATTTTTCACGCAACCAGGTCTGTTATGAGTTCGTCTTTGATCTACCATGCAAAGTGCATTTCAGATCTCCCCACAAAGGGGAGATCGCTTTACCAGGTGTTTCTCCGGCCTCCAGGTCTATTGACTTCTTTGTCCTGTAGATTTTCGCATTACATCATACCACAAGGGAAGTATGCATTACCAGGGTGCCCTGGGTGCACGGTCCACTCCAACCAAGATTTCCAAACATTGTGCAAGCTAGCTCAACTTTTCCTTGACCTGGAAGCCCGTTTCATGAATGCACTTAGGATTCACATCATTGTTATTAGCTAACTTTATGACTATTTCTCATCTGCGCAGTACAAAATACTCTATCGTGCGCATTATTTAATTTGGTGCTCCAACTAACCCTCAGTCCCCTTAATATTTGAGGTTCAGAATGATGAGGTAACCTCAGAGTCACAATGCTGCTAAGAAGGAAAGCCAGGATATACACAAAGTCTGTCTGACTCTGTCCACATTCTTTTCTTTTTTCCTTTGCCATAAGAAGAGCTGGGGAGATGTGTCATGGCCCCTGTGTCCTTCCTCCAGTCATTTTCCAGATTTCCTTTGGAAAAGCTGTCACTCTTCTACCAAGAACCAGGAAAATGTTCTTTCCATCAAAAGAAACAATACATATAACAAGTAATAAAAAAAATAGTGGCTATCTTGCTTACTGTGTGTTAGGCACTCATATACTTCTCCAGGCACAGTCTTATGAAGTTATGTACTATAACTGTCTCTATTTTTTGTAGATAAGCACTGAAGCCAAGGAGTTAAATTATTGGCTCAAAATCACATAGGTAAATAGATGGCAGAGTTAACTCTGACTCTAGGGCCTTAACCAGTATGCAATCAGCTTCCCAAGGACTGAGGGCTGAGCCTACTGGCAAGTCAACAGCATTCCTGGTGGCCCCATCACTGAGTCCACACAGAAACTAGTCCAGGCAATACTTTCGTGTCAGAGCATATTTTCCAAAACTAGTGGCAAGAGTACTACCCGTCATCTGTGTTCTGCTTAAAATAGGACCTTGGCACTCTTCCTTGAGTGGGGGGGGGGGGGGTCTCTCTTCTCCCACCTTGGATCCAGGCAGACCTTTGCAGCTGCCCCCATGAATGGCCTGAGACAAGTGAGACCATGTGACTTTCAAGGCTGAGTTGTCAGATTCCTATGACTTCGGTTTCTTCACCTAGAATGCTTGCTCTTCTAGCCTCCCGGCATGCCGTAAGAAAGCACAAACAGGCCCCAGAGAAGTCCGTGGAGAAGGAACCAAACTCCCCTGGTTCAAGGTCCTGGCTGAGCTCCCAGTCTATGGGCAGCACCAGTTTTCAGGCATGAATGTATGAGCGCCACCTTGACAGTGACCCTTCTAGCCTCCAGTGAAGCAGTCCCCTAGCACAGCAGACACGGCATGGAATAGAGATGGGCTATTCCCGCCCTGCCCTCCTCAAAATGAAGAGTTGTGAGCAAAATAAATGATTATTGTTTTTTTCATCCCTTAATCTTGGGGTGTTATTTTGTAGTAGTAAGTTATGTAGCAGCTTTAAAAGCATTGTCGTCTGAGCATTAGACTGGGTGCCTTGTAGTGGTGTTGGAGACGTTAGTCGGGAGTGGGCAAAGGAGTTAATATTTATATGTCAGACACCCCCCAGGCACTGCCATCTACCTTATCTGCTGTTTCCTAAATTAATCCCATGAAGAATGAACTGTTATTTCTGATTTGCTGGGGAGGGAGCTGGAAGCTGGAGAGGCCAGTTCCTTGCCCATTTGACGCTCCCGACACCAGGAGACATGTGGGGGATTGGGACTTAACTGAAAGTCTTCCTTAACCCAAGCATGTGTCTTTTCACTAATATCTTATTTCTACATTGACATGAATCTGGATCCACTAAAAGATAGCTAACAGTGGTGACTTAAAAAAAAAAGAAAAAGAAAAAGAAAAAGCCCTGTATTGAAGAGGTTAATGAAAAACTCAAGCTTCCCTCACGTCTAGGATAGTACAGTGGACTGCTGCATCCAGCAGACCAAAGCCTGTGGTTCCCAATACCAGGGATGATGACAACATGGTGAGGAGAAGCTGGCACTGACTGAGTCCATATCAAAAGTGTGAATACTTGGGGCGCCTGGGTGGCTCCGTCCATTTAGTGTCTGACTCTTTGGTTTCAGCTCAAGTCATGATCTCAGGGTTCTTAGGATCGTGTTGGGCTCTGTGTTCAGCGGGGAGTCTGCTTCTCTCCCTTTCTCTGTCCCCTTCCCCCCTTGTCCCTCCCCCATCTATGCACGCTTTCTCTCTCTGTCTCTCTCTCAAATAAATCAATAAACCTTAAAAAAAATTCTTTATAACAAAGTGTGAACACTCTGTAAAACAATGAGCCAGGTTCTACCATGTCCGGTGCTTCATGCCTATGGCTGCACCAGCCACCTGTGATGGAGGAAAGCCCCACACCAGGTGAGGACACGGAGACTCACACAGGCCAAATAACTATCTGAATGCCAACGGTGAGGGACTGACTGTAGAGCCCACCTCATTGCACAACCTGAAAGAAGGAGCCTAGGAAAATGTAGGTGCATTCCTGATGCAACGCATTCCCTCACCTGACAGTGAGTGGAGAAGGTGGGGAGCACAGTGGATGGATAAACTCACCCATCAGTGGCTGGATATCAGGTGGATTCTAACTAGGGGCAGGGGGGTGGCTGCACCAGGGTACCTCAGAAGGCCATGGGCTGCTACAGGGAGCTTATGGGTATGACAGGGGGGTGATGTTCCCACCAGCGAGGCCCCATTCTGCCAGATATTTGGCAGCTGGTGCAGTGCAGAGAGCACTTCTTAGCCCTCTGATGCTTGAAAATGCCAGGGCTTAAGACCCCCTTTGCGGTTGGAAAAAGTGGGAGATGCTGAAGTGCAATGTTTGATTCTACTTTTAGATACACTCTACGCTCCTACTCTTATTAAAATCTCTCTGTCATCCCTGGGCATCTCTGCTCTTTTCTGTAGACTCTTTCAAAGGGGTCAGCCAGCCCCAAAGGACGGCTCCCCCTCATCCCAAAGTAAAGTGTGGACCCAGTAACTGGACAGCTGTGGGCCTAGGCTCCCCTGGGAAAGTCTTAGCTCAGCTTGTGATTTCCCCAACAACAAATATTTCAGAAGAAAATTGAAGGTAAGGGAGGGGTGGTTGTGAAGACGATTTCCCCCTAACCTGATGGTAAGGGACCATTTGTGGAGAAAAACACGTTTTAAAAATAGAGTCACCTGTTCCCACTGTTTATTACAATTCTGAGGCAAAGGATATCTGCTTGGATTTTTAAAAGGGAGGGAGGAGGGAACAACACCTTTGTTGCCATAGGAATAAGAATTCTCTTCCGATCAGAGGAGGATGAATTCAAGTGAGAAATTGGAATCAGGAGAAGGTGAACTGTTCTAAAGGAACACTCATCCATTGTCCTGTAAAAATCTACAGCCAGACAGGAGACGTAAGAGCGGAAGGACGCGTGGAGTGCAGAATTCTGAATTTCTGCATTTTTATCACTTGTGTTTTCGGTAACCACTGGGAATCTGTGGTTGATGTAGTTTAGAGACTAACTTTGGTATAATTTAAAATCAATATTTTTTTTAAGATTTTTATTTATTTGATAGAGAGAGATCACAAGTAGACAGAGAGGCAGGCAGAGAGAGAGGAGGAAGCAGGCTTCCTGCTGAGCAGAGAGCCCGATGCAGGGCTTGATCCCAGGACCCCGGGATCATGACCTGAGCCGAAGGCAGAGGCTTAACCCACTGAGCCACCCAGGTGCCCCTAAAATCAATATTAAAATGACTTTTCATCAGTATCCCTTGTGTTGCAAAATGATGGGGGCCCAGACAGACACTTGAAAGCTTCAGGGGAGGTCTGTAGCTTTTGAGAGACCAGGAATAAAGACGCAGGAGTACTTATTTCTTTGGAAGAGTGGGTAACAAATATTCGATTCTGAGATCTAGAGGTGGACAAGTCTAGAGCTGAATGCTGGCTCCATGACAAATCTTCTAAAGTGGCCTCAGGCCCCTTCCTTCTTTCAACTCTGAGCAAAATGCAGACAGCAGTACCTGCTCCACACTTAAGTAACAGTGTATTCAAAAACATGAAGCATGAGGCCCCTGGGTGGCTCAGTCGGTTGGGTGTCTGCCTTTGGCTCGGGTCATGATCCCGGTGTCCTGGGATCGAGCCCCGCATCGGGCTCCCTGCTCAGCGGGAAGCCCGCTTCTTCCTCTCCCAGTACCCCTGCTTGTGTTCCCTCTCTCGCTTTGTCTCTCTCTGTCAAATAAATAAATAAAATCCTTAAAAGAAATAAAAAGAAAAACTTGAAGTGATGCCTGGCACATAATGGGAGATCACTGACTGGCAGTTTTTATGGCTGCAATAATTCGGTCCAGTTGACTGGGCTTCTCACTTCTTCAAATCAATTCCAGCTACGTATTTGGGAATCAGATCTCCCGGATGTGGATTACCTGATATTTCAGGTAAGATTAGGTTTGATGGCATGTGACAGATACCCAAAATAATAGTAGTTTGAAACAAGCCAGAAATTTATTTTTTCTCTTATGTAGAGTAAGACCTAGCATCCGCTGTGCAGAGCTGGTGCTGGCCTCAAGGACCCAAGCTTCCTGGCATCAGACGTTCTGTTTGTAAGACAGGTGGGAACACAGGAGCTATGGGGAGCGAACAGTCTGTGGTATGTGTAGATTCTCTGTCCTTCTTCCTCCTTAGCCCTCATGACGGGATCTCCGGCCGTATCATCTCTCCCAATGGAAGGAAAAGGGAGAAACATCCAGACTGAGCTCTCGAAATAGAACACTTTTCCTATTCTAATTTGAGTGTGCATTCCAACAGAAAGAATTCATCAGGATTGCACCGAGTACATTAAATGTTGCCAATACCGATAGCATTGACATATTATTAGATATCATATTATATAGAATATTGTTTTCCATGGCACAGTATTCTAAAATTAGTCAAGCAGTGAGGGGCAGGAGGGCCACCTGTTCCTGGCCTGGCCTCGGGACCAGAATCCTTTCCCACGGTAGTTCCACACTTATGACAGTATTAAGGCACAGGGGGTGATAAGCTAGCTATCTCACCAAGTGCGCCGTGTGGCCTCAGGCCCAGATGGCTCTAGCTAGGCTGCTGTGATTTGGTCCGGGGTCACTTGGAGAGAAAAGCTGACAGGTCGTGGTTTCGCGGGGATCAGCCTACTGGAGGGGCTAGGGCAGCAGGTCAAGGGGGCATGGTTTATAACCTTGACTTGCTGCCTTTTGGTTTGGGGGAAGTACAGAATTTTGTATTTATGCCATTAACACAGCTAAAACCACACTTCAGATAATCATGGCAAACCTCTTATAGCCTGAAAAATGTTGAAAGCACTCATCCTATTTTTGTTTGTTTTTTAAAATTAAATCTTGCACGTACTGTCTCTCTCTGTACACACACACACATATGTATGTATACAGGATTGTATAAGGCATATTTATATAATGTATTAGGTATATATATATAAGGATATATATATCTTATATTAATGTAAGATTTTATGTATATCCTATATCTATAGATCTATAGAGATAGATCTCTAGATAGATATAGATCTATAGAGATCTATCTCTATGGATAGAGATAGATCTATCCATAGAGATAGATCTCTATAGATCTATAGATATAGAATATACATAAAATCTTACATTAATATAAGATATATATATCCTTATATATATACACCTATATATACCTTATATATATACCTTATATATATATATAGGATATGCATAAAAATCTTACATTAATATTATATATATATATCCTTATATCTATACCTATATATATATATATATATATATATATATATATAAGATATACATAAAATCTTACATTAATATAAGATTTTATTTGGGGGCACCTGGGTGGCTCAGTGTGTTAAGCCTCTGCCTTCAGCTCAGGTCATGATCTAAGGGTCCTGGGATCGAGTCCCGCATCAGGCTCTCTGCTCAGCAGGGAACCTGCTTCCCCTTCTCTCTCTGTCTGCCTCTCTGCCTACCTGTGATCTCTGTCTGTCAAATAAATAAACAAAATCTTTTAAAAAATAAAAATAATAAAAAATTTTTAAATATAAGATTTTATTTATAGGATATTGATTTATAAAATCATATATTCAATATTTTCCTTTCTTATTTGAAGTTTTCCTTCTCCATAAGAACAGAGAAAGATTGAGGCTAATTTTTCCATAAAGTCTTTTCCAGCAATGACAGTCTCTGAAGGCATGTAGCTACATAAACTCAAGAATGCGCTGACAGTCCTCAGTCCTCTTGACTGCTAGTCCATGAGTGTGGTTACTCCACTTATTGCATCACTTGAAAAAAGTACAGCAGCTTAAGTCATGTAGTCTGAATGTATAAGGAACTACCAAGGTCAACCAAGGATAGAGGCTACTTTATACAGTAATACTGTTCTGCTTCTTCTTTCTCATGAAGCGAGAACCAGGAAGGTTTTCTACATTGGTAAGACTGGTTTTTGCAGTAAGAACCAACCAATTACTTAATTGATGGTTGGAAGTGAGAAGAAAGAACTAGGATTTTAGGATCACTTAGTAAATTTTAACTATTTTTACCCTGTGAAATGAGTATTGTTTGTTATCTCTTCCTTGAAGGTAAAGAAATGAGGTTCAACAAAGGAATGTTCCCAGGGTCACATCACTGGTGAGATGAGACACCACTATTTGAACCTAGCTGTTTGCCTCCAAGGCCTGGGCCATTTCTTCCCTTAAAAAAAAAAAAAATACTACCTAAGCACTCCATAAGAATAAATAAAACATGGTCATAGAATAAATTCAAAAAGCAAGCACAAGGAAAAAGGCAGAATATAATATTTTATTTATAGTATAGACATAATTATGTGAAAATGCAGCAAAAAGAGTGGAGGTGAACCATTCTCAGAAATTCTGAGAGCAAGTTGTTAAACTGTTGTTAGCTTGACATTGCCATAATGGGTGTATTTACACCATGGGTATTGGCAAAGACTATAAATCATGGCTTTATTTTTTCTTTCTCCAGAAAGCCAGTTTACAAATATAGTACTCACTGGTCATGCCTTCCATGCTTTATGCATTGTGTTTGCATTAAACCACTTCTTTCTTTTCTTTTCTTTTTCTTTCTTTCTTTCTTTCTTTCTTTCTTTCTTTCTTTCTTTTTTTTTTTTTTTTTTTTTTTTTGAGAGAAAGAGATAGCACAAGTGGGGCAGTGGTGGGGAGAGAGAGGGAGAAAGAGAATCTTAAGCAGGCTCCATGCTCAGCACAGAGCCCAATGTGTGGCTCAATCTCACGACCCTGAGATAATGACCTGACCTGAAATCAAGAGTTGGGCACTTAACCTACTGAGCCACTCAGGTGCCCCTACATTAAATCCTTTTTATAGTGGCATAAATTAGCTAGTGAAGAAGAAGAAATACTATGGCAGGGTTAACTAAAGAATGGAATGAACTAAATCCAACCAGTAGTGTCCAGAAAACCTATAGATGATCCAGACATGGTTTTCCCTCAGCCCTTCTAAGGTCTTTGAACTCCGAATTTCCTGTGGGTTCAAAGGAAAGGTTAAGTTCTAAATATTTTCTCTGGGTGCAGGGCCATTCATAGCGTCTACCTTGCTCACTGGAGAGGGTGTTTGTGCACAGCTCAAATAAGGAAAACCAGCTGAGTGTGCTGGGCTGTGGATCACACAGCACATTTCCCCAAATAGTCTTGTTGGAAATTGATGCATCCTTTTGTCACACATGGTCTTCTAGGACCTTGTGGGGCTTAGAATTTCTTCCTTTCTTTCCTTTCCTCTTTCTTTCTTTCCTTCTTCCTTCCTTCCTTTCCTTCTTCCTTCCTTCCTCTCTCTCTCTCTCTTTCTTTCTTTCTCTCTTTCATTCTTTCTTTCTTTCTACATTCTGTAAACCTAACTCCAATGAGGGGGAAAGTGCTTAACTTAGGAAGATCTGTAAGGAAACATTGACCTCTTCAGCCTGTGCATAGAAGATGCACAGAAAAAGAAGTTGAATCCCTCTGTTCGAGCACTGAAGAGGCATACAAAGGGCACCCCTCCAACACATACATACATGGTCATGTCTGGCAGGTGCACCCTTCATGTACTATTAGGCAATGAAAAGGGAGCTGCATTCAACAGAGAGCTTCAGCCACCTGCCACAGTCTTGACATCAATATTCTTATGCGTAATGTCAAAGTATGGTTATGGCTTTGGTTGGGGGCAGGAAGCCAAGGCTGTAATAGGACACCTAGTGCAATTGTGGAGTAATATGAAAAGGAGGAGACCAGATAGAACAGGCAGCCTTCAATCCAAAGTCCAGAAGAGCACACAGACTTTTTTTAGTCTGTTGCCCGTCTGGTATGCTGAGTCACGGCCCTAACTTCTGTCGCTGGAAAGGTTGCTTGTATCAAATTATCCTGCACCCAGGGAGACAGAGCAGCCCCATTTGTCCCAGTAGCCTTGCCCCTGTTGAGTCACTGAAACGCAAGACTGAAAAGACCTGTTATTTCCTCTGTCTGTCCTCTGGAGACTGATGTAAACTCGATTATGATATGCATTGCCTCTGTTTCTTCTTCCATCTGGTTCTGATTAAAATAGTTGAGAGACTATCCATGGCCTAATTTGGAATCTGCAGAGCATAAGAATGATGGTGGGTGTCAAATGAAATTAACCAGAGGTTACTGAATAACTACACTCGGTTAGGCACTTTGATGAAAAACTTTTTTAATCGAAATTCTTCTTTGCATTCTTTTCTTAGCAGTTCCACTTCCTTGGCTAATTCATTTTTCTCCAGGAAAGGGTAACTCATTGATTTGGGTAAATAAAAATAAAAAAATGTATGTAATAGTCATTAGATACTGTTCATTGATCCTATGTGCCTGATGTTATGCCATGTGTTTTATATTCTTTCTCATTTAATTCCCAGTGCCTGAAAACTAGTTATTATTTTTCCATTTTCTAAGGAGGAGAGATTCTGAGAAGTTAAGCAGCTGGGTAACTTACACCAGGCCCCTTCAAGTGGGGATTCATTCATAGTCAGAATTCACCTCCACCATGCTTAACACGCTGCCTTGGTGTCTCCTCCCCTCAGGGACAACTTTATCAAGACTCTGGGACTCATCTCCCCCACCGTGATTTTCAGAAATAAATTTGCAAAATCATTATTCTTAGACGGAGAAGTAAATGGAAATACAGACAGTCCCTAGGAAAGGGGCTATTTGCAAGAGGCTGCAACCAGCTTATGCTAAACGGGAGAGAAGAGAAGCACCCACTGGGATATCACAGGTGCCCCTCACAGGCTGTAAAGGCTTGGAGGGCACAGAAGTCAGCCTTAGAGGTCTGCAATGCTTGTCTGAGTAATGCAATGACAGAGCTCCTGATTCCAGCCATTTTCACTGGAAACACACAATGCTCTGTGCAGGCAGTTACTCCAGCGATAGCCTAACACTGAAAACAGAGCTCCACCGAGGGCATGGAGACATAAACACTCCGCATACTTTGCTTACATCCCTGGCAAACAAAAATGTATTCCCAGATCAGCTTTGTCTTTCCCATTAAACACATGTGTTATAGCAAATTCTTCAGGTGTCACATTTTTCTCCAGCGTGCAGGTCGATAAAATGCTATCACTATGGAATTCGTCAGAAGATGATTTGTTGAGACGTTAATCCGATTCAGCAGTGGGGCACGATCCCTTGACATGGAGAGATTCTCCTTATTTTTTTTTTTTTTAATTTCACCATCAAAGAGTGTAGCAAACGCTCACATTTATTATGCCCTTTCTCTCCCTGTGTCGAAGGTTAATCACATAGTAATTCTGAAGTCTCCCTTTCCGTGATTCCTTTCCATTTTATGAGTTATAACATTGGCCTTCGAAGTTTAAATCAACCTATATCAATAGGAATTATAACCCAAATTCCATTTGAGTTTTTGGATTGCACAGGTTTTCTGCTGGAATCAATGACAAACATGACCTCCAGAAGAGATGTAAAGAACTCTTTAGGAAATTTTGGTCAAGTGACTTTTAAAAAAGTAAAACATCTGCAAATTTAAATCCTGGAACTGTAGTGTTTATAGCTGTCTGTACTAGGAAAACACATATACTGGGTATTTTCTTATGTTCCAAATATTCTAAGGATCTCTTGTACGTACCATTTTCATTTAAACATGGGATCTCTTATCATACTCCATTTTTTCAGAAAAGAAGAGTGTGAGCTAGAGTCTGAAATAAGGATATACCTTGCTTTACAACTCATGGTCTTTCCAATACTCTGCTGTAAAGCAGAGTCAACAAACACAGTCTTGTGGCCCCCCACTTGTTTTTATAAATAAAGTTTTATTAAAATACAACTATAATAATTTGTTTATGTAGTATCTCTGGCTTTTGCAATACAGTGAGAGCTGGTTAGTTGTGAGAGAGCCCATATGCCCCACAGAGACTGAATTATATATTGTCTGTCCCTTTACAGAAAAAATTTGTTAACCTCTGCTGCAAGGAACTCTAATATGTTCCAGAATATACAGTGATAAATAAACATGGCTTCTACTTTCCAGTAACTCAAATTCTCACTGAAGAAAACAGCAAATGCCTAGATGACTCTGGAACGGATATATTCTACCTCAACAAAGTTTGGGCTTCAAAATAAGGAAACATTTTTTATTTCTGTGATGAAATGGCTCAAGCCTCATATCGCTTTGGCAAGAATATCATTTTTCAACCTTTACAATTCCCTCTCCTTGAAAATCCCAAGACTCCCAGGGCCTCCAGAATGCAGTGCATCAATCCTAGATACAATTACACTTTGCAGAAAGAAAATTGGGGCCGTTGGTCAGTGTCTCATACCATTGTGATAGTTGGAATCTGACCATGTCATGCCGTTGTGTGGTCTGGATGACCAATGTGAAGGGGGTCCCTTTCCCCTACAAAATCTGGTGCCTTCTTTTGTACTAATTATTATTCAGTGACCTTAGAGATCTTTCAGAGAGAGCTTTCTTTTGCGTTCATTGTAATTCCCCTAGCACAGCATCTCTTCTTTCTTTGACCCTTGACACTTTCCAAAGACACCCAGTGCTGCATCAGCTGGCTCCAAGGCCACTTGTCACAGTTTAAGCCCCAAGTCATTGGGCTCCCGGGCTTCTCAGTCTGGGGTGTCATAAGTTCAGGCTTCAAAACTCAGAGGCACCAACTACCCTGTTGTACGCTGCTCCCAGTGAGGCTTAACATTGTGTAATTCTGTTTCTTCCCCAAAAGCTTTAAGTGCCCTGATTTCCATTTTCTGGGCTTAGTGGCAGAAAGCTAGCCTCTCTGTCCAGTCTCCTGACAACAGTAAGTCATTTCTTTGAAATTTTTGATTTGGCCAAACTCAAGGGATTCTCAGCCAACCCATGCTAGCATCCTCTGTTGTTCTACCATTGAATGGATATAGTTTTCAGCCGGTCAGGGACTTTTTGCTCACCAGGGATGTGCAGATTAAACTCATTACTTGATACCTTAAAAAAAAAAAATTAAAAAAAAATACACACACACACACACACATACATAATTTTACAGCAGTTTTAGGTTCATAGCGAATTGAGCTGAAGGTACAGAGATTTCCATATACCCTATGCCCACCCTTGTGTGGTCTGCCCTCACCACTATCAACATCCCCCAGCAGAGTGGAATATTTGTTCCAGCTGGCAAACTATGTTCAAACATCGTTACCACACAAAGTCCATAGTGTACATTAGGGTTCAGTCTTGATAGAGTACATTCTATGAGCTTAGGTAAATGCATAATGACATGTATTCATTATTATGGAATCACACAGAGTATTTTCATTTTCCTAAAATCCTCTGTGCTCTACCTGTTCATCCCTATCTCCTCCCGAACCTCTGACAACTGCTGATCCTTTTACTGTCTCCATAGTTTTGCCTTTCCCAGAGCGTCATAGAGTTAGAATCCTGCATTATGTAGGCTTTTCCAGATTGGCTTCTGTCACTCAGTAATGTACATTTAAGTTTCCTCCATGTCTTTCCATGGCTTCAATAGTTCATTTCTTTTCGGTGCTGAATAACATTCCATTGTCTAGATGTACCAGAGTTTTTTTTATCCATTCACCTACCAAAGGGCATCTTGGTTGTGTCCAGATTTGGGCAATTATGAGTTAAACGGCTGAAAACATTTGTGTGTGGGCTCTTATATCCATACCACTTTCTACCTCTGTTAGGGAAATGCCAAGGAGTGTGATTCCTGGATTGGATGGTGGCAGTTAGTTTAATTTTGTTTTGGGAAGCTCTTGTCTGCAGATACAGACGTAACCCCTGTGTGTGACTCTTAACGAGAGCTAAGAGGTAGGTAACTGAAAACTTTCTTGGATTTGCCTGTTCGCTTGGCTTTACACTAAGACAGCTTTCCCAGGCCTCCAGTTCCCTCTTGTACCTCAAAGCAGAGATCCATGGATAATTCCATTTCTGCTTTTATGTGGAGCGGATAACTATTTTGAGTCATGGAGTGAACGCTACCCGTTCATCGTTACCCTTATTTTTAAAATAGTTTTCTATGGTAGCTAATGCCCTTCGCTAAATACTGTTTGGTTAAATACTTCACTTGACGGTCCCTTGGAGGGGAACAGGGTATATATGGTCCAGGACATCTTTATCCTAGCCAACTGGAATACTTCACACAGCAGTAGACTCTCAAAGTCTTTCCAGAATCAGAGTGGGTGCCAAAGGAAACTGATTTACAGAGGAACATTTATCTCAGTAGGACTTGGATTTTTATTTTTTACTTCTCATTCCTGCATAGCAATTGAGGTGATAAATCACCACAAATGTGTTCCCAAGGTTTCAGCTCACAGGTTAAAAAAAAAAAAAAAGGTTTCCGCACTTAACTAGAGCTATCTGTTTGTGTTATCTCCGCATGAACTTCCGATGTTAGAACATTATTCTGCTATATGATTTGAGACTTATTCTCACAGTTGAAATGATGTCCTCAGATCTCATGGTACCCCACCTTCCACCCCAATCCCAGAAATGTTGCCTTCATTACCGGTTCTTTCTCTCCTCAGATGACCAACACCATCAGGGAATTGTCCTTGGGGCTTGAGATGATTTTCCTGTGTCATCCATCCCCCCCAGCTTGGGTAGAGGGTGGGCGAGGGAGCGGGTGGTAGTGGGGTCTAGAGTGAGAGAGGACTCCAGCCCTGGTAGAGAGTTTTAAGTCAAGTGAGTGAATTTAAAGCCTGAACCAATTAAATAACGATCTTAAGGTGACAGTTTGAAACTGGGAGGGATTGAGTCACCTTCAGTGGAGATCATAGAATTACTACAGAGAAAGTCTAGAGACAGCTACTTTATTGGAAGGGGGAGTAGGGAAGTATGAAGTCTGACATGCATAGAACTTCTAGTGACTCCTTTTAAGTGCCAAGATTAAGAAATGCTCAGGGGAAGTGGAGCAGTAAACACTGCTAGTGCTTACAACAGTGTCTGGGTATTCTCTCCTTTGGGACACATATTCCCATAAAGTTTGTGGTCTGTGTGCATTGTGGCCATCTGACTTGCTTTAAAATATGAATGGAAACAGTGTATATCACGGCTGTGTGGAAGCATTTATGGGCTGTGCTGTGTGCAGTTCTCCACATCTCCTTCTATGCTGGCAAACCTCGAAGACTTCCATTAAGCAGATTTTATCACCCTGGTGTTGTGAGTGACTATGATAGACTCACATTGGAATGTATCATGAGTGAGAAACAAGCCTTTATTAATTTAAGGCATTGAGATTTGGGGGTCGTTTTTACTACTGTTGGCATATCCTGATGAATAAAGGAGTTCAGCCGTAGAAAAATATAGTTGTATACTTGCATGTATAACTTTGTTTGTAAATTTCAAACCTGCTACGCACTCATTTAATTTATATGAACTTGACTGTAGCAGCTCAGCAAGGAAAATAACAAGGATGGAAAGTGTGGTTGATTCATCCCGATATCTTTCAAAGAACACATGTTCTAACATGTGATATAAACCTGCTGCTCCTCCTGTGGGTCTGGGTCCCCTGCTCCGCACATAGCAAAAAATCTTCACATTGAGGGATGCTATCCTTTAAAGATATAAATTTTTTCATACAAGATAACCCAAACACAAATGAATTACTTCGTCTGGAGTTTTATTTTAAAAATAGAAAAAGAAAAAACCTCTTCCTACATCGAAGCAAAATACAGGTTGTGCAGCTGTTTCCACATGCTAGAGCAAGGGAATGCAGTTTGTGAACGAGAGAACAAGTCTTCCTATCTGGCAGACTTCTTCTGGTGGAAATTAGGGGCTTCCTGAACCTACTACAGATGAAGCTGTATGTTCTCAGACCAGTTGTTCCAATGCAGAGAAAGGGTTGGTGGAATCAGCAAATGGTGCATCAGACTGCTGGGGAACCTGAGCACTTGCTCATGAGTGGTGCCTGCAGACCACCAAAGGGCTGCAGGTTGGGAGACTGGGCTTTCTTCTGGTCCTGGACCTCCCCCTTTCTTGCTGGTATTCCCAGTAGAAACTGAAGGTTCAAGGTTATGTCAATTAAAGGGTTTTGGAGAAATGGCATACTTTCCTGCAAACCTCCTAAAATAGTCACTGAACCTTAGAAGGTCTTTAATTCATTTTAATAGGGCCAACTAATCATTGTAATGGTTTGGGGCATGGATGTCCATACATTTTTTTTTTTTTTTTTTTTTTTTTTTTGTGATACCATATGCCTTTCAAAAGGTATCCTTTCAAACGGCTGGAACTCTAACTGAAAGAAAGATATTTTGTCCTTTTTTGCAATAGCCATTTGATAGTATATACTTCTTAATCCTTTACGGAATAGTTTACTCCCTAGCAGGAAGTCCAGAACATTTTACTTTAAAGTGTCTAATAGATTTTGATAATCCAAGCATGTCTCGCTTTCACCTGGTTTTGTTTCTTTTGTTTTCTTGCTTGTTCCAAGCATTTGGACCACGGAACACCAACACGGTCCTGTTATTTGGTAGAGTCCAAGGAGGTCTCGTAAATGACCGCTCCCACACTCCCCAATGTACCTAGGTTTTGTGACCCTATTTGTCGCCCTTGGCCCTGAAGACACACATTGCTTTCCTCCCATCCTCCTGGTGCCAGGAATTCACAAAATAAAAACTCTCTGGATTAAATTTAAGAGCCCAGTTGGGAAAGCTTCAAGATGCGAAGCTTCGAGAGGCAGCCCTTGGCTGTAGTCTCTGAACACAGGTGGTGCAGGGGAGGATCACCCAGAAAATCTGGCTCTGGGTCAGCATGTTAAAAAATCCTGGAATGAGTGCCTAGCAATGCAAACATCTTTTGCATACTTTCTGGATCAAAGCATCTAATTGCTCACCCCACCTCTCTATTTAAAGTTTTCCATCTTGGCAATCAGATAATGAAGAGAGACTAAAATCCCAATTTAGCACATTTTTGTAATGAGAATGGCTTTATGGGATTCTACTAAAATGTACCTGAAAGCAAAGGATGAGTTCAAGAAAGGGTAGAAAGGACCCAATTAACTGTGTGTGTTAACTGAACACCTTCTGTGTGCTGAGAATGGGGCTAGATGTTTTACACACTCCTACAGTAAGTACCCTGTCCCTGTGGTAGTGTCTATGATAGAACCCGAGGTTTTGACGTCCTAGGAAAGTGTTTGGAGCTGACTCTGAAAACTGGAGCAGTGGTTTCTTTGTGTTCCTAGCTAGGACATTTGGGATTCTTCTTCCTAACTCAGATCAGTTCTGCTCCTATCAACCTAACCCCCTCCCCCACTCCAAAGCTAGCTATATTTATTTCTAGTGCACAAAGGGAGGCTATGTAACCATAGCCTATTTGTGACTATTTTTAACAAACAAATCAGAACATATACTTCAAAATGAATGGTGTTGCCTATGACATAGTTCTTATCAGATACTAGATATTTATGCTAGTGTTGATTTCAGGGCTCAAGGTGGTCATGGCACCTGGGATGACCTCTTGGGGATTGTCTCCAGAGTTTTTGTGTCCTTTTAGGATATTCTCAGGATCTGTGCATTGTCTGCTAAGAAGCCAGAAGTCAAATAAACTCTGTTACTGTGAATTGAAGGGATGAGGTGAAACCCCCTCTGAGAGACCGGCCAGGGCTTGACCAAGAAGGACATTTGCCATTGGAAGGTACAGTCTCTGGATGCTGACTGTGCCAGTTACAGAGGGAGAGCTAACGACACTTGAGAGCTAGGGATCAGAAGGAGGTAAAACTGAGGATGTAGCGAAGACTGTTAGCCCGAGTCCTGGGAGAAGCAGGTGTTGAGATGAAGTGAGAAGAAATGCCTATGGGAGAGAAAATGGGAGGTGCGGGGAGGCTGAGAAGGTCATCAGACGGCAATACCCCAGCCTGGTCCCTAGGGGTGGAGAAATGGACAGAAGGTTGGTTGGGGAGAAGTTTCCTGGATGACAGGTAGTCGAAGGCAGGTTTGAGAGTTTATTAGGGAGTCCTCAAGCCAAAGCCCACGCATCACTGGCCATCAGAGGAGTCCCATAGCTCCCTGGTGTCCCCTCCTTGCTCTGTGATTGGCTGGGAGTAGCCAGTGGAGGAGGCTTTACCTTCATGCAGAGCACAGCCTCTGGAGCAGTGACCCTGCTGATGGAAGCCTTCGAGGTGCATTTCCATGGTGTCCAAAATAACCAAGATTAACTCTGCGACATAAGAACCGCAGCCCAAAACTGTGATGCCTGAGGAGCCTACTGAGTCAGAACTGAGTTTAGAAGCCAGGATGATGACTGGTTCACTGATGAGGTGAGAGGTGGGGGACCCCAGGTGTGGGAGAAACATGGACTCTGCAAGTAAAAGGGAAGACGCTGCAGGTGACACACTTCTCTGCCACCGCCTCCCATCTGAGCCCAACCCCAGGCCAGTGCCTTCCTGCTTCCCAAGGGAGCTCTGGAAACTTCTGATAGATGCTCAAGCTGTGCAGAGTTGGTTCTGATTATGAAAAATGACATGAAATCATCAAATGGGGCTCTTTTCTGGTGTGACTAGTAAACTGGCTTGAAGATAATGTTCCAATTCCAGAAATAGTTTGATCAATGGCAGCATTGCTGGAATAACGGTTTATGTTCCCGAAGGGGCTCCTTTGAAGGAAACAGTGCTCATTTGTACACAGAGGGTCTAGCGGCTTTGTTCCAAAATGGTACTTATTAATACTTAATTAGCAACTGATGACTTTTAAGGGATGGTTCACAACTCTTTTTTTTATCTGCCTGTCCATTTACCACTTTATCATCAATAACCTCTTTTATTACTTCTGGTTATTTTGGGGAGGTGGTTAGGGGAGCAGAAAAAAGCAGCCTCCCCTCCCCACCTCCACACCCAATCCAATTACCAGCACCAAGGAGAGACCCCACATTAACTATTAGGAGGTCTGGGATGACATACACACTTCATTCCTCCTCAGGGCAGGATGGTGCCGGAAGACAGGAGATTTTTCTCAGCCACTCCTTTGTTCCTTTCATGCTGCTTAATTATATAAAAATTCTCCCATTTAGCTCACCCTCCTACAGGTATTGCCCTAACTTACAGCACGTCTTCTGTAAGGTCTCTGCAAGTGTGTCTTGGGGAAGGATGAAGCATGCATACTTATCTTCTTGGTATATAAAATCTGGAATTTACAATGTTGAGGTGCTTGAGGGCACCTGGGTGGCTCAGTCAGGTAAGCATCTGACTCCAGATTTCATCTCAGGTCCTGATCTCAGGGTTGTGAAGTCCAGCTTCATGTTGGGCTCCGAGCTCAGCAAAGAGTCTGCTTTCCCTCACCCTCTGCCCCTTCCCACTTCTGGCACACTCTGTCTCTTTCTCTCTCAAATAAATACGTACATCTTTTTAAAAATATGTATTTTATATTATTATATTTTATATATTATATTTCTATATTACATATAAATATACATATCATATATATTATTTATATATTATATTTATGTATTATATTTTATTATTTTATAAAAAATAAAATAAATAAAATATTGAGGTATTTGACGTAAGGCGCCATGGTTGGCCTATTTAGAATATCAATGGATGAGGCAGACTCTCTGGAGAAAGAGTAGATGTCCCCAACTCTCCAAACCACATCCTCCCTTTGTCGCATAGATGGTAAGGCTGTGCTGGGATGGGGCCCAACTAGGGAGATGGGATTTGGGAAATCCAGTTTACAAAATATAGAATTATGGAAGCCCCTCTATGTGTCTGATGTTTGTGCTTGCATATGATTTGGAGTGAGGAGGTTAGAGTTATCGCACATCCTAGTGTGTGTGTGTGTGTGTGTGTGTGGTGGTGGTGGTGGTGGTGGTGGTGGTGGAGGGGAGATTTGCTTTTCAAAAAGCCCCCTCCCCTTTACTCTATTACTCTGAGAATAACTTCTGACATATCAGATTGTAAATCACTCAAAGTCAGATCTCGTTACAGTGTCTCATTTAGCATATGGTAGAAACTCAATTAATATTGCCTTTCAGTACATTTCTGGGTTGACTTTGTTACTGAGAGGTGATTTCTTATACTCATGAAAAGCAGAATTCAGGATTCTGTATCTAGGAGAGAACGGGATGCTCCATGTAACGTTATAGAGTCGTTAGCCATCTCTCCGCAGTAGAAAGTTCTAGGCCAAGAATGCATTTTTCCTTCCCTTGGGAGAGAACTAGTTTGGGTGCTGTAAGCTCAGAAAACTTTTAAGAGATCGGTAAGAGGTGGGTATTTGGGAGGAGGTAAGAAACAGAGCCTAGGGACCTCACTGCCCTCCCCAGAAGATCACACTTCCTTCCTGGTCATATCACAGGCACCTAGAATTTTGGATTAGGTGAGTACAAGCAACATGACCAGAGTCATTAGTCCAGTCCTTTTCAGAGCCAGGACCTTAACCCAGCTTAGTGCTTTCCCTTCAGAGCATCCGGACAGGAAGGGGTATTTGTCAATATTCAACATATTTGTACCATGGTCGCTTTTCTGACCTGCCAGTCCCTGAGCCACCAATGATAAGCCACCAAGATTCAAGAAACAAACCCATGAAGACCACTGCCCAAAGCTTCCATCACTAAGACTTTGGCAGGGACAGGGGCCAAAGCAGGTGCTCAGTTGAGATGGGGGAGGAGTCAGGGAAGTGAGCAAAAACCAAATTCCTCATCCTCTGTCCTTTTGTCCCCGACAAGGTCTTCTTATTAAACAAGTCCCTGCGCTTGGTTCCCAGAGGTCTTCTGGTCTTCACCATGTGAAGACTAGCTAGAGTTTCTCTCTCTCTCAACCTCTTATGCTTGCCTCCGTATTTCTCACATTCTCTGTCACTACCAGAAGCTATCCTCTTCACTTCTTTGCTTATTTATTGTCTGTCTACCTCCTGTAGAATACATGAACTCGAAGAAAAATAAGAACCAGATCTGTCTTGTTCACTGCTGTGGTTGGCATCACACATTAGGCAGTCATCATGCATTCAGTGCACATCGAACTTCAAGAACACAGTATTTATCTTGTTGTTAGATGAGCACTTCAGGTCCCTCTGAATTTTGAAATCCAATGACCCAGGGCATTAATATAGTCACATCTACATTTTTTCTTATAAATCCTCCTTATCTTTCAAAAACAATTGTTTGGGGAAACCTAGCAGCAGCCTCCCAACACCGGTCCTTTCAAAGATCACAGACTCAAGGGCCACAGGGATAAAGCATGGACTATGTGTGCCACACACTTATTTTGTGGTGTGTTATTAATGTTTCAAACGTCAGACAACAGAATTCCCACCCCCACCTCCCCACCCTGACCCAACTGGCGAACCATTCTGGTCTGTAAACTATCAGACTCTCGACTCTCCCTCTCTCGCAGGTAAGGTATGGGGCTTCTGGCTGCAGGCCTCCAGCACCGAAAGATTCAATATGCCAGTTTCTAGGTGTCTTAGAAAAATTACAAAGCTAAGAGAGGTCTGCTCCGATTGAGGCAGGGACGTTACACGTGCTCCTTTCGTGCACACTGCCAAACTGAAGGCCTCTGACTTCCTGGGAAGATTTTTTTTTTTTTTATTAGGCTCTCAGGGCAGCAGACAGGAGTCACTTGTCTTTTCAACCCCCATGGTGGAGACTATGGCTTCAAAATCGCTAACGGTGAGTGTACAAGAAAGTAGCTGACATTCCTGCCCAGCACTCCACGCACAGTTATCAACAGGGCAAGTTATTGACAGATGATGTGTGAAGTCTAATGATTTTACAGGTATTAGTGTAGAGAATGGTCAACTACGAATATGGTGTCTTGGAAAATATTTTTGACTTTTTGGAATAGGACTCTCCCTTAAATGTGCTATGAGAAGAAAAAACTAGCATATACATAAAGGAAGCAATCTGTCTACTGAAGCCATTGAAGGTGTGGTGATAGAAATTGAGTTTTGCTTCCCAGCCTGTCCTCTACGAAGATGGCACTGTCTGATTCTGAAACCCACCGTGGGCTAACAACAGAAAGTAATCTACACGATTTTCCATGTACCTAAGCATTGTGATGGACTGACCGTGTTAGCTGTGTATCTTGAAAATTCAATGTGGACTTTGGGAACTCAAAACCAATGTGTGTATTTTGAGTCGTTGGGTGCCACCTGTCTTATACATTAGCTTCCTATTTGTAACAAGACCATTCATCTAAACACTACTGAAATGCTCATCCGACAAAGAGTTTTTTTTTAAATGAGTTTTCTTGTATACCATTAGGGCAGAGCAACTGATATCCTTTGAGGCAGTCGTTCTGGGCAGAATGTTTTTGCTTCTAGACTCCCTCTCACCTTTCCAAAAAAGTAGCTGTGTCGGTCCAGGATCTACCGGGGACGAACTAGTGCCTATCCTCTTCCAGGATGTGAAGGCACTGTGTGCTTGGCCCAGTAGCTTCTCCAATATGCATGAAAATGGTTTGTTTCACCATCACCTACGCATGGTATGATTTCAGATCTTCTCACCAAGCTGGTCATACGTTTGTGGGTATATTCCAGACATTTAGTGTCCTTCTCCAATCAAATGCTGGGAGCAAACTCAGCTTGAATGCAAAGCAGAAGGGAAACCCAACTAGTAGCCTTTTTGACAACTAGCTGTATCTACTTCTTTCTCCTTTTTTTTTTTTTTAATTATAGTAAAAAAGACTTACATGAGATCTACTCTCTTAAAAGGCTTTTAAGTGCACACGACAGTATTTTTATGTGCAGGCACAATGTTGGGTTGGTCTCTAGAACTTACTCATCTTGCATAACTGGAATTTTATTCCTCCCCCGCCCAGCCCTTGGCAACCACCATTCTATTCTTTGCATCTATGAGTTTGACTGTTATATTTTATTCTCTTTTTCTTTTATACAGTCATTGTTGGTTTGGATTAAATTCCATATATAAGTACATTTCTTTGCTCCTTATTTTTTCCTCCAGTTCAGATGTTTATTCTGGGAATTTCTCCTTCCTGAAATACAGGCTTTAGAAGTTCTTCTAGTGTAAGAGTGAGTTGTTGGTAAATCTTGTTTTTTTCTTTTGCTGAACATGTCTTTATTTCATCTCCATTCTTATATAATTACTTCAGTTGGTTGCTTCTCTCATTGCATTGAAGATATTGTCCCACTGAAACCTCATCTACGTGGAATCATGCAGTATTTGTCCTTCTGTGACTGGTTTGTTTCACTTAGCATAATGATCTCAAGTTCATCCCTGTTGTCACATTTTGGAGGATTTCTTTCTTTTTTTTAAGCCCAGTAAATGGCAAGGAAAGAAAGAAAAAAATCTACTTTTAGGTGAGAAGCAGAATAAAGGAACATGCTATGTGGATCTTTGATGAGAATGTGAGCTTAGAATCTTATTAAAAGAAAATGTTTTCTTTTTCCAATACATCATCAGCATAATCATTGTGATGATCATTTACTGAATTCTCTGTATGAGTTAGGCACTGCAGTAACTGATTTACTTATACAGTCTCATTATATGTAAAATGCTCTGTGTCTGGTGCAGTTACCCCATTATAAATGGTAGGTAACTAAGGCTAAGAAAAATTAGGTATTTCCTGGAAAGTCATGCTAGTAGTGAAAAGTAGATTTAGAATTCACACCCCATAATGTTTGATTTCAGAACCTTTGGGACCTTAAATGTTACAGCGTACAATCTAGAAATGAATGGCTAGATAGAGAATCTGACATAGTCTTTGTTTATAGGCAGAATGGGACAGTTTAGTCTTATGGAAAAAATAGACTCAGAAGTGCCAGATAAAACTAGGTTCACACTTACTAGATTTGGGGTCTCAGCCAAGTGGTGTGCTAGATTACGTGCCCTTACCCCTCTACATCCACTCTGTGTCCTTTTCTACCCTGCTCTGCATCCCAGGAGGCTAAGCTATACTACAGTGTGTCAGAAGTTCTGTCTGCTGTAACAAATTACCATACGCTGGGTGCCTTACACAGCACATGTATTTCTTACAGTTCTGGAAACTGGAAGCCCAAGATCAAGGTGCCAGCCTGGTCTGTTGCTGGTGAGAACTTTCTCTCACCAGCTTGTTGGGTTGTAGTTGGCTGCTTTCTTACTGGATCCACACATGGTGGAAAGAAAGAGAAAGTCTCTGGAATCCTATGTATAAAGGGTACAAATATTCAGGAGGGCTCCACCCTCATGACCTAATTATCTACCAAATGTACCACCTTGTACTATCATCACATTGAGGGTTGGGATTTCAACATATCAACTTTAGGGGGACGCAGATATTGAGATCATAGCGTGAGTTTCCTTACCCCTGGGCCTGCAGTAGTTTAGGCCAATGGGTAAATGGGGAGCACATTGGAGGTGGGGAGGACAGTGAGGCCAGCACACTTTCTCCCCTGGTCCTCTTCGTGTCTGGTCACTGTGGGTGTCACTAAAGGCTGTCACCATTGACCAACGACCCTCTCAGTATAACAACGCACAGGGGAGTGTGACCACTCTCTCCTTGTATCTTCAGATGCAGAGGTAAAAACAGATCCCCACTGTTGTTTTCCCAAGGGTATGATACCATGTTTTGTTGAGTTCTCCAAATCTTGCTTCTTGTCCACTCATTTGTAGTTAGCCCCTTTATTAAAAGTCCCTAAATTTCCAGGTTTGAGTGTCTCTTCTCTTTCTTGCCTAGAGTCTGATAGAAGGCACCTTGGCTCAGTCTTCTCACTTATAAAATTGACATAGTGATGCCCTTGTCCTATACTACGAGGCTGAATGAGATGATGAAGGGCCTGGTGCATTGCAAGACTGAACAAACTGAGGGTTTTGGAGGGGCAGCTTGGATGAGTCTGGTGGTGGACCCTAAGGAGAGCATGTATTGCATAGAGCGCTGGGTGTGGTGCATAAACAATGAATTTTGGAACACACATACACACAAATTAAATTAAGTTAAATTTTTAAAAAAGAAGTTATTAATCTTGAGTGGGAGATAGAAATACAATGGAAGTCATAGGTAAAGGGCAAATAATAAACACCATGGTGACTTCTGTAAAAAAAAAAAAAAAAAGAAAAGAAGTCAGAATGATGCTCATGATGACCCCCTCCCTTTTTGTTAGCCTCTCCAGGATGAGAAGCCAACCTGCTCTGAAACGTGGGTTATAAATTGGTGGCCCATAGACTGGAATCAAAGTGTGCAAGTGTTTTACTGGCTAACATACCATTTAAAAATACTGGCGAGTGTCACATGCAATCCAGACCCTAGCTTCTCTCACACCATCAGAAGCTCTGGCGACCCTGGGCTCACACAGCCACAGTGACCACTCGGCCAGAGCTGAATGGAGGTGGCCTCCTTTAGAGAGGACAGGGCTCTCTAGTTTGCACAGTCTCCACCAGTGCCTTCGATATATCGGCCAGTGGCACATATTTATATGCCCTGTCCAGTCCTATAAGTATAGGATTTTGAGTCCTGATCTAAATTATGAATTCCTAGAGGGCAAGTACCTAAGCTTATTCTTCTCTATGCATAACTAACTCAGTGATGTATTTTAACGGAATAAACAAATCTGCCTTCTCTCCTTGGTCCCCAGATATTCCCACTGCTGCCACAGCCCACAGATACTCTAGCCACCTGCTGTTCTAACAAACATGGCGTCCATTTGTCCGAATGAGTATGGAGAAGGAGACCGGGCCGGGAGGGAGATGCAGCTGAGAATACGGGCTACACGTGACAGGGAGGGGGTACGCGAATGCCCTCCTGGCATGGGGGAAATCATCTTTTCTTCATCCTTATAGGATGTCTCCCTAATTAGCTTAATAAGAAATGCCCTGATTCCCCCTCATTCCTGTAGCTAAATATTCAGAACTGAATGACTTTCCAGGTTTGAGTGGTTAACTCTCTTAAAGCTGGGAGCCCAGTGCCGCTGGTCTGCTACCCGGAGTTAATTACCCTTCCCACATCCCCAGGCAGCACCGGCCTGGGTAGAGTCTCTAGACAGCTCCAGCAGCACTGGAGGGCCCCGGCTCATGATTCTGTTAGCTAATGGGAAGGTAATGACCCAAAAGCTGTAGATCACTCTCACCCTTTTGGCCTGTTTTAAAAATAAATAAATAAGTAAATAAATACAAACCACCAAAAAAAATTCAGGCCTGGCATTCTATTATTCCCTTTCTAATAAGGGCCTGGAAATGTCAGCCTCAGTGATCACGCCAGCAGGTGCCCAGACTTCAAAGTGGGCACCTGTCACTGGAAAGATAATTGACTTTATTCAACCAATTGTCTCCCCATTGTAATCAAGCCATTCCATTCAAATGGATCTTTCAAACTGTTCTTTTGAGGAGGTGGGGGAGGCAGCAGTTGGGGGGGGAGGCGGGGGGGTATCACAATTACCTGTCCAGGGAGGGGGAAGTCAAGCAAGCTCAGAAGGAGGCAGTGGCGAAGTGCTGTCAGGCTTTCTGCAAGTGGTGGCTGGCCCCAGGACCTTTTGTGGGTGGAAAAACACGAAAGAGCGGTTAGGGAGGGGTGGGGGAGCCTCCCACTATTCAGCTATTCAAGCCAGACACTCCCTGGTTGTTTTTAGCAGCAGGTGCCCTGAGGGGACAGAAGGGAGGTAGATCTCCCTTTCCTCCTCCAGGGATCAAGATTCAGTGTAAACTTCAAAAGAGGAGAGAAAGGGCCTGTGGACAGAAACAGGGGAAGGGTCTCTGCTCTTAACAAGGAGCTAAATCCTTCTTAGTCCTAAGGTGTCTCTCTGGATTCCACCGATGTGGTCTTCCAGGGCCCAGAAGGCTAGGATTCGAACCATAAGGTAGCCTCAGGCACCTATGAATTCGGTGGTTCTCCCTTGCCCTGCAGTGTAGACAAAACAAATGCTGGATTTTGATGGTCCTGGGAGGTGGGAGCATTGAGTTCCTGCTGTGCGTTTAGTGGCTGTGCAGGGAGCACTCGGAGGGGTACAGGGCTCTTGGGGAATTTTAGGGTAGCTGGCACTGAGGTCTGTTCAGGCCATAAGCTCTGTCCACAAGGAGAAACCTTACCTTATGCAGCTGAACTTGGTTCTTGGTGCCGCCTTTGAGCTGCTCTCTGACCCTGAGCCAGTCGCTAAGTCCCTGAGCCTCAACTTTCCAAAGTATGCAACGGGGCAATAGCTCATGGTGAGACAGAATGACTCAAGCTCCATGATTCCAATGCTGGATGCCAATTTGGGTGCTCAGGGAAACCGATGTTTCTTCTTTCAAACAGAATAGGGCAGCAAAACCCGCCAGCCCTGCATTTCTACAGTCCCCACTTTGGTCTCACAGTCTTGTGTGTGTACAGACAGGGAAGCAGGACTCCAGGGCACCGGGAGGGTCTGTTCCCGTGCCTGAGAGCGTGCAACACCGAAGACCAGGCTTTTCCTCATCTCACCAATACCATCACTCTTCTGTCTTCTACAGCCATCATTTACATCCCAAACCTCATCTTTCCCCAGAGTGTCTAAGTCCAAGCATAAGACCCAGTGGGGTGCTTTTTATATAGTAAATGTATCCGTGAACGTCTTGCTAAGCCTGGGCCTCCTGTAGTATGTAAATATGCTCGGAGAGCCAGCAGTATCACCCTTCACTATCAGGGCTGATTAACTTTTACTGAGAAAACCATCCAATAAAATTAGGATCGATGCAACCAAGCCATAGGCAGGTAGGCTGTCTTCCATTACGAAACCATTAGTCCTGTCGGGTGGAATGCAAAGATCAAAAGAAGCTTTTGTACAAGAAGAGAAAAGGCTTCGGCTTCGGGTAAGCTAGTGTTCAGAGCGGAGTTATAACTGTAGGTGGGTGAGCCAGACCTGAGGGAGAGGGGAAGAGAAAGCAAGGAGAAGGTACACCAGAGTGGTTTGTGTGGGCTCAGCCACAAAGGGGAGGGTGGTTGCAAACTCAAAGGGAACCTGAAGAACTCTGCCCAAAGCCAAAGGTCACCCCTGAATTCCAGGTCTCCCTCACAGCTGCCCTGTACTCTCACCTCTCCTGGCTGCTGTGGCAATGACCCTCCCCTAGTGGACACGGCATCATCATGAGGAAAGTCCCCATACACATGACCGCAACAGCTAAGGGGTCGCACTGTGTGGTTTAATCAATGACATCTTGTGTGAAGGGTTGGGGAGGTGTTTGAGAAAAGTTTATACAACAGAAAAAGAATGACGTCCACAGGGGATGAAAGTGGCACGTTCAGCTGAACCCTGACCTTCACTGTAGATCTGCTGTTTGAGTTGGGGAAAACAAAAGCAGTTGAATGTTGAGAATTTCACAGGGTTCAACTCTCCATGGGTAAGGGTTAAAAACTTGAGCCTCACCCCCAGATTTCTAGGTGCTGACCTCTGGACTGTCCGAATTATAACACGTGAAGTCTTATAAATAGGGAATACTCTAGAATTTTCAGCTGTTGTTAGTACTGCTATGAAGATAGCTGTGTTTTCCTCCCTGACTCTGCGAAATGTACTAGAAAGAATCTTGGATTTTTTTCTCAAAGGCGTCACTGCTGAAAGAGCCCCTAGAAACCAGAGCCCTGGACAAAGGCACATACCCATCAGGGCCAAGGTCACGAGCATGCGGCCAGTACTATTACAAGGCTCTGCTCCCAGAACTCCTGCACTTAGGGATGGTGGTCCACAGATGCCGTCTGGAAATTCTTAATACTTGTATCGTTAAATTTGTGTTACATAGGTGCAGTCCAATGGGACAATGGAACATGTACCAGAGGCGTAAAGCCTTGCCCCCTCCCTCACGTGGGGCTCTGCTGCCTGCTGCCCAGCATCCCCACTCCTTCACCCCCCAGCCCAGGAACAGCTGCTGGCCTGGGGACAGGCTCAGGGAGGGATGGTTTCTGCAGATATGCACCGAGGCACAGGGCAGGGCGAAGCACCTGTGAAGGTCAGCTCTCACTCCTCAGGTATCCAAGGGACAAAGGGGGCACAGAATTTAATAGCCAATAATAATAATAATAATAATAATAATAATAAACAACCCACTAGGCGCAGTTGAGGAAAAAAGAACAGAAGGGATAGAAAAGGTTTCTTCTGCTTTTTTGAAGACAGGAGTCTACCCATTTTCTTTTCTTTTCTTTTTTAAAAAGTTATCATTTATTTATTTGACAGAGAGACAGAGCACAAGCAGGGGGAGAGGCAGTCAGAGGGAGAGGGAGACACCGGCTTCCTGCTGAGCAGAGAGCCCGATGTGGGGCTCAATCCCAGGACCCTGAGATCATGACCTGAGCCGAAGGCAGACACTTAACCGGCTGAGCCACCCTGAGGGACCCCGAGGCTCCTCATTTGCATTTTTCACTGGACCCTGAGAATTACGTAACTGGCTTCCAAGTTCAGTCTTTGGGTACCATGTGTAAAAAAAGTTCAGGGCAGGGCTGCCTGGGTGGCTCAGTGGGTTAAGCCTCTGCCTTCAGCTCAGGTCATGATCTCAGGGTCCTGGGATTGAGTCCCGCATCGGGCTCTATGCTGGGTGGGGAGCCTGCTTCCTCCTCCCCCCCACCCTCTCTCTCTGCTTGCCTCTCTGCCTACTTGTGATCTCTCTCTCTGTCAAATAAATTAAATCTTTAAAAAAAAAAAAGTTCGGGGCAATTCTTCTCATATACTTTGATACATGAGCTCCCAATGATGGGCTCACGGAGAGAGAAAAGCAGAGCATGGAGGTCAGAGTTTGCCTCTGACCTATTTATTATGACATATATATTATGTTCTAGGTAATGGGTAACTACTCATCTTTTTTAGGGACTGGATAGTGCTCCAAATAAAGAGAAGACATCTGAAACCACTGCTTGAGCTATGACTAAACAATGAGATTTGGGATTACATCCTTGTAATCCCCTAGATTAGTTTTGGTGTATAACTCCATTAACTCAGGTGTCCGTGAGATTTCTGGAGGTAGGTTTTCTTATGGCTTGTTTTACATTGACTATCAACCATTATAATACAATATTGTGCCATGTATTAGATTATAATCTTCTTTTTAATATGACTATTTCCTCTGCGAGCCTTTCCATCAGCCCTAGGTGACAGGGCAGGATAAATTTAATGCTGACTGTTTCATCTGTGCACACTCACACCATATGATATTCTGTGTACAGAATATAATATTGTTTTATTCATCCTATAGTGACAGGTAGAGAACAGTCGAGGTACTCCCGTCGGGATACACACTCCAGAGGTAGTTAGCATTTTAATGAATTTAACCAGAATCTCCCCTTCTAGGGAAGCTGTTTCAAGCCATCAACTATCTTTAGAGAATTTGCTGATTAGCATGAATTATGTTAGAAATGACTTTTTTTACTGGTAAAATGAGCTATATTGAGTCTTGTAGACTGACTAGAAATAATTCTAGAAAAACAACCTCCCTCCTACATATGGGTTGTGAGTCTAGGTTCCCAGTCAATAATTATTAAGTGGTACCTTGATCAAAGGGCTCCATTAAATCCTGTGCCCCGGTCCCCTTAGGACATAATTTCTTATTCTTTTTAGATCACAGTGATAAATACTTTTTATATCTTAACCTAATACACACACACACACACACACACACAGGCACATTGAAAGGACGAGTGTCCAGAGAAAGCGTTTCTTACCCTCACTTTATGTGATGCATTTTCTTCTACTCTATTTCATTCTGTTAGTTGCCAGCTGCAATGCACTCAATTTATTTCAGAACACCTTAGCGGGCTGCAAACAACCATTCTGAAAATCCTAGCCTAGAGAGTGAGCAGAATCCCATCACTAGAATGTTGTTGCATATGCCACACGCCTGCGCTGCAAGGTACTGACATGAGCCCGACGTGGCCAGGAGTGAGGGAGTCGTGGAGTTACAGGAAAGATGGGCACATGATTTTGTGTGGAGGAGCTAATGAATGTTCTTGTGTCCACCAGAATGTGGTCTGCAATTTGTCTGCCTTGTAACCTTCAACCAGGTAGCGAACAGCTGGGGAAGGAGACCTCTGTTCAACCTCTGTTCTCTCACCTGCGTTCAGCCACTGGACATTCCCAACAGCTGCAGCAAGAACCTAGTAATGATGGATAACTACACTGGTTTAGGTCAATTTGCAAGTATTACTTTAAAAAAAAAATGATGGATTATCGGGCACTGTAGTGAGGTGCCGGGGACACCCCAAGAGATAGGTCTGCCCAGAACCTGGGAATGCGATCTCGTTTGGGAAAAAAGGTCTTTGCAAATGTCATTAAGTTAAGGATCTGGAAACAAGATCACCTCCAAATTATCCAGGTGGACCTTAAACCCAATGATAAGTGTCCTTAGAAGGGAAAGACAGAGGGAGACTGGAGGCAGAAGACAAGAGGGGGCCACATGAAGATAGAAGCAGAGATCGGCGGTTCACAGCCACTCAGCCACATGCCAAGGATTTCCTGGAGCCACCAGAAGCTTGAAGACACAAAGAAGGGATCCTACCCTAGCGCCTTCAAAGGAAATGCGGCCCCACTGACACCTGGACTTAGGGTCCCTGGGCTTCACAAGTGTGAGAAAATAAATTTCTGTTGTTTCAAGCTACAAGCATGGCAGGGATGTGTCAAGGCAGCTCTAGGAAACCAATACGGATGTTACACAGACCAAGACGACAGAGCTCTCTTTGAAAATCTTGCTGCTGTTCAGGCCCAACCAGAATCGCCTCATCCTGAACAAAGGAGCAAAGATCTGTTCTGTATTTTTTTGCTAGCTTATGTAGAATCAGCTCTCAAGAAAATACATCTTGTTTGATTCAAAATATTTCAAAACATCGCATCTGATGGCATTTATGGCTTCACATTCTTAACTGCAACCATATAAAACTTATTTCAAAACATGTGATGGGCATTCTCAACTATCTAAAAACAGGGTGAATAAACTTTTTTGAGAAAGAAGAAATAGATGCGTATGATCAGAGTATTGCTTCTAGGAGATTTTATTTCCTCAAGCAAAGCTGACCTCATGGGGCATTGTTGAAAGTGGAATTGCCATCTCCACGTTAGTAAGGAAAAAGAGGCAGCCTATACATCAGGGTGTGGAATTTCAGAGCTGGTCCTTGATGAAACAGCCAACGTCCTATTACAAACAGCATGAAGAAGAGAATGGGGAAAACAAAACATTGGGGAGCTTGTATGCACTTGAGAACATCAGAATACATCAGAAAATCAGACCCCGATAGAGATCCTCTTAACTTTTTAAAATCGTTTATCACCACTAATAGTCCTAGAAAATAAATCTTTAGAAAAAAAATTTTCTGAGGAAACTGTTTCAC
Organism: Mustela lutreola; assembly: GCF_030435805.1. NCBI lineage: Eukaryota > Metazoa > Chordata > Mammalia > Carnivora > Mustelidae > Mustela > Mustela lutreola. Next base: position 13,125,054 of record NC_081296.1, read on the forward strand.
ATCCATAAACCACCTACAGGGCAAGCTTTTTTGTTTCAGCTTCCAATACAATGTGAAATAGGTGTCTGTTCCAAGGGCAAACGAGAGTGGAAACAGATCATTGTGTTTCTCTTCAACGGTTACTAGGAGGGGCTATGTGGATCCTTTCTACTGAATCATTAAGTCGGAAGGGTTGCAACATATCCTGAAAATTGTATATACAAATGATCATTGAGAACACCACCATGCAATTCCCTCTAGAATCTAATAAAGCAAATATGTTAGACCTGTCCAGCAGCATTATTTACCAGGGTCAGCATGAAACATAAACATTATGTTTAGGAAGAATTTATATGACACAAAAGTCGTTAGGATATGTTAGTATTATTATTACCTTATTGTCAAGTGCTGTGGACTTTTTTTTTCACCACTCTGTTTATTAGACAATTTCATTTCATTTCATTTCTCTTTTAAACCTTTTTAAAGGTTTAGGGGCTCCTGGGTGGCTCAGGGGGTTGAGCATCTGGCTCTTGGTTCTAGCTCAGGTCGTGATCTCAGGGTCCTTGGATTGAGCCCTACATCAGGCTCCGCCGTAGGCAAGGAGCCTGCTTAAGAGTGTCTTTCTCCCTCTTTTTCTTTCCTTCTCCCTTCTAAAATAAGCAAACAAATAAATCTGTCTAATCTTTTAAAACAACTTAATTTATTATTAGGGTCTAAAATGAATGTGAGCTAACATGTCTCCATCTCAGCAATGAAGGTGGAAAATAAACTTTCTCTATTACAGGCGCTTACTCAGTTCCTGGGGACAGACTGCCCATGAGGGTCACGTAACAACCACACCGGAGGCTGGGGAGGCTGGGGTTTTCTGACTAGCAGCCCTCTCCACATCTGTGTGATGGGAGTGGGGAATTGCTGCTTCTCCAAAGCAGAGGGAGCTGGGCTATCAGCAGGGGGAGCAAAGGGCGGGGCTATTCAGAAAAGCAGAAAAGCAGGTGTGCACACATACACTCAGGTGTATCCACAGGTGTGTCTAGACAAACCGACAAAATACAGGAAGCAACTGTAGCCCTGGTGTGTTAGCCCCAGGTCTGGCTGATGGCATTATGGGAGTTTATAAACATCTTTTGCTTACTACCGTTGCCCAGCCCCTTACCACCTCATCTTTTTAAAAAACAAAAGTATTTAAGCTTCACTGACACTGGTTTGTGACTATACACGAATGTTTTGGCAATTTAGAGGTTTGGTTGAGGGGTGGGGGGGTAAGAAGAGTTGCGCGTAGAGAACTGTGGGTACTCTGTGACTCTCCAAGAAGTCCACCAGGTAGCCCGGGGAATGAGTCCTTTGATTTTCGAGTTGGCCATATGTTTCTTAAAAAATTATTTGAAACTTCTGCTGGCTTAATAAAAAGTAATATGCTAAGGGGGAAAAAAAAGAAAAAGAGAAAAGTGTGAATGGCATAAATGGTTGACCAGTGATGGGGAGTAACAACAGGGGGCGCCATACAGGGAAGAGCTCCAGGACTGGGCTTCCAAATTCACTCTCTCTTCTCTCCATCTCCTAGCTTACCCTAAGAATGGGCCAGTCTCTTTCCCCTTTGGTACTCTCATTCTCCATCCTGGGTTACACACCATCGTGTTCTGACTAATTCACCCATTTGAGCTCCTTTGGGAAGATTTAAACCTCTTCTCTGACAAGGAATCCTTTAATTCAAATGGTCCTCCCACCCATGAGAAACAACACATTATTCAACGACAAACGATTCCAAAAGGTATCATTTTCCAAGCATTTATCATATACACACGTGGCTTCATTCACTTCAATAAGTTTTGGGCTACTGGCCCACATTTCAGATGAGTAAGTGGAGTGACGGGAAGATTATACAACCTGTGCAACGTCACATTGCTTGTAAATGGCTGTCCCTGGATTTGAATGTGAGCCAGATTCTAAAGCCATGATCTTGAAAAAGGAAGGGCTCACGTTGCCTGTTGGGGAAGGTCATTGAGAGGATGTGACTGCGAGTTGATCCACGAGCTGGACCCAGCAACAGGAGGCTCCTCCTTCCTCCCTGTCCTTGGAATGTGCTCTTTGCTTGGCTTTCCCACTCTCAGAAGCTGCCCCAAAAGTGATGTGGTGTTGAGACCATCAGGGCTGTGTACACAGATGAACACAATTAACTTAATAACAGTATAAATTTTTAGGATTTAGTAAGCAAGTAAAGAAAATCTACTTACTCATCTTGAGGCCACCCAAGACATGCCTTGTATGCAAGTTCCCTTGCTTGTGAAACCCACCACCCTACAAGCTAAAGTGGACTGCCTCTTTCTTTGGTCTCTTTCTGACCTCTGAGAATGGGGGCCAGGTTTAGGTTCTACCTGGGCAGTTCCAGAGGAGGTTGTAAACCACCATTGTCATACCCTGACTTATCTTCAGTAAGCCATTTCTACCTGAACAATTATTATATTATCTATAAAGTCAGGATATTTCTAAATACTGTCCAGCCTATTCCGTGGGCTTTTGGAAAGTTCTATGAGATGACACATGGAAAGAGCTTTGCGCATTATAAGTCACAGGTATACATGTGCTGTTTCTTTCATAGATTGAACCTCTAGGAGACTGGATGAGGGAGGCACATCTACTGAGGTTCAAGGACAAAGACCTTTAGGGGTTGCATACCTGGTGGAGAGGCATACAGTGATGAAACATATATACTAAGTCTCCAGCTGTAGGTTCACAAGAGACCCTATGGGATCCAAGTAAAATAAGGTGATTACAAGTCTTGGTTTTTCCATGACTGAGGGGTTTCCTGCAGCATGGGACTTTCTGTGCTAAAACTGGATGGGTCCTGAGCAAACCAAGGTGAAGTGGTTGCCCTGGTTAAGGTAAAAAATGACTGGTCTTCTTAATAAGAAGTGATGTGTGAACTGGTCATTTAAAAGCAGAGTGGGAAATCATACCATGGTGTTTAGTCTTTGAGGACATGACAGCCCTGTTGCTCCAAAGATGCCACCACTCTAACCTCTCAGAAGAAGAGAGGCATGGAGTACATTTTCCATAACCATGAAAGATCAGTGAACCAGCCATTCTTCCACAGAATGGTAGTGCTCTGGAAGTGAACTCTTGCCTTTCCCAGGGCTAACAGGCACATGGCCATCCACTCCTGGCCATAACACCCAGCCTCCTCCAGGGAGATAGGCAGAACCCTGGCAGGAGTTAAGAGCCCAGAATATGGGCATTTCATAGCTTACACACAACCTTGCATTCAAATGGTGCCCCTCTAACTTGCTCTTTCCTTAGAAGGCTGTCTTTCCAGAGTGTTCCTCGGTCTTCCAACTAGTGAAGTCCTGAGTTCATTATGTACAGTCGGAATTGAATGCCCCCAGTGGACCTGCCTTCCGATAGAACCAGGCTCTTGTCTCCTCCCCACCCCTCCCCTCCCCCACCAAGAGCATTACTATTGGAAAACCCTACAACCTTGTGACTCTCCAGTACCTCTCACTTCTCAGCACTCTGCCAAACCGCTTGGGTTCACAACCTCATGTCACAAATCCCTATCACCTGTGTCATTTTAAGTAGGGTACTGTATATCCCTTTTCCTCTTTAGTAAAGTGAGGATGATAATTATGTCACCTAATTTAACAGGCAGTGAAAGGAACAAATAATTTAATACATGGGAGGTGCTTAGAAGTATCTGGAAGCTAGTATCTGATCAATGAGTATTAGAGCTTTTGTTTTTATCCGACCAAACTACTTGTTGCCCTAGGGTGGTATTCTCACCTCTTTCTGTAGAAAAAGAGGTATAAAGTTTTCCTTCCTTGGTGTAGTAGAAGAAGCCTAAGCTTTGGCAGTGTGTGATAATCTCCAATATTTTGGTTTCCTACTCTGCTAAAATGGGATAAGAATCAACTAAGAAGGGTTCAAAGATATAATGCATGACATCTCTGTCCTTTTGGACCGCCCCCCCAACCATACCTTACACTCTATGTACAGTATAGCATTGACCCCCCTGACTGATTTAATGTTTGTCACTAGACCGAAAGTGTCTTGAAAGAAAGGGTTGTGTCTTTTTCATCTTTTCATCTCCAGAGCTTACCTGGTGCCTGGTAAAATAAAAGGAGAATCAGAGCATGTCTTCTGAAGTGATGGCATCTAGCATAATACTGGCTTATATCTGGTGACCAGTGGATTACAGTTTCTCTTCTAAGGTTGTGGAGCTGGTTAGTAGCACATGGGGCCTAATCTTGATATATTTTTTTTCCTTTAAACTGATTAGTACAGTTGCCTTTGAGGGAAGATTATTGAGAAAATGATTATAAAATGCCTATAGTTCATGAGCAAAAATAGCACTTACATGACACATTTACACTACTTTTCTATTTGTCTTCCATATTAAGCCTGCTATAGAGCGTGCACTAGAGCGTCCTCTTTAGTTTTCAGTTCCAATACATTTCAGACGAGGTGCAAACTTTCAGGACAGAGCCATCAATATTTCTCAGTAAGAATCCTGCCTCCTTTGTAATTAAATTGCCCTCTCTTGCTAATTTGTGTGCATCCATGTAATATCCCTTTCTTCCAATTAAACACATGACTCAGGGACAATGCTTCAAGTCTGAAGCCGAGAGAAGCGAAGGGGACAGGGCATAGAAGCATACAAATTGGATGCTTCCCCTGAGTTAAGGCATTTTTTCTTCCTTTATATCTTGGCAAGTGGTCACTTTCATGGTGATACCAGCTGTACTAGGGGAACAGATCTGATGGATAGTGTTTTACATTTGCACATATCACCAATGCAGCATGGAAACATTTCTAAAACTAAGGAAGGGACATGAACAGTCCATTTTTCTCATCACAAGTCTGTAGTCTGGAGCTGTTCATCTCAGATAAAACCAACTTTCTATAGCAACTTCAAATGGAGGCAAGTAATGTTTGGTCTGTGACTTTATACTCCACTGATGTGGAATTAGAAGAAGAAATTGAGTCAAGTAGGCTAGCATTCATTTCTGCAACATGAAATATACAATTCATGTTCTCATACAATTTTAGAAATTCAGACACTCCACTCCAAAGCAATGAACCGTTGGATCACAGTCACAACTGGAGATGGAATGTGTATGGAAGCGGAAACATCTTCCAGAACTTGCAGCAAACTATGGCATGCCTTTAATTAAATTCTAAATGTTTGAAATCTAGGCAATGGATTCTCATTGGCCTCCCCACACTGTAGTTTATTTTTCCATCTTGACTCTCTCAGTTATTCTGTTTTTCACTTAATGAAGACAGATCTCCCAATCCTTGTTTCATTAATACTGGCCTCTTGAGACTGATTTAGCTAGAATGGTGGTGATAATATGGAGAGTTTAATAGAGGAGGGAAATAGCTAATTACATGTTATCAAAGCAAGCCAGGAAGGGCCTGGAGAAAAGATACATCCATAAATCTCAGAGTCACACATCATCGCATGACGTGTCGAGTCTACAAGGACAAACTGTGCGGTGGATGTCAAGGTCTCAGCTAGAAAACCTTTCATGGATAGCCCCTCAACTTTTACCTGCATTGTTCTCTTCTAGTCTGAGTAAATTGTCATAGGACTTTTGAAAAAGACTCAAGACACAAATGTACTCCAGATAGAAGGACTGTGCAATCAGTGAACAGGTCGGAACTCTTAACAATCCCATGTTATCAGCCAAAGGAAAAGCCAACCCTAGGCAGGCATCCTGTAAGAACTGTATTATGGCACCTCGAGTGGCCTCTTCCCTACACTGGGCTCCCACCCACTATGCACCTCCTATCATGTTTTTCTCTCATATCCTCCAGTCACACTCAAGTCTAAATCTGCTCACTGGACATTAGGCAGCCTCAGAGATCTACATCAATGACCTCATTTCGCTGGGAGAAAAGTGAGGCCAGAGTGGATGAGTTTGGAACAGAACATACAACTAGTAAGTGCCAGGATTACATCGTTGATGTTTTCTCTGTAATCAATGTCAACAGTTTTAATAATTATTATAATTTTTCAACATTAGTGAAAATGTTGTAAGAAGCTAGAATAGCAGCTAATGGGTCAGCCAGAAATACAGTCATGCCACATCAAAGGGGAATTCACACTAACAGGAGGAGAGGCAGGAACCCAGAAACAATTTAGGGGGAGACCACCGCAGTGGAGTAGAAGGGGCAACAGATTTACCTTCTTGTTTTCAGCAGACAAGACAAACAAACATCTCTGTTTTCAGCTGCTTCACACTCCTGCAAAAATAAACCAGGGGCTATCAGTGGTGACCACAAGTACAGAAGCATGCAAACCGCTAGGTTTGTTAAACAATGTAGAGTACTTCCAGTGGAACATATATTCCAGAAAGATCTAGGTGCACTTTCCTTTTACCACAGCCTCATGCAATGTATAGCTGTCCTCTGTCCAAGACTCTATTTTCCATTTATTCCATTATTTCTAAATCTACCACATAGTGGAACCAAGGTGGTGGGGCAAAATAATGCACCAGTGACCTCTATCCTGGAGCCAAGGTCATCGGCATCCTCCATAAACTGAGCTCTCTCTGACAACTGCTTATGGCCAGTCCTATTTGTGGTGGTTGATATTTTACCATAAGCTCCACTGTTCAAGTTCAGAAATCAAAAGGCTTTTGTTGTGATGCAGTGGGTAAGAGAAAAATATGGGTGCTAAGAAGTCACAGAGGGATCTTGCCCACCCCATTTAAGCATTACCCCATTGGTAAAGCCCACCTCTGGGGCCAGAATATTCAGGCATGGAGTCATGTTTTGGCTTCACCAAGCACTAGCTGTGAGACTAAGAGTTCACTTAACCTATTGGCTCTTTGTTAATCTTATTTGTAAAATAAGGATAGCAAGAGATTAAATTAGAACACTTGGTATGGAAGAAAGGTTCAGAAAGTTCCAACTGTTGTTATCATACGTGCAAAATAGGAGTCATGACACCGACTGTTCTGGTTGTTGTAAATAATGTTATCTACACAACACAGCACCCGTAAGTCTCAGTGGCTTTGCACAACATGAGTTTATTTCTCATGTCTGGTGCAATGTGAGTTGTGGGTGAGGGGCTCAGCTCCATGTGGTCATTCGAGGCTCCAGACAACTGTCATTATTTGTTTCCATTATCTTCTAGAGCCATATTATCCTCTGAATTCAGACTGCAGTGGTAAAAGGCAGCCAGGAAAAGAGGGAGTGTGGAGAAGTTACACCACTCTCAACCACACTTTGTTCCTGTGGCTATTTCATTATGAAAAACTCATCACATGGTCACATTTGGATGCAAAGGGATGGAAAAGTTTATCTAGCTATATGCCTAGGAAGACAAAGAAAGCACAGATTCTGGAAGGCTCTTGCAGTCTCATCCAGTCCCAGTGACAGCCTCCAAAAACGTAGCTATTGTTTCTATTAAGCTCACATCTCCAGGTCAAGTTTCTGAGGATCCTATAGCACACTTGGCAAGAAGAACAGTCTCAATTTCCCTTCCAGTTTGTTTTTGCTACAGGAAGTCTTCACAGACCTGAAGGTGAGGCGGCCCTAGGTTAGTCTTGGTTACAATGGCCATCTAGGGACAGATGACCCAGAAAAACAGTGCTAAGGCCACCCCAGAGTGGCTAGTCTCTTAGAGCAAAGAAAAGAACAAACAAAGCAAAGAAAAGCTTAATTCTGGCATGTTTGTATTAAGGTCTAAGGGATTTCAAAATATTGCCACCTTTTAAATTTTAAATTTTTTATTTTTTTGTCTTATGAAAATATTTCTTCCTGGTCCCCTGCTTTCTAGCTGTGAGACTTTGGCAAGTTATTTGAGCTCCATAAGTCTCTATGGTCCCCTCTATAAAATGAAGATAAGACTTGTTCTACCTCTGAGGGTTGTTTTGAGGATGAAATGAGATGATGAATGGATGTGTCAGTTGCAAGGTGCTACCTTCCTCCTCCTCCTTTTCTTTATCTTAATGTGATTACTATTCCTATTATCATCTATGATCAAATCTAGCAATGTTTGTCTCTTTGGGTTTCCCTTCAGCCAAGGAAAGCAGGATGATATATTTGGAGGAGCCTGGACTTTGGAATCCGGGAAGGCAGGATTCCTCCCTGACTGTAATACTTGCTTGTGAGTGTGAGTCCTTTGGCAACTCATTTGACTTCTCCGTGTGTAATTCTTCATCTATAAAATAAGGTGATGGTTCCTAACGGTAAAAGGTTGCAAAGATTTTGATAAAACATTCATTGATATGCTTGGCATAAAACAAAAGTTCATTTCCTTGTCCTTCATGGGAATTCTCAGGGGACCAAGAATTTAACAAATGATAGCACCCGTGGGCCTCTGAAGAACTGACATATGTTCAAATGATAATTTTTTTAAAAGATTTTATTTAAACAGCATGAGTAGGAGGGACAAAGGGAGAGGGAGAGAGAGAATCTCAGGCAGACTCCATGCGGACCATGGAACCCAATGAGATTTGATCCCAGAACCCTGAGATCACCACCTGAGCTGAAACCAAGAGTCCATCTGGGCCAGCCATTTGCCCCTCCCGTGAGTATTTTTATTGAAAGATCCAGATCTGTGGTGTTTTCTTTCCTCCTCCTCCTCCTCCTCCTCCTCCTCCTCCTCCTTCTTCTTCTTCTTCTTCTTCTTCTTTTGCCTTTATTAATAAGTCCAATAATTAAGTGTAAAAGGTGCAGGATCCAGAATATATGAAATACTTGTAAGAAATTGTCATTCAAGAATGAACAAATACAGGGTGAGTAAAGGAGTGAGTGAAGAAAAATGTACCTCTTGATCCTGGGGAAATGCATTTATGGCACATGATGGCAAATTTTGAGTTAATATTAAAATCAAGCGATTCCACTGTTTTCTTTTTTCTTTATTTCTAATCCTTTTTTCAAAAAATAATTGATCTCTTACAAAGGGACAAATTTACTTTTTAAAAATATTTCTTATTGTGGTAAAATATAGAATATGAAATTTGCCGTGTTAACTGAAAAAGTCAGCAGCATTAAGTAATTGACAATGTTGTGCAACCATCAACACTGTTCTCAAAGCTTTTTCAGGACCACAGACAGAAACTCTGGATCCGTTAGCAATAACTCCCCGTTGACTCCTCCTCCCTTCAGTGTACTTTCTGTGGCTGTGATTTTGCTTCTGCCAGATATTTCCATTTTTAATTTAATTATTTTATTTATTTAAAGATTTTATTTGTTTATTTGAGAGAGAGAGAGAGCATGTGAGAGAGCACAATGAGGAGAAGCAGCAGAGGGAGAGGGAAAAGCAGGCTCCACTCACCCAAGCAGGAAACCCCATCTGCAGGACCCAGTGATCATGACCTGAGCCAAAAGCAGACACAACCAACTAAGCCACCCAGGCACCCCTCTGCTAGGTATTTTATATAAATAGAATCATTTTCTTCATCTATTCAACTTCCAACAGTCACTAGGATTGTTTCCACCTTTAGGATATTGTGAACAATGAACACGGCTGAACAAGTATCTGTGGGAGTCCTTGTTTTTAATTCTTTGGGGGATATACCTAGGAGTAGGATGGCTAGATCATACGATTATTCTGTTTAGCTTTTGGAGGAACTGCCAAATTGCTTTCCATTGTGGTTGCGCCATTTTACGTTCCCACTAACCATCAGGAGCATTCTAGTTTCTCCACATCTGCAGCAACACATTATTCACAGATTACTTTTATTATAATTATTTTAGTATACTGTCGTGAAATGGTATCTTGTGGTTTTGATTTGCATTTCTTTTCTTTTTCTTTTTTCTTTTTTAGAGAGAGAAAGAGATAAAGCATGAGCCAGGTTGGGTGGGGGTGTAGGGGCAGAGGAAAAGGGAGAGAGGCTGGTTCCATACCCAGGGCAGAGCCAGCATGAGGCTCAATCTCATGACCTTGAGCTAATGACCTGAGCCAAAATCCAGAGTGGGGTGTGTAACTGATTGGGCCACCAAAGCACTCCTCAATTTGCATTTCTCAGATGGCTAATGGTGTTGAGCATTTCTCACGTGCTTGTTAGCTATTTGTGTATCTTCTTTGGAAGAATGTCTATTCAAGTCCCTTGCTCATTTTCAAATTTTTTTCTCTTTGTTTCTGAGGACAAATTAATTTTAAATAAGCTTTCAATTCATAGTAATTGGGTCGAAATAAAGTATATCTTTAAAGTTACTTAATTTTGTTTACTTGATCTGTCAGATTTAGAGAAAGAGGTTTAAAATTCTCCCACCTTAATTACAGCTTTGTCGAGTGCTTGTATCTCTAAGAGTTTTGCTTTACACGCTTTGATGTGAGGTTGTTTGATGCTTCGGGGTTCATTGTGGTTTTGAGATCTTGCTGAAATATACCTTTGATGAATTTAAAATGTTTCTCTTTTCTTTTAGTCCCTGGTTTCCTTGAATTTTACCTTACCTAATATTGCATTGCCTACATCTAAGATCTGCTTATATTTGTTTAGAGTATTTTGGCCAACCAACTTTGTATCCAGCTTGGCATTAAATTATTTTATGTACCATTCCATGAACAGCTTATGGTAGGACTTTTATTTTTACCCAGGCCAAGAGAATTTGTTTTATAAACTCTGCTATCATCACTGTCTTGTTGCGTATAATTCTTGCATTCTTTTAGGGTTTTTTCCTGAAGTCTGACGTCTCATCCTTTTTCTACGTATCAACATTCTAAATATTCAAGTTCCCTTTGTTTTAGTTTTTCTCTTATTCACGGTTTTTAAGGTTTATATCCTAATACTTTTTATTCTACTCATGGGCACCCTTCATTTTTTTTTTTTTTTAGAATTTTATTTATTTATTTGACAGAGAGAGATCACAAGTAGGCAGAGAGGCAGAGAGAGAGGAAGGGAAGCAGGCCCCTGCTGAGCAGAGAGCCCGATGTGGGACTCGATCCCAGGACCCTGAGATCATGACCTGAGCCGAAGGCAGTGGCTTAACCCACTGAGACACCCAGGCGCCCCCTTCATTTTTTTACAAACACAAGATAAGGAACAGACTTGGGGAGCGATAATTTCTGCTTAGGAAGGAGTTGGAGATGGTACAACATCATGGACATAGGGATGGCTGATGCCTGTCCTTTCAAAGTTTGAAGGCCTGAGCAAGGTGCCCTCCAAAGTGCTCCAGAGTGCTCTTTTCTTGGCTGTCACAGCATTGTGATGTTGTCTTATAACTGATCCTCCTTATCTACACTTGTCGAGGTGGACGCTGTTGTCTTGTACCTCTCCTCGACACCTGGCTAGGGCATAACAGAGGCCCAGGAATCTGCAATTTTTTTTAAAGATTTTATTTATTTATTTGACAGACAGACATCACAAGTAGGCAGAGAGGCAGGCAGAGAGAGAGAAGGAAGCAGGCTCCCTGCCAAGCAGAGAGCCCGATGCGGGGCTCGATCCCAGGACCCTGGGATCATGACCTGAGCCAAAGGCAGAGGCTTAACCCACTGAGCCACGCAGATGCCCCAGGAATCTGCAGTTTAAATCTGTTCCCTGTAACATGGACAGAAATACTGTTTCTAGGGCCAGAGACAAGAAAATTGATGTGTGAGCAAGATGAATTTTAGTAGAGATAGCTGGGGGTCAGCGCTGGGAGAAATCTTCCCACATTTCAGGGCAAGAACAGTTTCAGTGAAGGGATTATATCCCAGCTCTTGGGAGGCTTGTCGTGCCCTGAGAGGTCTCATGCTGTTGGACAATTGCCAGAGCACACTGAGAAAACAGTGAGCTTCTAGGCCTCCCTGAGTCACAGAGAGCACAGCAGTGTCCTGAGGGAGAAAATCTGCCTGTGTCTTCTTACTTGGACTAAGTGCAGCAGCCCATGTTCAGGGAATGCACTGAAGCCTCCAGAAGGCACATCTGAGGAGTCACATTGCTTTTCAGTTCATTCTCAACCATCGCTGACAGTGAGGAAGCATATTTACATGCATTAGTTCTCATTCCCTGTCCTTGGTCATCTCAAATGCTGAAAAGTTGAGCCGGACACCTGACTGGACACCTCCTGGAGACCTTCCAATGGTGGGAGCACCTGGAAACCTGTTTCACAAAGCTGTGCACCCTCTGGAGTTGTCCGAGGCTCACGCCCAGTTACTTAACCACAGTGACAAAGATGATCTGTGACAAGGATCATTGAAATCAAGATCTCCTGTGGCTTATTTCCCACCCTGGGAGTTTTGTTTACTCCTAAAATGGGCCATAAGGACTGAGGCTATGGAGGTGGATGCAGAAGGGGGTGCCATGGACAGGAGGAGGCGATAAGATGGCAGAGGGCCCTGCTGGTCCCTCCTTAAAGACGGTCTCATCTGCTTGGTGAAGTCTGTGTTACAACGGACAGATTTTGCTTCTTCCCCTGGTTGGAAAGCCTGTTGTTATCTCTGCGCTCTCTTTTAGAATGGTGATTAACACAGTGCATGGATCTCAAGTGACTGAAGTTGTGGTATTTACATTCGCGACTCCTGCCTGTTTCAATATTAGGTTTGGAGCTTGTTGGGTATAATTAGATACCAGCGTGGTGCAATACTTTTGTGTTTGCTTTCACTTCAAAACCCTGGAATCAGCCTCGTGCCCCCTCTTAGGAAACTGTATCTGTTACAGGAAATGCATGTGTTAGTTGCCTCCTTTTCACCCCGATGGTGAGGAGGATTTGTGCTCTGGGGCCATGGGGATGATCGCTTCTTGGTTCCTGAAGGGGGATAGGATTGGCTTGAGTGGTTTTATGGGATCCTAGGGAACTAAAGCCCATACTTAAGAATAAGCAGGCGCTGTGCCTGGTCCCTTAGAAAAGGAGGGATGTTGGCTCTAAGACCGTATCCATGGAAAGAGAGTGGGAAGGAGAATTTGCTCTTAGAGCACTCAAGGTCTTCTTGATTTTACCAGATGTCAATATCAAGCCTTAACTCGGGCCAGACATCACAGGAGAGCACCACCGTGCAACCCCAAGGAAGGGCACCTGTTCATCTTGAAAACAGAACCAGGCACTCCCGGGCATCCTGATGATAGGATATATACAGTTCAGTTAATGGTAGCATTCTTAGCTGTGATAAACCTCCCAATCTTTTTAATGTTGCTCTGGTACATAATTTTTTAATTATGTAAAATTAGCATATAACGCCGTGCAAGGTATACAATGTGTGGATTTAATGCATTTATATATTGAATATGATTACCACTGTGGCATTAGCTAATACCTCACATAATTGTAATTTCTCTTTTGTGATGATTAATCATTACGATCTAGTCTCTTAGCAACTGTGAAGTTTATTATATAGTGCTGTTGAGTATAATTACTATGCTATGCATTAGTTTTCCAGAATTTATCTACTAGTTGCAACTTTGTATTCTTAAACATCTCCCCTGTTTCCCTCCCACACATCCTGAATCCCACAACCCAGCCCCAGATAACCACCATTCTATTCTGTATGACTTTGGCTTTGTAGGTTCCATGTATAAATGATATCACAGAGTATCTGTCTTGCTCTATCTGACTTATCTCACTCAGCACCATGCTCTCCAGGTCCATCCCTGTTGTTGCAAATGGCAGGATATCCTTTCCTGTGCTGAATAATAGTCCACTGTATACACATACCACATTTTCTTTGTCCATTCATGTATTCATGGACACTTAAGTTGTTTCCATGTTTTGGCTATTGTGAGTAATGCTGCAGTATCATTTTTTTTAAAGATTTTATGCATTTATTTATTTATTTATTTGACAGAGAGAGAGAGAGAGCGAGCACAAGCAGGGGGAGCAGGGAAAGGAAAAGCAGGTTCCCGCCTGAGCTGAGAACCCGATGCAGGGCTCAATCCCTGGGATTATGACCTGAGCTTAAAGGCAGACCCTTAACCATCTGAGCAACCAAGGTGCCCTGTTTACTGCAGTATCTTAATGCAATTACATACTGCTTTATTTCAGAGGAAGAACGACTGGATAATATCTGCTGCTTTACTTACTTGGAGAGGTAGGGCTACTCAAGGTGTGGTCCCCATTCCTGCAGCATCAGCATGACCTGGAACCTCAGTTAGAAATGTAAATTCATGGGGCGCCTGGTGGGCTCAGTTGGTCACCTCTTCCTGTGCCCCTCCCTCCAGTCAGATGCACGCATGCACTCTCTCTCTCTCAACTGAATAATTAAAATCTTAAAAAAAAAAAAAAGAAATGCAAATTTGTAGGCTCTACCCTAGAAATACCACCATCCAAATCTTGGGAAAAGGCCTGGGAATGGAGGCTTTAATAAGCCCTTCCAGTGATTGTCCTGTTCTAGAAGAGTCATGACAATTGCTCTCAGTCTCAGTTCGTGGAAAAGAGAAAGTCATGAAGAGAAAAAAAATGGTGACTAAAGGCCAGATAGTTCTGCACTTCCCCTACCTCAGCCACTGGTAGATCATCAGCCTCTTCTTTGAAATAAAACCCTTCACCTGCCCTGGAAAAGGATAAAGATGAAAGAAAACTGTTAATCTTATGATTGATATTGCAAAGTGGCAGGAAAAGTAGTGAGAGTAATTTTCAGAGAAAAAAAAAATTTTTTCCCTCAGTAAAGGTGAATTTATTTATTTATTTATTTATTTATTTTTAATTATTTAAATTAAATTGGCCAATGCATAGTACATCATTAGTTTCAGAGGTAGCACTCAACAATTCATCAGTTGTGGAGAGAAAACATTTTTCACAAGAGAAATTGAAACACAGAGGTAGAACTGATGGTGCCAGCATAGATGAAGAAAGACACACTCAGTACAAAAAAATCAGGGTGCATTTGATTGAAACTAACCAATCAATTCGAAATTGTAAAGTTCAATTTATTAGACCTTCTGCAGAGAGGGAGAATACCACCGCCACAGAGTCTTAGTGGTTTCTCAAAATAGGGAAATTAGAGAAGGATACTTACTAGGCTTTAGGGTCTGAGCTGGAGAGTTTTAAGGCTGGAGGAGAGTTTTAAGGGTCTGAGCTGGAGCCAGTTGGGACTGGACACATTTCACAGCATAAGCAGTTTGGATGGGTGGGCACAACTTGGCAATCTGAAGGGGACTTGATGAGCAAGTTATAAGTCTTGGTAAGTAACACAAACAAAATTAAGGAACTCATTTACAAAAATGCTTCACAACATTTTAGATCACCTCATTTGATTAAAGAGAAATCTCCCAACAGTCAAACATTTCTAAAATAGGACATGATCCGCATCAAAGAAAACATGACCACCATGTTAAAATATATATTTTTAAATTTTTTTAATTTACTTTCAGCGTAACAGTATTCATTGTTCTTGCACCACACCCAGTGCTCCATGGGAGCTCTGTGCCCTCTCTAATACCCACCACCTGGTTCCCCCAACCTCCCACCTCCTGCCCCTTCAAACCCCTCAGATTGTTAAAATATATTTTAATTCAACATCAGCCCCATCCTTGAAATTATGTGGCTTATCTAAACCCTGAATATATGTAAAAATATTTATAAATTTTGTGAACTCCAGCTTCTTTCTGATTGAGAGAGTGTCACTGCTTATCTGGAAGCAATTATGGACTATTTTCACTGCAACCAATTCAAGAGGACTTCTGTTCCATCGGTTTCTTAATTTAGAACAATATTTTTTTTCATGATGCTGTCCTCCATCAAAACTTGTGTGTAATACCATCCCCCAAACACCTTTTCCTTTGATGTTGAATTTTTATAAATTAATTTATGGTTCATTTACAATAATTTCAGAGGTGTTTCACTTTTGCAATAGGATGACCTCCAAAAAGCTTTGTTAGAATTTTGTAAACTTCACGAAAAAATTACACCATTTAGGGAATCAACCTCATTTTCTACTTGAAGCATCTCGTGCTTGCAAAGTTCTTGTTCTTCTAATTGCACTGGCACATCAACAGCTGTTGCTTTGCTTTTTTATAAGCAGAAGAAAACTTAGAAGAACAGCAAGAAAATTATTTTAGAAGGGCCTAAATGACCTAAATTTTATAATTTTCATTTGATCTAAATGACAACTCATGTTTCAGAGGGATATGTAAATATATTTCCTGCAGAACTGCATATGTGAACTTGTCTTCAGGTGTGATCTTTAAATAACTCTGAAATAATGGGATATATACATCTCTGACTCCTGCTCATGCTGATTTTTCACTTTTTGACCCCAGTTCCTGACAGAGCACTCATAAAATCCTTGTAATTCCCTGAGTAATAGGGACACCCTTTGTTCTGCTGAGGGGACCCTTGGTGGGGCTCCTGGATAGGCACTGGGTGATTTTTATCACCCATGATAAAAATTGTGGAATTTCCAGGCCCACCCCTCATTCTTGAGGAGAGATGGGCTGGAAAATGAATTAATAATCAATCATGATCTCATGATTAAGACTCTATAAAAATCCCCAGAGTATGGGGTTTGGAGAGCTCCTGGGTTGAACCCATCTAAATGCCAGGAGAATGGCACAGTCCACCTCCATGAGGAAAGAAGCTTTTGCACATGGAACCCTTCTAGACCTCGCCCTAGGCATCTCTTCCTCTGGCTGTTCATCTGTTTACAAAAATGTAATCACATCCTTTATAATAAACTGATAAATATGAGTGTTTCCCTGAGTTCCATGAACAATTTTAGCACATTAACTCATGAGGGGGTCCTGGGACCTCTGATTCATAGCTGGTTGCTTAGAAGGACAAGCGACCAAGTGGGGCTTGTGATTGTGTCTGAAATGTGGGACATCTTATGGGACCAAGCCCTTAACCTGGGAGATCTGATGCTGTCTCCAGGTAGATGGTGTTGGAACTGAAGAGAATTATAGGACACTGAGCAGGTGTTGGAGAACTGGTCAGCTTGGAAAAAACCCACACAACTCGTGTGAGAGGTGTTGTGAGTGTGAGTAAAGGAAAATTGGAGTTTTTCCTGAACAACTGGTAACTTTGACACACATACTTAACCTCCTCCCACATCTGCCATTGGTCTGGCCAACGTCAGCCCAAAGACTTTATGCATCTTTCAGACTGTGACGCAGACCATGGGGTTGGCTGGGGATAGCAGCACAAAATCCTCCTCCTATCTCCTCCTAAAATCAACAGAATTAGCTGTTCCCAAACATTCATGTCCAAGCCCAGTTCATTTTATCCTCAGGTAACTTGCTTGCTGTCATTTGAGAGAGAATGGTTAAGTTTGTTTCATCTGGAAACAGTTGGGGGTGGTATGTAGGTTTAGCCATTTGCACATGCATCTTATGTGTTGCTAGAGGTTGTAAGAAAAGCTGGAACTGCAAAGCGAAACCTCTATCAAACTCAACTTGCCTTATTTTGATATAATCATTGGTCATGATATCTGATTAGAAAATGGAACATCTGGGCAAATGCAAAAGTTGACAAGACCTGAGGACAACAGAGATACACTGGTACTGAGCTGGACAAACCTGGTTGTATGGTCGTCCTACCTCCACCTTGACCGGCATCTATTTTCCCTATAAATGTCTCCTTGGCCTCTTAAGACCAAGTAAGACTCCAGTAAGACAGGCTCATCCTCTTGGCTTGTAAATGCCCAGTACCCTGTCTAAGATGTCTGTAGCCACAAGAAGGGCCTTGCCTTTTCATGGTTAGCTTTGGTCCTAACTTTCTGATTCTTCTGAATTATTGTTCACACCTCTATTTTCTATTTTAATTTACACTTTGACATAAAAGATTATTCAACTCCTTTCTTGATTTCTACAAAACAACAACTTATGTGGAAGACATTATTGGACATTGGATATTGGATGACAAATCTGGATGTTGAAAGAGAGCCAACAACTTATTTCCCAAGTGACTTAAAATGGAACATTTTATATTATATTTTGTTTCTCAAATTTCTTGGGTTTCTCTTTCATGCTCTCATCCATCCTTTCCCTGCTGTCACCTCCTTCACAGGACTTCCCTCCATCCATCCAATTTAGACCATGTTTGTTATGTAATGTGATTATCACTCACTAGATTTGTACTCAAACTCAGCTCCAAGAGTCCCTGTAAATGGAGACAAAGTTTGAAATTAGGATTCATAGTTAGTACCAAATTAAATACTGCTTTTTTTTTCTTAATCTATGGGTGGCCAGTGGGCATAATTTTTTTCTTCCATATAGATATAGATAGATATAGATATAGATATAGATAGATAGATACACACATATATATGTGTATATATTCACACACATATATAAATATATGTCTATGTGCCTCTGTATTTATATATTTCCTCTAAAACATTTCTCTCATCTGTGGGTTTGGGTGAGATCACATGAATACTAACACTCAAATTTCATTCGCTCACATTGTCTATTTCTTTGTAGGACCTCAGGCTCAATCATTGCAGTTATAATGGTCCCCTGGGGTCTTACCACACAGATAAATCTGCTTTATTGGGTGCAGAACTGATTCTACCAGAGATGCTCCATCTTCTTTGAGCCCCCACTAATGGTCAGCATGTTTTCTGGCCACAATAGTCCTTTCTGGTGTGTCGCTACATTTCTGAGATCATCACCAAAACAGTGGTGATGAACCCAGCACAGCAATGATATGTTTTTCCTAAAGGTGGGGCAAGAGCTTCTCTCCCAAACTTCATGTGACAGCTCTTCAACTGGAGACCCAAGCAGTAGGGCTCATGGCTCACCCATCTCTCTCTTGACCCTGTTCACAGGTGTCTATTCAAATTTCTCTTGGCAGTCTTCTTCCCTCACCCCCATTCCAAAATAAATCAACTGCCATAGACTCTTGTGTGCTCCTGGCCCCACACAGATATGTATACATGTCAGCTTGGGTTCATGTGGGAAATTGATCTTGGTTTTTGTTGATTTGTTTGTCTTTTCCTAGACGTTTAGAACCACTGGTATAAAAAGAAATGTTTTCTTTTCTTTCTTTCCTTTTTATTCAGTTGCTGTTTTGATGGTGGTTGTAGGGGAGGGCTGGGAGGAAGAACTACCATATCATAGATATATTTCCTTCTAAGACACACCTCATTTTCAGAAACTTCCAAATGTGAAAAATGAGTAATGTGAAAAAAATCAACCTTAAAACTGAAGAAAGAGATATTACTTAGTAGGTTTGGGGCGGTGAATTGGAATTTTGCTTTTGAATTTCCTTCATTCAAAAAAAAAAAAAAAACAAAACACCTAACTTATGCTTTACCATAGACTTATTACATATTCAATGTATATCTATGAGAAATAGAATTTTAGAGCTAGGAGCATCTGGGTGGCTCAGTTGGCTAAGCATTTGCCTTCAGCTCAGGTCATGATCCCAGCGTCCTGGGATGTAGCTTCACCCTCTTCCTCTACAACTCCCCCTGCTTTGGGATCTCTTGCTCTCTCTGTCAAATAAACAAATAAAATTTTTAAAAAATTTCTTAGAGTTAGAAATGGTGAATTTCCTTATTAACACATTGCATCCCAAAGATGTTGGTTGTGTTGCAAAGAACTGAATTGGTATGATGCAATAGGCAAGGTGTAGATTTTCCACCTTCCCGTTCATTACATTTTGTTGAAAGGAAGGTGATGTACACTTAAAGTAGTCATTTTATCATGAAAACTTTCTTTACAATCAGTTTTGTTTTTATTTTGTTGACTGAAAAACACGGCATATGCACTTCATTCTTTGGAAGGTGAACCATCTGTAATTTAGCAAGAGAAGTTGAATATTTTTGTCTTACTAATGTAGAAAGACAGCTGTAACCAAAAGCAATAGTTTGTAATATTCCATGTGTCTTACTGACAATGTGAAATTTTTTAATGAAATAAGCGCAAAAACATCTGGATATGGTTTACATAATAAATTAAATATGAAATTCTCTAAAAATCAAAGACTTGTTTCAGCTGAATTTATATGAGAAATTAAAAATACTGTGTTCTACAATCATCTTGGGGCTTACCTTTCCCTTTCAACATTCCTGATGGCTTGGAACAGAAATGCAACCCACGAGAATTCACCATGAAATTACTCTTAGGAGTAGGAGAGCTCTGTAATGTAGATGGATACAACAATAAAGACTAGTAATTTTTCTTTCTCTTGTTAATAAGCAGTTATGAAAACAGTAGAGGGGTGCCCTGGTGCTCAGTTCATTGATTGTCTGGTCCTTGATCTCAGCTCAGGTAGGTCTTGATCTCAGGATCATGAGTTTGAGCCCTGCATTGGACTCCACACTGGGTGTGGAACCTATTTTTTAAAAAAGAAAGGTAATAAAAAAAAGATCTGATTAATAATATTAATAGAAAAATAAATAATTGCATGAATGTTGTACAAAAAGGAGTTCATTTGGCTGCAAAAATCAGAGACCTGAAATAAAGGTTGCCTGTTAAAAAAATAATAGTAACAAAAAAAACTATGTTCCAAGATAGGCAGCAAAGGGCTAACTAAAGTGGTGTGTCCCAAGGTACCGAGGTACCTTTTCCCCTTCTAGTCCACCATCCTTAGCTACAGTTTCCAACGCCACAGTGGTATTATGGTCCAGGATAACTGCTCCACTTTTCCCCATCACATCACATTTGCATTAATCGGTTTCTAATTGACAAGAACTGAATCGACTTTAGCTACTGCACACGCAAATGACTATGTTTCAGCATACGAAAGGCTTGTAGAATCAGAGGCAAGGCTGAAAACAAAGCCTCTAGGCTAAGATTTCAAGAGTAACTCCCAAAGTCCCATGAAAAATCCCGGCCACCGAGGGTCCTACTTTCTGTCCCTTCTGCAATCCAGAAGCTGCTTGCCCAGACGAAAGGCTGTCACTTCACTTGCCAGATCCAGAACCACCCGGCTACCACGGAGTAAGAGCTACCCAGTCCCTAGAAGTCACATAACTCCAAAGCTGCAATGATTGGAAAGTTTGAGTCACTGTTGGTGTTTTCAAAAGCAAGTTGTTTCTGCTATAATCTGCACCCATGACTTCCATGACCAAAAATGGGGTCCTCAGCTAGTGCTTCCCCAGGATCACTGGATCCCACACAACAAGGCTTGCCAGCAAAAACACTAGAAGCATCACTTCTGCATTCTGCTTACTTCTGCCCTCCAGATCTTTCATGCACGCTTCGAATGGGTTGAACGTTTACTGTGTTCAGAACCACAGTTGCAAGGAAATCTGGGGAAAGTCATTTTTAGCTTTCCCAGGCTTTGAAATATAGGAAGGTACACTTGAAGGGAGTTGCAGTAGACAGTAAGCCAATCTGCCATTCTGCTGAAACATTCCAGGCCAAAGGAAGGGGAAGGAAAGGGAGGATAAAAGGATCGCCCCTCTCACTAGATCAGCCTCCTTTAAAAAAGCTTTTCCCAAGCTCTCACCCAACGATTTCCATCATTTATTCTGCACTCCTAGCTGCAAGGGAGACTGGAAAAGTAGTACTTTAGCTGTGCATATTACTCTCTGTAATAAAACCAGAATTTTATTAATAAGAAAGAAGTAAATGAAGGAGACCCTGGATACTTGGCAAGTAATTAACAGCTTCAGCTGCAGCCTACCCTTTTTATTTCTCAGCACAGATGCTCATTTTCTTTTCTTACATAGAATGCATCCCCTCTTTCCTAAGGAGACGTCTCAAGGTCTCATCCAGGTAATTCACCCTGCTCAAGACCAAGAGAGAAACGTGGCCCTCTGTAACAGGTCTGAGTGTGCTTTCTTATGATACAGTAATGTATAAAAATAGAAAAAAAATTATTTGCTGCCAATTATGTGGAGAAACAGTAGGATTGTGATGACCGAGCTCTTTTTTCAGAGAGGGATCACAGGAGGATGCCTCTGTCACTATTTCATAGCAATTATGAGATCCTGCTGGGCAGGATTAGCAAGGCCTCCTGCTCTGGTAGAGCAGTTAGCTTATCTGGAAGTTCTGTGCTCCAGGAGGCCCCTTCCCCACTGGTTCCATTCTGAGTTTGTCTCTTTTGTAGAACTCTATTAAATACAGCGATTAGCTAACATACGCCAACAGCTACACTTTGCTTCTATTTTCCCTGATGTGACAGTTTTACACATTCTGACTTTCATGGTCCAACAGGTAATAGTTCGATCATGTGTTTATCACTGCATCACAAAGGTCAACAGCCTTTCAGATAATGGGTAGATTTTTACTGCCCAGAGCATGCTGCCTTCACAAAACAAATGTAACTGTGTTTATAAGAATATACACCTAGATGAAAAGAGTCTGCTAAGTTTTAGTGTGAGATTAACAGACTTAAGTAAATAGAATACAAATAATTGCTTAGGAGGGAAAGCAACAATTCTTAAACATCGATTTTCTCCAACACAAAGGTTTACCACAATTCAAATTCTAGTCTTAACAGTCCTGCATGATTCTTGGAGACTTAGCAAGTGTTTCTAAGAACATGGAAAAATGCTCAACACCCCTCGTCATTGGGGAAATGCAAATCAGGAATCATGCACAACAGGATAGCTTCTCCCACCTGTCAGAATGGCGAGAATCAAAGGGTAAGAAGTAAGGTATGTTGGTGAGGATGTGAAGAAAAAGGAGTCCTCATGCACTGTTGGTGGGAATGCAAACTGGTGCAGCCACCGCAGAAAACAGTGTGGAGGTTCCTTAAAAAATTAAAAATTGAATTACTATATGATCCAGTAATCCCACTACTGGCGTATTTACCCAAAGAAAATGAATTTGAGGGGCGCTTGGGTGGCTCAGTGGGTTAAGCCTCTGCCTTCAGCTCAGGTCATGATCTCAGGGTCCTGGGATGGAGCCTGCTTCCTCTTCTCTCTCTGCCTGCCTCTTTGCCTACTTGTGATTTCTGTCTGTCAAATAAATAATAAAATTTTTTAAAAAAAGAAAAAAAAATGAATTTGAAAAGACATTTGCATCCCCATGTTTATTGCAGCTTTGTTTATGATAGCCAAGATATAGGAGCAACCCAAGTGTCCATCAATAGAAGAATGGATAAAGAATATACAGTATATAGAGAGACTATTACCACGCCATAAAGAATGAGATCTTGCCATTTGCAACAACATAGATGGACTTAGAGGGTATAATCCTAAGTGAAGTATTCAGAGAAAGATTCCACTCATAGGTGGAATTTAAGAAACAAAACAAGGGAACAAACAAAGAAAAAAAGAGACAAACAGATTCTTAAACACAGAACAAACTGGTAGTCACCCGAGGGGAGGTAGATGAGGGGATGGGGGAAATAGATAACAGAGATTAAGAGTACAATTATCGGGGCGCCTGGGTGACTCAGTTGTTAGGCGTCTGTCTTCGGCTCGGGTCCTGATCCCAGGGTCCTGGGATTGAGCCCCGCATTGGGCTCTCTGCTCGGCAGGAAGCCTGCTTCTCCTTCTCCCACTCCCCTTGTTTGTGTTCCCTCTCTCCCTGTGTCTTTATCAGATAAATAAATAAAATCTTAAAAAAAAAAAAGAAGAGTACAATTATCATGAGCACTGAATTTGTATAGAACCGCTGAAGCATTGTATGGTACACTTGAAACTGACATAACACTGGATGGCAATTATACTTTGATAAAAATAAAATAAGAAGAAAATAAAGTGGCTAATTACGTTACATAAATTTCACCACAATAAGATAAAATAAAGGAATATGAAGGATGACATCATGAGTTTTAAGAACATGAAACAGAGTTCACAGCGTTCACTTAATGTTTTCATATCATTGGCCAAAACCTAGCGAAATGCCCATACCTACATTTAAGAGAAATTGGGGAAATGTGGTTCCATAGCTGAGTGGTAGGTCACCTGTGCAGCTGTCATATATTGCCAGAGTACTGTGGTATAAAATTACTAAAAGCAAGAAGGGAAAATGGATGCAAGAAGACAATAGCCCATCGCTTGTCTTTGTAATAACTTGCTGAAAGCCATAAGAAGCAATGAGCACACACTCAACGTGCTATCTCCAACCATTTTCTTGAATTTGAAAACTTCATAGGCATATGGTCAGTTTTTCAGAGGAATGCTGGCGAGAGTTTTTACCAGACATTTTTCCACAGCAAACAAGAGTCATCAGGTTTTTTGCCTTCAGATGTTTCCCTGCTTCTTATTACTTGACTCAACACCAGATACCTTAGTTTGTGTATGACAGCACCCCAATTCTGATATTTCTCTGCAAATGGGTATAGAGGCCAAGATCCTGTATGAAAGAAACCCAAATTTAATGACTAAGTGGGGTAACTTCTCTCTTTTTCTCATGGGACAGACCAGGTCTGTGGAGAGAGCTTACAAGGTCATCTAATGACCTATGGTAGAAGCTCACATGTGTCTTCCATTGTTGGGTCTAAGAGAACTGCTCCAGGTTTCCTGACTCACAGGATTGAATTCACCTCTCCCACGTCTGCATTTTAGTCAGTGACAACACAGGAAGAGTGCTTGAAGATGAAGCAGCTTTGTGTTCAAGGGCACAAAATAAAAGTTACACATGTTCCTTCTGCTTATATCTTGGTGACCAAAGCCAAGTCACATGACCAATTTAATTAGCAGAGACAGAATCTAAGAAATGTCTATCATGGGGTCGCCATATGACTACCACAATTGTGGAGAAAAAAGACATAATGGATACTGGAAGATAGAAGCAGTCTTAAACATGGTGTGCACAAAACATTTCCAGGAAAAGAATTTTTAAAATATGAAGTATATTATCTCCAAGAAGTAAAGGAAAAGCATGGCATGAGAGAAAATATCCATCAGTCTAACTGAAATCCAGAAAGAAAAAGAAAATAACTCTCAAGAGTTGGGACAAGTGAAAAGTACAAAATGAGATGGTTAAAAAATAAATCCAAATTTGTCAGTCATTATAATTGATATAACTATAACAAATCTCTAGTTAAAAAAGATCGAGAAAGTGCCTGGGTGACTCCATCAGTTAAGTGTCTGATTCTTGGACTACTTGGCTACCCTCTCAGTAATGGACAGATCAAGCAAATAAAAGTCAGTGAAGACTAAGTTTTGATCAATGCAATTAACATGCTCAATTAATGGGCTTATAGAAGATTTTGTTGTTTAGTGAAAAGGTTAAGCAACTGAAGAATAATATTGTACCATAACACACATAACTACAGGAAGTTAAAAAAAAACTTGCAAAATTAACAAAAGCATTTTTTGGGGAATCAAGCATATCTGGTAAAACTATAAAGAGAAGCAAAAAAATTGAAAGACACAACGTTTTAGTTTAGATTCTATCTACTTACTCCCTCTAATGAAAGATGGGATAATTTGCACCTGTACACTTTATACTTCCTTTTTTTTACCTCGTGCATTTTCAAGCTTCCAAACATCAATGTTGTATTCTGTAAGGACGTATGTGAGAACTGCATCTCCCTGTCTTGTAGAGCAGTTGGCTTCCCCTAGTCTTAATAAGATGAATATTCCAAGACTGGTCTCAGGTGGCTGTTGCTTGTATCTCCTTAAGGATCTCAAAGTGATGGCAATGTGTCAAGGGGCATCATTACTAGTAGAATTCTGGATTCCTGCACTGGAGAGTGCCTCTTTCTACTCCTTATGCAAGAAAAACAAGGAAAGTTTTACCTCCAAAATTTTTTGAACTATTTAAAAGGAGAAATTAGGATAAGATTAGCTATTCTGGCATGTATGTGGTGTAAGTTTACTGGTTTGAATGAGAGTGCAAATATATAAAGAATACTGGTTTGCATTGTAGAGATGCTCTAATCCCAAGTGAACTTGAATCTACTGGCAGCTGTAGGTTTTGTGGCACTTGAAACCCACGAAAACTATGGTGCCTCAAGATGGGGTACAACTCATTACTTACCCTGATAGTAAGAGAAAAAAATAAATCAAACCCACCGTAATTGCTTTTTATAAACCATACAGATAAACTGTGTCTGCGTGAGGCTCTAACATGAAAAGTCTCGTCATGTACAGTCTCACCTTTATAAAATCCAAATGTCATTTAAAAAAATCTGATACATGTTTGCATTAAAGAACACCATAAGCAAAATCAAAAGACTGATGGCAAATTAGGGGAAATATCTACAATTCATGTCAAAGATAAAAGCCTATGCTTCCCCAGGAAAGATGGACAGAGGATGTGCCCAGATAATTCACAGAAAAAGAGAAACAAATGATCCCTAAACATATAAAAAGATGTTTGAGATACCTGTTCACAAGGAAAAGGCAAATAAGAGACACTATTTTTTAACTTGTTAGACCAGCAAAATCCAATAATTTGATGACACGTTCTGTTAATTGACTGTGGGTAAACAAGCTCCACTATACAATAAAGGATAGAATCAAAAAATGGTATTACTCTGATGGAAAAAAAAGGTTCAGCATTATCTACCAAAATGAATAAATTCATGCAATCTTTGGCTCAAAAATTTCAGTTCTGGAAATTTGTTCCATGCACACACAATGTGGTTTATTCCATACACATTTTCTTTTTTTAAAGATTTTATTTATTTATTTGACAGAGAGAAATCACAAGTAGTCGGAGAGGCAGGCAGAGAGAGAGAGGGAAGCAGGCTCCCTGCTGAGCAGAGAGCCCGATGCGGGACTCGATCCCAGGACCCTGAGATCATGACCCGAGCCGAAGGCAGCGGCCCAACCCACTGAGCCACCCAGGCGCCCCTCCATACACATTTTTTTGTTGCTGTGGTTACAGCAAAAAATTAGCAAGAGCCCAAGTCTTATCAAATGTTTGCTAAGTGTTATCCCAAAAAATATGAGTCAATTTGTAATTCTTAGTTTTCTAGTACCCACATCTAAAACTGTAAAAATAATCAGGTATAATGGTTTAAATAATATAGCTGCAATATAGATAAAATATTTTCACTTCAACATGTAACCAATATAAAAATTATCAATGAGATAAAAAAAAAGTATTTTTTTTTCATACTAAGTTCTCAAAACCCAATGTCTATTATACTCAAAGGGCATCTCCATGCAGACTAGTCAAGCATCAAGCATTGAATAGCCACATGTGGCCAGGGACAGCACAGTTAAATGATTAAATAAATTATTAGTTAAGTAAATTATTAATCTTAGGCTAGACTTCCCAGAGAGTGAAATCTATGACAAAAATTTGAAGTGAGGCAAAGAAGACGGGAGAACCCAAATGAAAGAGCTTAATGAAACTAGCAACACTTTGTGTCAAGAGTGTTTTCTGGAGGCTGGATCTGTAAGATTCTTCCAACTGTAATGCGGGCAGCTCAGGTCAGTTCCAGTGGAATAACAAGGGAGGAAGTAAGAAGAATCTATTCACCAGCTCCTGCTGCCACTGGGCAAAGTCTTGTACCATAGAGCTTCCTCGGTACCCACTCCTCCTGTAGCGTCCCAGTCTCAGCTAACAAGTAAGTCTGGGATAGGAAGCATCAGAGGAAGTGATAGGCAAGGCACTGCTAGGTCATGCACTTGTAAATTTGACTGGAGCACAGATGATTTTCAAAATAGTGAGCCTGGAAAAAGTGGATAACAGCCCCAGAGACAAGTGAGGCTAAGAGCATCTGGAGTGATTCTTAAGACATGTCTGAAGTTCACCTTGAACTTTCTCTAAGATAGATGGCATGGTAGGTCGCGAAACAAATCTCAACGAATTTAAGATTATAATCATTCCATACTTCCCAAAGTGATCTACAGATTCAATGCAATCCCTATTAAAATCTCAATGGCATTTTTTACAGAAGTGGGAAAAACAATCCTAAAATTTATTTTGAACTATAAATCCCTAAATAGTCAAAGAAATTTTGAGTAAGAGGAACAAAGCTGAATACACCACATTCTGATTTGAAAACATATTACAAAACTAAAATAATCAAAACAGTATGGTACTGGCATTAAAAAGAGACATACAGACCAATGGAATAAAATAGAGAGTCCAGTAATAATCCCACACATATATGGTTAACCAATACTCAACAAGGTTGCAAAAAGTACTCAGTGGCCAAAGGACAGTCTCTTCAATAAACTGTGTTGAGAAGATCAGATATTCACATGCAAATGAATGAAGCAGAACTCTTACCTCACACCACATACAGAAATCAATATGAAACGGATAAAAGATTTGAATGTAAAAACTGCAACAATAAAACTCCTAGAAGAAAACATAGGGGAAAAGCTTGTAGACATTGGAATGGATGATGATTTCTTAGACGTGACACAGAAAGCACAGGAAACAGAGCCAAAAATAAATGAGGGACTACATCAAACTAGAAAGCTTCTACAGCAAAGAAAACAATTAATGAAATGAAAAGGTAAGCTATGGGATGTAGAAAACATTTGTAGACTATATGGCTTATAAGGAGTTAATATCCAAAATATATAAGGAACTACTACAACTCAAAAACAAAAAAGCTAAATAACCAGATTTAAAAAGGGGCAAAAAATCTGAATAGACATTTCTCCAAAGAGATACAAATCCCCAATAGGATATGAAAAGGTGCTCAACATCACTAATCAACAGGGAAATGCAAATCAAAGCGACAATGAGAGATCATCTCATACTTTTTAGAATGACAATTACTAAAAAAAAATAACAACAAAACAAAAAGACAACAACTGTTGGGAGGTGGAGAAAAAGAAAGCCTTTGTGAAATGTTGATGGGAAGGTAAGTTGGTACAGCTATTGTGGAAAACAATAGGAAGATTCTTCTGAAAAAATTAAAAATAGAACTACAGTTTGATACAGAAATTCTACTTCTGGATACATATTGAAATCTGAAATCTGGATTGAATTGAAATCTGAATCTTAGATATCTGCACTCTCTGGCTCATTGCAGCATTATTCATAATAGTCAAGGTACAGAAATAATCTAAAATGTTCATAGTTGGAGGAATGGATTTTTAAAATGTGGTATACATCTACAGTGAGATATCATTCAGCCTTAAAAAAGAAAGAAACCCCACCATTTGCAATAGCACTGCTG
The DNA here is from genome assembly GCF_030435805.1 of Mustela lutreola. Taxonomy (NCBI): domain Eukaryota; kingdom Metazoa; phylum Chordata; class Mammalia; order Carnivora; family Mustelidae; genus Mustela; species Mustela lutreola. The sequence continues at coordinate 13,153,839 of NC_081296.1, forward strand.
GGCCCAGAAGACATCATGCTAAATGAAATGAAAGACAAATGCTACATGATCTCATTTGCATGAAGAATTGAAAAAAGTCAAACTAAGAGAAGCAGAGAGTAGAATGGTGGTTGCCCAGGGCTGGGAGGAAGGAGAGTTGGGGAGGTTAATGTCAAAGGGTAGAAAGTTTCAGTTATGCATGATAAATAAGTCTACCATACAACACAAGGCCTGTGATTAACAATATTGTTTGGAATACCTAAAAATTTGCTGAGACAATAGATCTTATGAGAAGTGCTCTTACCACAAAAAGAAAAACAAATGTAGGTGTAAAAATATACAAAAACCCAAGGGGTCAGGAAGAAACTTTTGGAGATGATGGATAAACCAATGACATGGACTATGGTGATGGTTCCACAAGTATACCCTTATCTCATGGCTGAAAATGGTAAAGTAAATGTATCGTTGAATTTATGAATTATTATACAAGATATGCTAGAAAGATTTTAAAAAAATAAGCGATTTTCTAAATGAATCAGAATAGGATGGATGGAGAAAGTGATGGAAGCAAAACATAATAGATACCTTTTATAGAATTTTTATTTTTAATCCCTTGTGACTTTTTTCTGTTAATACAATAAAAATTTAAATAAAATTAGAAGTCTATATAAGGTAGTCAGATTAGTTGTTCTAAAGCACCATTTTTTTTTAATTTCTTTTAGTTTCAGATTGTAATGTAGTCAAAGTTTCCATCAATTGTACCATTTCCTCTCCTTTATTGAGATTATATTTTCCATCCATGTTCTGATTTATCATAGCTAACTAGATCAAATCAGTTTAAGAGCTCAGGGATCCAGAAAGCAGTAAGTTCTTTGTTGCTCAGGAATGTCTGTATTGTTAATTTTGCTGGACCATGTTAAACGTCACTGCACTGTTATCTAGCACTGGCTGTTTTGGTGAAGAAGTAGGAGGTCAACTTCATTTTTTTTCTCCTTTATGTGGCAGGATTTTTCCTACCCAGTTGACCGTAAGATTTATTTTTTTATCCTTGACGTTCAGCAATTCAAGAGGCTATGTCTTAGTACTTATTTTTTTGTATCAGTTCTTCTTGGGAAAGATTTGCCCTTTTGATCTGCAGATTCAATCATGTTTCAGACTTGTGGTTTGTGGTTGTACTTTTTCCTTGTTTTATTGATGTCAAAAATACTTATTTTCTCCTTCTTGTTCTGTATTATTTTCAGTGATGTTTTCTTCCAGCCTTTTATTAGGAAAATTTTTGTGCATGGAGAAAAGCTAGAAGAATTTTACAGTGAAGAATCTTGTATCTCCTGCCTGGATTCTATAATTGATACTTTACAAAACACACTTTATTACATATCTGTCCTTTCATCCATTTTCAATAGATTTTATTTTACTGATGCATTTCCAAGTCATTTTCAGACACCAGCGCACCTCCCAATGAGTTCTTCAACATATACTGGATTAACTAGACTTCAATATTTGCTTTCTTTCACAGTAATCAAAAAAATTAACAACCACCTGAATATGCAGATTTTAATTCCATGATTTTGGCAAAGGCATATATCTGTGTACCCTAAGCCCTCACCAAGATACAAAATATTACAATTACTCCACGCCCATTCTCCGTCAACACCCACCCCTAGTCCTTACTCCCAAGAGGTAAATCTATTCTCATTCTTTCCACCATAGATGAGTTTTGCCTGTTTTCGAACTCCATATACATAAAAACACGCAGTGCATATATATTTTTGTGTGTAAAATTTTTCTTACTGTTTTGGAGGTTCATCCCTGACATATATGTATCAATAGTTTTCTCATTTTTATTGCTGTGTTCATTGCATGAACATACAAGTTTTTCTCTTATCTGTGCCCCTGAGGATGGACACCTGATTCTAGTTTGATTCTAGCTTTATGAATAAAGCTGCCATAAACAGTTTTTTAAAAACCTTATCTATTTATTTGACAAAGAGAAAGCAAGAGGGAACACAGGCAGGGGGAGCGGAAGAGGGAGAAGCTGGCTTCCCACTGAGCAGGGAGCCCAATGTGGGATTTGATCTAAGGACCCTGAGATCATGACCTGAACAGTAGGCAGACACCTTACAACTGAGCCACCCAGGTGCCCCTGCCACGAACAGTTTTTTGTACCTATATTTTTGTAGATAATACTTTGTAGATATATGTTTCCAATTCTTTTGAGTAAATATGTGGAATGGTGGGTTGAATGGAGATATATATTTAATTTTAAGAGGAAACTCAAATCTTTTCCTAAAACAATTATATCACTTTACATGTCCACCAACAATGTATGAAAGTTACATTTATAAATTTTACATTTAGATTTTTATTTTACCTAATATTTAGTTAAATGTGTGGTAAGGAAAAGAGATTGGCATTATGTCAATCTAATAATTGGTATAATATAAATTGTTTTAATGTCATTTACTCAATAAGTTATCCATCTTTGCACTGAAACTGAATTGTCATCTTTGCTCATAACTGGCGTTTGTTTTAATTTTAGCCATTCCGATGAATGTAGAGTGGTAGTCAAGGTTGGTTTGGGTTTGCATTTTCCTGATGAATAATCATGAAAAAACTGTCTCAGATGCTTATTGGCCATTTGTATATCTCCCTTTGTGAAGTGTTGGTTAAAATCTTAAGCCAACTTTTAGAGAATTGTTTGACATTTTATTATCTTGAATTATAGTTCTTTGTAAGACATATGTTTTGCAATTTATTTTCCTTTGGTTGATGCATTCTGATAATTTTAATCAAATCTTTAATCAAGTTTTAGATTTACATTGATTTTGGTGCATAGCATGAGAGAGGGGTTGAAATTTCATTTATTTTACACGTTGATATTAATTACTTTACCACCATTTACTCAAAACACTTTCCTTTCCATATCAGGTTGCTTTGATGCATTTGTCCAAAGTCAAATGGCTGTATAAGTGCTGGTCTATTTCTGGGTTAAATATCCTATTTTATTCATTTATTTGTCAAACTTGGTCACTGTCTTAATTTCTAAAGCTTTAGACTAAGTCTTAAAGTTAGGTAATTTAGATCCTCCAAATTTGTTCTGCAAATAGACAGCATAACCATATTCAGTCTCCCAATCCATGAACATAGTATGTCTCTCCACTTTGTGGTCTTTCATTTCTTTCAGCAATGTTATCTGGTTTACAGTATAGAGGTCTTGCTCTTTCATTAAATTTCCTGATGTATTTTATGTTTCTTGTATTGTAAATGAATTTGCTGCAATTTCATTTTCTAATTGTTTGCTACAAGTATGTAGGCATATTTTTATTATTATTATTATTTGAGAGAAAGATAGTGAAAGAGAGCATGAGAGGGGAGAGGGTCATAGGGAGAAACAGACTCCCCATGGAGCTGGGATCCCAATGTGGGACTTGATCCCGGGACTCGGGGATCATGACCTAAGCTGAAGGCAGTCGCTCAACCAACAGAGCCACCCAGACACCCTATAGATATATTTTAGATTCAGTGTATTCACCTTGTATCCTATAACCTTGCTAAATTAAGGAATTACTTCTGAAGCTTTTTCTTTATTAATGTAACAATATGTCAGTCTTTTTCTTGGCTATTTCTCAAGTTTAGGTATTGTTTACAAGAGGTCTTTGTTATTCCAAGATTAGGAAAATAATTTCCCATTATTCTAGTACATTTATGAATATTACATTTAGATTTTCATTCTACCTACTGTTTAGTTAAAGGTATGGTAAGGTAAGGAAATTGGCCTTATGCTAATCTAATAATTAGTATAGTAAATTGTTTTAATGCCCTTTATTCAATAAGTTATCCATCTTTGCACTGAAACTGAATTGTCATATTTCTTTCATACTAAGTTTCCAAGGAGGCATGGGTCTCTTTCTGAAATCTGTAGCTAGGTCAATTTGTTTGTCTATATTTTTTAAGTAATTAGGGTGGCTTTATTAATTATCAAAGTTAATTTTTAAAAATATCTTGGTTGATTTTATGCACTGACTTCTTCAGATAAATATAGAATTAACTTAAGTTTTATGTAATATCCCATTGGAATTCTTTTAGACTTGAACTGAATTTACAGATCAATTTGAGGTAACCATGTATCTTTGAATATTGAGTATTCCCATGCAGAAATATAATTTGGATCATCTTTTATTTTAGATGTTCTTTTATGACTGCAGTTGGTAGGGCTTTTGTCATTTTCTTCACATAGATCTAGGTTATTTTCCTCAGGCTTTTTGTAAGTATTTTATAATTTGCTATTGTCGTGGGATCTTTCTACCTTACGTTTTCTGACTGATTTTTGGGAAGCAATTGATTCTCCAATTTATGTCTCTGTTGAGTTTACAATACCATTGAATATAATTCAATTCAAATCAATAAAACATAATAGGATTCTTAAATAGCTACTCGGATAATTGCCACTTCTGTAGAGAAGAAGGGAGCCTATAAGATACCAATGGGTTGCCTTGTACTCTGAAAGCCTTCTGCATGAAGCAGCCAGAGACTCAGTTGCATTTTGTATCTGAGGTTGAGTACCATCATAATATATGCCAAGAGTTTTGAATTTAAAGGATTCCTTTCACATTAAAAGCACAAGGATCACAGAAATGAACAATCGTGCTTTCCCTACTAACTGTATTTTTCTTTGATTAAGGAGAACAGCATGAAAGAATGAGTCTCCCAATTGTTCCATTTTTACTGATATATTCCTACTATTAGATCATGTTTGTGAATCTGGCCTGACTATTTTAAGTTGAATTCAATAGTTTACCAGACTTGAGGGATAACAAGCCTAGCCCCAAACTCCCCTCCCATTTCTAGAAAATAGCAGCTTTTTATGAAAGCTGAGTTTAGAAAAATCCCAAGGAGTATGCTTATCAGAACTCTTCTTGGGCACAAAGAAACCTTGCTAATTTTTAAATGCTGCCTGTTCCCCAAATTGCAGAGTGGTCACTTTTTTCCATTACATGATTTTATAATATGTAAGCCAAATACATTTTTCTGGGGTTAATAGAGGAATGAATAGGCAGGAATATATCCCCACCTGTGCCTCTTCAAAAAAAAAAAAAAAAAAGCCCACACATTTGAATCCAGAAATGTCACCCACTTTTCTAAAGTGTCTCGCCAGCCTTTTATCCTCATAAAACTCAATATAATGAGGCTAAATGCAATGCAGATGTCAGGGAGAAATGCACTAACCACTTCCTGTCAGCCATACAGGTTTTCAACAAGCCCTCTCCCCAAACCTTCCTACGGTGTCCCAGGCATTTATCTTCTCTGTAGGAAGCACTTGAATCTGACAGCCCAAAGTGTTTTGTTTCATTTTTAGTGTCTCATGAAGCTTTTCTGAGGTAGAAAAAGGAGATAATGTGGCTAACAATGATTACCACTCTTTATTTTCTTTATTCTTGGGGTGAAGGCTGCCCTAATTTCAAATCTCATTGTCAAAATCAGACAGAAGCTGAAACATTCCCTTGACTTAATGTCCTGTAAAAACTCTAAACTGGCCAATCAGTCTCTTTCCTATGCTGTTCAGTACTTATTAATATCATCTTAAATGATTATCAGTCATTATGGCTCTGATTCTTTGAAAACTTTTAATTTTTTAGTACATTTCCTTACATTCCTACTTACTAATGACCCTTGGATTAACCCAACTTTGTATTAAACGACCTGCAGTCATGGTCCCATGTATTGTGGACTGTGCTGTCTTCCTTTCAATATTTAACTGGTGAAACCTAAAGGAAATCATCCAGTATATGAGTATTTAGTTCTTACTGTGTGCCAGGCAGTGACTCTGCCTTCATGGGCTAAGTCCAAGGGGGATGTGATCAAGTCAAAGATGAATTATCGTACAGGGAGAAAAGGGTGAAGATGAAGGATGGGTATTCTTAGAAGCTGAGGGTTTAAGGAAGGATTTCTGGAGGGCATCATTCATTTCAGGCTGATTCCTGAAGATTAATATTGAGAACCTGGAGGGGGAGGAGTTGAGGGCAGTAGAGAAGAAGAAATGTGAACAGACTTTGGGGGCAGGAGATAACTTGGTGTATAAAAGGATGATCAATCATGAAGGCTCTAGAGTGGAGTAATTAATCATGAATCTGGAGAAGTATACTGAGCTGCAAGTGCCTGGACATGCTACAGAATTTCAGGTTAAGGAATAGCCTACATTAGTGCTCACTTTTTGCCTTGTACATTCTGTGGGTTTTGACAGATGTATAACAACATATATTAACCATTATAGTATCTATAGAATAGTTTCAATGCCCTAAAAATTCTCCTGTTCTCCAACCTATTCACTATTCATCTCTACCTCCCCCCAACCTCTGGAAACCACTAATTCTTTTTTTTTTTTTTTTTCACTCTACCTGTAACTTTGCCTTTTCAAGACTATCTTATAGTTGGAATCACACAGCCTTTCCAAATTGGCTTCTTTCACTTAGCAATATGAATTTTAATGTTCTTCCATGTCTTTTCATGACTTAACTCTTTTTTTCTTTCTTTCTTTGTTTCTTTCTCTCTTTCTCTCTCTTTCTTTCTCTAAATAATATTCTATTGTATAGATATGCAATAGTTTGTTTAACCACTCACCTATTGAAGGATATCTTGGTTAGGTCCAAGTTAGAGCAATTACAAATATAGCTGCTATAGACATTCAGTTACAGGTTTCTGTGTGGACGTGTTTTAGCCCATTTGGGTAAGTACCAAGGAACGCAATTGCTGGGTCGTATAGCAAGAGTACTTTCCCATCTGTAAAAAAAAAAACAAAAAACACTTAACTATTTTCCAAAGTGGTTGCACCATTTTGCATTCCCACCAGCAATTTATGAGAGTTCATGTTGCTCCACATCCCGGTCAATATTTGGTATGGTCAGTGTTTTGAATTTTGGCCATTCTAAAACTGTTTTAATTTATAATTCCTTAATGACATGTGGTGTGGACCCTCTTTTCATATGCTTATGTGCCATCTCCACGTCTCCTTGGTGAAGTGTCTGGTCTGTTCAGATGTTTTGCCCACTTTTAAAATCAGGTTGTTTGTTTTCTTATTATTGAGTTTTAATACTTATTCATTTATTTGACACTAGTCCTTTATCAGACATGTGTTTCACAAAAACTTTCTTCTTTGGCTCCTCTTTTCATTTTTTGAACAGTATCTTTTGTAGAGCACAATTTTTTAGTTTTAATGAAGTCCCACTTAGTCAGTTTTTTTTTTTTTTCTTTTGTGGATCATGCTTTTGGTGATTTATCTAAAAAGTCACTCCCAAATGCAGCTCACCTAGATTTTCTCCTATGTGATCTTCTGGGAGTATGATCTAAGTATTGTGTATCTTTTATTATGATTCCTTCTCTGATTTACATGTTATTTAGAAATGCATTACTAAGCTTTTAAATACATGAAGTTTTTAAAAATTACATTTTTAAAAAGTAACTTCTACTTTATTTCAGTATATTTGGAAAATGTGTTCTATTTATGTTACTTATCCTTTGATATTTGCTAAGCCTTCCTTTATGGCCTGGTAAAGAAAAAATTTTTGTAAATGTTCTATGTGTGCTTGAGAAAAATGTGCCTCTGAATCTTTGGCCAAATCCTACTTGATGTAAAAGTTGGCATATTAACTGTCTTTTTGAGGTTTCTTGTGTTTTCTTTGATTTTTTAGGTGCTTATTTTACCTATTGATATTGGGAGAGCTGTGTTGAAACCTCCCACCTGGATGGAAGATAGATTACTTTCTCTCTATCAATTTTTCTTTGCATGTTTTGAGCCTATGCTCCTAGGTGCATACGTATATATTTCTTCAGTGAATTAAGCATATTACATAAAGATTGTATTGCTCTAAAGATGCTCTGTAAAATTTAAGTCAACTTTTTCTCATTTTATACAGTTTGCTCAAGGTCACCTAATTTGCATGTGGCAGAGCAGAATCCATACCCTCACACCCAGGAAGTCTGGTGCTGGAGCTCATGTTCCTAACCATTGCTCAATCCCTCTCTCTCCAACCATCATCATCTGAGCAACACTTTCATGGGTCTTGCTGCCTTCCACAACATCTGTGGTAAGTACCAGCTGTACCTGTCAGGTGAAATGGGAACAGGGGTGCAGGGGGGTTCCAGATGTGACCTTTGCACTTAGAAGAAGAGCTTCTAAAAAATTTTGGTTCCCTCTTTACCCAAAGCTAAACCTAGCCTACAGATTTCCTATCAAAGTCATCAGTGGCTTTGTTCCTGCAGCTCAATTTTTTTCTAGTTCTGCCTCTAATCCCAATATGTATACTTTGTCATTTCACTCAAGTCACTTTTTTGCTTCCCTTCCACTGTCCCTACTATGTCCCCTTGTCTTCTTTATGCCAGCCTCCTTTAGGCAATGGACAACTGAACAGTTAGCCAGGATGGAGTTTGGATTCTACCCTGAATGAGACTTGGCTAATCATTATATGGGCAAGACTGTTTCCTACCTAATGCTCGGTCCAGGCTCAGGAAACACAGAACCTAAGCCATCTGGCCTTTTAACCTCTCTTATTGGATGGAAAGATGGGCAAGTTTTTAACAAAAGAATAAATCTATTATTGCATTGGAAGTTCTTTTTCTCATTCCTCCTACACACAAAATTTTGTACAAATTGTTGTGGACATAATGCAAAAAAAAAAAAAAAAAAAAAATCCTCACTCAAAATCTGGCTTAGCTATCCAGCCCAATGACTCCACACACTCACTAAGACAGCATGAAAAAGTTTTTAGTTACATAATGTAGTCTTCTGGAAAGTGTAGGGAATGTCTCTCACGCTGATCTAAAAATGGCTTGAGAGAGCAAGAAAAGGAAACTGGTTTGGGGTTTTTACTGCAGGTAGGAATTGAGGCCAGGATCAGGGCTCTTACATATAGGAACAGCCTTATATGGATTTTCAGATTCCCACCAGTGCCAAGAAGGGAGCACTCAGTCTTTCTTATCAGCTTTCAAGGATGTGGAGCAGAAGAGGAAGAGGGAAAAATGAGGTTTCAAAGTTGTCATACATCGAAAAAACAAAATCAAACTTGGTATACAAATTTATACTTCTGAGTTGTAATCTCTTGTTTATTTACCAATTGCAATAGTTCCACTTTAAAAAAAAAAAAAAAGTTCCCAAAAGCCAAGAAATAATTCTGGTTTCCAGAACCAAAGTAAAAGAAAAAGTTGTTCTCCAAGCTGCTTCAATGTCCTGGCATCAAGTTGTTATATCTCTGTGTCTATCTGAGACTTTCAAACAAGACTGCAAAGATAACAACCAATCACAGGCATGTGGGTAGTGCCTGAAGTAGTATCCCTAGCTAACTCTAATATCCCCTTCCTGACCTTTGTTGAGAAAGGAGCAGATCAGACAGGGAATAAATGCCAGCCCCTCAATGTGGCAAAAAATGAGCCATAGAAAGACATTGGGGGACACTTCATGTCAGGGACCAAGTTCATGTATCACCTCACCATTAAATAACTAATCTGATCTGTTTCCATGATGATAGTCAGAGGGCAAATGATGAACCAGGAAGGAAGACTATGCCACCATGGTGAGAAGAAGGCATGTTGAGAGAAAGAGGGCAGTAGGGAGGGAAGTGAGACCACATCAATCCATTAACCATGCAAAGCATCATGACCAAACTTCCTCCTGGCTGACACATCAAATATTCCAATTGTAACAAGTACCCTTGGGACCAAATGTAATCAATCTGCTCTTGTTTAAGTGGCAGGTGGTTGGGGTTGCTGCTTTTGCTTTTGGCAAATCAATAAAGAGGAAAGCTCCCCTTTCATAGAGGAGAGAATCTCCAATTCTAGGACAGGGATTCCATTCCTAAGAAGCTGGGCACCAGCTTGCTGTGCCCCTTCCCTCAATCCCCTTACTGCAAGGGCAAGTGGAGGAGGGGAGGCAGAAGTGTGGAGGAGAGCAGACTCCAGACTCTAGCCTAGCCCTGAAACAGCACTCTGAAGGCTGTCCTACTTCATAGGTCATTAGCAAGGCTCTTGACCTAAGTCCGACTTCTGATAATGGGGAAGATGGCAGGCAGAACAAAAGCAGCTCGATGGCTACTTGCAGGTGATTTCTCTTAGGGCAGGAGGGATTCTTTTCAAAGGAAAAGGTTGGAAGGCTGTTACCATGGTAACTCTCCAAGTTCTGAAGTGATGTAATCAGCTAATGCTCTGGAGAGCAGAGGGAAGTTGGTGGATTTAGCACACAGAAATAGCTAAATTCTACAAGTTGGGCTTTTTCTTTCTTTTTTTAATGGTAAGTGCCAATATTGAAGGAAGGAAGGAAGGAAAGAAAGAATAAAGAAAGGAAGAGAAAGGTAACAAAAAAAAGTAAAATAGAATGGAAGAAAGGATAGAAGAAAGAAAACTCAAAAATAATTTATTCTAAACAAATATCCTTAGTAGCAAGAAAGAGCTGCCTACAGAGTGGAAACTGGAGAGGGATGTTTGATTCTCTATGATTTTGCCCCTTGCATTTTATGAACTCTTCTATCAGAAGAGTTTATTCTGTTACTCTGGATTTCTTCTATTAATACATCTGGATGAGCATTATTACAAGATACTTACCTTGGTACAATTGGGTTATTATCAGTTTAACATTAAGATTTCTGCCATTTTGTCCTCAATGGCTGCTACTAATGGCATTCTGAAATATGATTGTACATGAGCTTTATATTAAGAATGAAACTAATCATAAGCTATTTCTACTTCTAAGACAGTAGAACCCACTCTATTTTCAATAATAAAAAAAAATTGTCCTTGAGACAAGACATTTTTAAATGCTTAGATATTGTTCGATGAATTCTGAGACATCATAGTCCTGTCAAGTGAGTCGTACACTCATCATCCTTGGCTCCTCTCCCTTTGTCATCTTGCTTGGTAAAACTCCATTTAAGTCTGGCCCCACTCTCTTCCTTGGTTGTGCAAGCTCAGTGTGGTTTAAGAAACACACACCCAACCCCATTGGCAGACTCTCATTCATGACCTCACTGAGCGCCCACCACTGCCGAGGGGCCCTACATGCTGTTCTTGTCATAGTCTTCTATCCTCCTGGGTGACTTCTTAACCCTCTTTTTCCTTAAGTCTCCAATACGAAGATGAACATTCTTCATCCTCAGCAGCAGTCGGCTCTTGACTCACCCTCATTTTGCTGAGAAAACAGAACCTATAAGAAGAGTGTTTCCTCATCCTCCCACCCAACTTTTTAACCTGTATTTATCTTTAATAATATATTGCCTGACTCCTCTCCTGATACACGAATTATATCCACACTGTGACCCAGGACCAACTCCTCCATATGTAAGTGGATCTGATGGCCCTGGAACACTCATCACCTTTAGCTCCACCATCAATCCTGTCCTCTCTCTCCTATGTCATCGAGTATTTCCTCTCTTCCAGATCAATTACAGTAGCACAAAAATATGTTATTTTGTCTCTCATGTTTCAAATGAAAAAAATAAACACACACTTCTCGGGACTCCTCTAACCCCCAGCCTGCTTTGCACCCTTGTTGCAAAATTCATGAGTTCCCTATTCTCCCCATGTCTCTTTCACATGCTCCCCCTCTCTCTTGGACCAACTCCATTAATGCTCGTTCCTCTCATAACTCCAGAGAAAAAGCTTCTGTAGCTGTCATCAATAAAATTACATTGCTTAATCCACAACCTGTGCATGGCCTCCTCATATTTGACTAGCACCAGTTGAGGCCAGTCACTCCCTCCTTTTGAAATGCTTTCTCCCCTTGGCCTCTGGAACATCCATCTCCTGCTTTACCTTCAATATTCCGTGGCTTCCCTTTCAGTCTCCTTTGTTGACTCCTCTTCTATCAGCCTCTAAATGTTGCACTCACTTGTTCCCCTGATGAGTACTCTGATGATGCTCAAGTTTCTAGCTCTAGCCAACACCTCTTCCCTGAACTCCAGACTTGTGTATTCAATTCTCCATGTAACATTTCTGCTTGCATGTCTAATTGGCATCTCAAAATAGAGTCCCTGAGTTCTCTCCTGCCCACGCTAACCATACCCTCTTCCCGTGCTGTGGGTGATGAAAGTTTGTGTCGTGTCCCCTTAAAATTTGGTATGTTGAAACCCTAAACCGCAGTGTAGTGGTATTTGGAGGTGGTGTCTTTGGGATGTGATTACGTTTAGATGAGATCATGAGGGAAGAGCACCCATAATGGGATTAATGTCCTTAAGACAAGAGGAAAAGATCAGAGCCTTCTTCCCACCCCTAATTTCAGAATATATCCAAACTCCAACCACTCCTCATTTGCTACACTGCTGTCAGGCTCTTTCAAACAACTACCTCTATGCCTTGCCTTAATTATTATATAATTTCATATCTGGCTTCTCTACTTCTACTTTTAACATGTCATCATCTCTTGACACAGTAGTCAGAGGAGTTCTTTAAACATGAAGTCAGATAGTGGCATCTGATCTTACCAGAATAAAATCCAAATTCCAACAAGGTCCAATAAGGCCCTGCATAATCTGGCTCCGATCTACGTCTCAGACCTCACTGTGATTCCTAATCACGGTTCCCCCCACACACTGGCCTCGTTGACCACATCAAGCAAATACCCACAATTCCATTGTAGTGGCCAGAACACTTACCCCCTAGATATTCTGATGGTTTGTGCCTCATTTTACTGAGGTCTTTGTTCAAATGTCTCTAAGAGAGGCTTTATCTTGCCACTCTATATGAATTATTCCGTTCTATCCTCTTAACTCTCTTTACTTTTTTTCACAGTGCTAACTTATATTCTATATTTATCTCTTTCTCATCTGTCACTTCAGAATGTAAGATCTGTAAGAGACTTTGTTTCTTTTGTTCATTGCTGTGTTCCTGGAGAAAAGACAATGTTTTTCACATCGTAGGTTCTTAGTAAATATTTGTCAGATAAACGAATGAACAAGTGAATGAATGAATAGTATGTTAGGAATCTCCACACAAACTGTCTCAGTGATTTTTGTGATTCAAATCCCACCGTGGGATTACAAGATTCCCAGCCTTATGCAGAGCCAGAAAATGAACAATCAGGTCCTTGGAGGTTGATATACTTACATATCTTTTGTTACATGACGCTATTGTTAAACATTGATTCCAGCTCCCATTGATCAGCTCCCAGGGCCTCACAAAACTCATAAACCCTAGGCTCAACATTTACAGACAAGTGCCACCTCTTTTGGATATTGCCTTGTAGCTGATCTCCAATCTCTCCTACTCATTGCCTACCTCCTTCTCATTCTCAGAGAAAGATCAAACCCCTTAGAAGATACCATGTCTGGCTCACCATTCAAAGAAACTCCATCTTTTGTCTCTTTGGAAATATGAAGAGAATCCCCTCAATGAGGCTGTGGAGGTGAATTGGCTCTTTCCCCAGTGTTTTCACCAAGTCTTACTGATGACAGAGTCTGGAGGAAAGGAGGTGAGGGAATCAGAGAAATAAGATGTAACCAAGGCTTAAGCAGAGAATATCCCTCCTTTTTTAAATAATTATGGGGACACAATAAGGCAAACACTTATAAAGACAAAAGAACTTTGAAGCTAATTCAGAACAAGTTGTTCTTTACTGGAAATAAGAATCTGTTGTTGAGTTGCTTTCTCACCACCCTCACAGTTGGAATAATTCATACAGTAATGGAACCCATGGCTCCAGAGGGCTTAAGAGATGATACTGAAGGTGTGAAGATTGAAAGGGCTTTATCAATCATTTTTGTCATGGCTCTTCCATATAAAGTATCATGTCATCTGTGAAGAGAGGAAGTTTGACTTCTTCTTTGCCAGCTTGAATACCTTTTATTTTTCTTTGTTGTCTGATTGCTGTTGCTAGAACTTCTAGTACTATGTTGAACAAGAGTGGTGAGAGCGGACACTCTTGTCATGTTCCTGATCTCAAAGGGAAGGCTGTCAGCTTTTCCCCATTGAGGATGATATTCGCTGTGGGTTTTTCATAGATAGATTTGATGAAGTTGAGGAACGTTCTCTCTATCCCATATTTTGAATCGTTTTAATCAGGAATGGATGCTATATCTTTTCAAACGTTTTTCTGCATCAATCAAGAGGACCATGTGGTTCTTCTCTCTTCTCTTATTGATTTGTTCTGTCACATTGATTGATTTGCAAGTGTTGAACCACCCATGCATCCCATGGATAAATCCGACCTGGTCGGGCACCTGGGTGGCTCAGTGGGTTAAGCCGCTGCCTTCGGCTCAGGTCATGATCTCAGGGTCCTGGGATCGAGTCCCGCGTCGGGCTCTCTGCTCAGCGGGGAGCCTGCTTCCTCCTCTCTCTGCCTGCCTCTCTGCCTACTTGTGATCTCTCTCTGTCAAATAAATAAATAAAATCTTTAAAAAAAAAAATCCGACCTGGTCATGGTAGATAATCTTTTTAATGTACTGTTGGATGCTATTAGCTAGGATCTTGTTGAAAATCTTGGTGTCCATATTCATCAGGAATATAGGTCTGAAATTCTCCTTGTTGGTGGGGTCTTTGCCTGGTTTGGGAATCAGGGTAATGCTGGCTTCATAAAACGAGTCTGGAAGTTTTCCTTCTGCTTCTGTTTTTTGAAACAGCTCCAGGAGAATAGGTATTATTTCTTCTTGGAATATTTGGTAGAATTCCCCAGGGAATCTGTCAGGTCCCGGGCCCCTGTCTTGGGAGGTTTTTGATCACTGCTTCAATCTCGTTACTAGATATTAGTCTATTCGGGTTGTCAATGGCTCCAAAATGCATCTCTTAGGCTTGATGGCATTTTGCTGTGGAAGTTATCTGGGAGATTATCAGTCTGTTTCCCTCAGAGAACCCTGTTAATTGCTCCATAAAGTGAACTCCTAAGAGCTGCATCAGCCCAAGTATTGGCAACAGTTGAAATGGAAACCTTATGAACTCATTTGTGATGACGACTGAAATGAAACAGAAGAGCTGAGGAGCACTTTTTTGGTTCCATACCCACAACATCACCACCCTAGTAAGTACCAAACACAGCTTTCATTTCCCCATTTCAAGTGGGGAAAAAACAAACAAAAAAAAAACACAAAAAACAAAAAACAAAAAAACAAACAAAAAAAACAGTTAAAGCATAACAAAGATGTTGGAATCAGAAAAAAATCATTGATTGAAATCATGTTCTGGTTCCTTGTTATGACATCTCCTTAGGTAAGTTCCCTAACCCTTCTGAAGTCCATGCCCTTCTTTGAAATACAGGGTTAAATAAATATGTCACCTGCCCCACAGTGTTATTCTCAGATTGAAGTGAAATTAATAAAAAGTGCTGAGCATAGTGTCTGTCATATAGTTCACATGCAAAGCTTAGTTGTATAGATTATTGTTACGATGATACTGCATAAAAATCTACCCAAAACGCAGTAGCTTACAATGATTCACATTTATTTCTTTTCTTCAAGAGTCTGCAGGTTGCACACAGGTTGGGTTTGACTGGGCAGTTGTGCTTGAGCTGTGGTTCAGCCCGCCTTGGCCCCAGGATGCTGGTGGAGGTCAGTTCTGTTTCACTTGTGTTTATTCCATTGCCAAGGCTAAGAACTAATAGCTACCTGAACTGTGCTCCTCTCATGACGGGTCATTGGAGCACCGTGCTAGGCCAAAAGACATAAGTGCATTTAAGCCTTCTGCTTAGATCACATCTGGTAACATTCCATTGGTCCAAACAATTCACAGGGCAAGGTAGATTTCATAATGGGGCAAGGTAGATTTCACCCACTGTAGGATAGGGAAGGAAGTGAATATTATTGATAAGCAATAATCTTAACTATCACCCTATAATAATAATGCTCTATTAATTTATTATTGTTGTTAGTAGTAGTAGTAATAGTAAAGAAAAATAATCATTGATTCTTTCCACTGATTTTGTTTGGTTGCCAATCTGTGCCAGGGACTGCCTAGCCCGTCTCTCAAGTAATATTAAGCTTTTCCCAATCATATAGTGGCTTGGAGGTGTGGTTTAAAGATGACTTCAAAAACAATGGCCTAAGTTTTTCCAATTATTTCCATGAACTTGGAAATAAACAAACAGAAATTAGCTGAGGGACCAAATATAGCTCATTCCTTGCTGTATATTGACTAACTCATTTATGGTTTTCATGACCCCTTGGACATCTCTGAGCACTGTTTTTTCTAATCTAAAAAATGAGAAAATCTTTTATTAAGTTCCTCCAAATTTACTGAGTCTTTTCCACCCATGAAAAGACTTTTGTTGGCACCGGCCCGTCTCACGCATTTTAGGCAAAACAGAAAAGCACTGAATATAGTCAACTGGCATTCATTGGAGGGATGACTGGCATCAAAAGCCAGCTTCAGTTCAGCCCCAAAATAACTCATGGACAATGCAAATGATTCACAAAATGTATTGCCCGGTCCTTGTTGTGATGGGATAAACAGCTTGAAGAGACTATTCCAACACAAAACCAGGTGTCCTGTTTTAGGAATTCTTTACTAGACACAGTGGAGTACATGGGGTAGAGGTAGGGGAGCTGGAGATGAAATATGAAGGAAAAAAGAAGATCTTTGTCAGATGTTGTTTGGCAATACAACCATCTTGTTGTCTCTCATTCATTTCTCAAGCCTAAGAGAAGAAGAAGAAGAAGAAGACCTATCAGCTCTCCCTGGATGACAGCTACCAACCCTACAGAACCATCAGATAGATCACCTTCCCAGGTGTGAGCATCTCTGCTCCACATTTCCATTGGCTAAAAAAACAAAAACAAAAGAGCAAAAGCTAGAACCTGAAAAATTTAAGTTGAGCACGCAGGGAGGTTTCCCACATTAGAAGGCTGATAAATATTGAAATATCTTAAGGTTTAGTTGACAGCTTGTCTCGCCCACTCTCTTGGTATGGAGAATGAAGGAGAGAAAAATGACTAGCATTTGTTGTTAATAAGGAACTACTATCCCATTAAACACCACAAGAACCCAGCCAGGTAAGTATAATAACCTTATACTTTCCAAATAGAATCCAGGATTATTTGGGTTAAATGCATTATTACCTCCCAAAAATGTTATTACAGAGTGAGGAGATTGACCTCAAACCTAGCCTCTGATTTTTCTATCATATTACGTTTTGATCTTTAAGATATGCACAGAGATTTCGAAAATGTTATTGCTTTTAGCAAAAAGCAGGGAGATAGACTAAATTAATGCTCACAAAGTCCCTTTCAGTCCCAGACATCTGGGAGTCTATGATATACAGCGAATTATTTCCTCCATGAGCCTAAACCATAGGCTACACTGAACATGTTTTTCCCTTGTTTTCTTCTGTCAGCTCCTTGACTGCCCCTCACAGCCACTTTGCAAGCCTTGATTGCCAAGCATTTATTTTCTTTTTCCAGTTTGTCTGGAGGACAGAAAGCCCCAGGAAGGGATTCTTGGGCTTTTGATAGAAGGCACATATCTGAAATATCTGTAATTATGTATTACTTTTTGTACCCAATAAATGGCTGAAAGAAGTCCTGTGATAGAAACTTTTAGAAGATAATTGAATGTGTCAACTGTATCAAAAAATTATGTACTTGCCCCACCTCTGCAAACTGTGATAAATAGTCTATTGTCTGGAGAGTTAGCTTGGCATTTTCTTTTTCATTGTAAAATTATTGTAGCTCTTGTCACTGAATTTTTGGTTAACGACTCAAAGAAACCCTTTAGACTAGAATTAATCTTATAGATGGCAGATACTGCACAGTTACCTGGAAAACAACGGATTTTAATAATTGAAGACCAATTTATTTCTACCATCATCCCAGACAAAAGCAATGTATATATATTTAGCAAATTTATTGGTGAAAAATGGGGTGTGTCTCATGCTTGAATAAAAATTTGCATTTCCCTATCTGAATAATGAAGTGAGAGAAAAAGCATTTTTTCTTCATTATTTATGTATCCAATTGTGTCCTTTGCATAATTGCCTTGAAACAGAAGCACCTTATTAAAATGGACAATCAATAGTAGCAACTGATTTCCCAAGCAGAAGAACAAAACAAAATACGATTTAAAATTTTCTATTAAACCTCAGCAGTATATAGTGTGGCCTGACTAAGAAGAATCGAGCCTCGTTTAAACATTTATAAATCATAAAGAGCGGTAAGAGTAAATGGAAATAGTGACCAAATCTGAAAAGGAGTGAGAATTTTCTAAGCTCAAAAGGAGAGGCAGAAATAACAAAGGGGGAAATCAGTAAGCACTTCACCTACAGATTACAATTTCTCCAAAACTGCTTGACAGGCAAATAAACCAGGGGAAATACTTGTTCTAAACAGGACAAAGGGTGATATCCTTAATAAGAAAAGAGCTCATGCCAAAAGTTAATAATAAAAGCATGAAGTTCCCCATAAATAAAAGGGGAAGAGAACAAAGACCATTTAAAACACAGACATATCAATGGCTAATAAACATTTGATCATTTTTCAGCTCTGTTCGCTATCAAAGAAATAGAATTTGGAATAACAATGAGATGCTATTTTTAACCTATCAGATGAACAACTGTAAAAAAATGAGAGTATTTGATTCTGGGGATTGAGCTCCGTGGCACAGACACAATCCACACAGCCGGAAGGAAGGCAAAGTGCTTCTAGCCCTGGGGAAGGAACGTGGCGGACAGTGTGAGAACCTTGAAAACATCCGCCCCCCTCACTGCCAAAATTCTGTTTTTGGAAGTCTTTTGAGGAAAATGCTCTGAAATGAAGAAAGGGTTGTCGGCCGAAGACATTCATCGCACTGCTGTCTGCAACATTAAAATTTGGAGAATAAACAAAGTTTCCAAAAGTGAGGGTGATATTAAACAAATTAGAATAAAAAATGCAGCCACTCAAATATCTGTAAAATATTTTAAATAATCTCATAGAATGCCTAGATTTTCAGGTAAAATATCAAATTAGAGTGTAAAATGTTACATGTAGAATAAAATCAAAGGTATGAAATAATGGATTAAAAATGACCAGAGTGGATGATAATAAAATTTTAATAAAGTTTTTATCTGGCTGGTAAGATTATGGGTAGAGTGATAATAAAGAAATAAATATAATAATAAATAAATATAATTTTAGATATTATATAATAATACATAATAATATATATATAATAAATAAATGAAATTTATTTTCCAAGAGGGGACACACTGAAGTGTCTGTGAGAAGGGACATATCAGGGAACATTGTTCTGCCAGTAAAACCAAATAGGAATGTTACTTTTTATTTTTATTAAGGTCCCTACCTTAAATATTTTTCAGGCAAGGACTACTTTTATAAAAGAAGTCTTTCTAATTATCAAAGTGACGCATGCTCCATGTAGAAAATTTAGAGAATACAGGAGAATATGAAATTTGAGAAATTACACTGATGTAACTGGTGGATAAGTAGTGGCTCATTTGTAGGTGGTTTGGGAGAAGTGTGGCTGAGAAACACTTGGGATGAGAAACACAGGAGGGCAGTGGGCAGATTTAATGATGAAGAAGCATGCACTAGGCCAGAAGGAAATTTTTGCAAAGGAGTGAGTTCCTGCCTCCAGAGTCATTGGAGTTAAGGCTGGTTGACTCCTTCAGGGGTGTTCTTAAAGAGAACAGAAGGCTCCCTAGGAGAAACCAACCCTGAGACCTGGGGTTCTTTGGAAGGCCAGTCACGGACCAAACTCAGCCGCTAGCTTTTCTGCGGGTTGGGTTCTAAGCCAGAGACCCACAGATGTGGGGGCGGGTCATTGGGCAGCAGCCACACCCCACACCAGAGAAGTGTTTGGGCAGGGAGGGAGTGGGCAGAGCCGAAACCATACTCAGAACACTACCTTATATTTTAGTAGACTCTTTTCAAAGTCATTTTACGTACCTATATAATTTTCTTAATGTGTTGTTTTTTTTAATACGGAACATTCTCAAGATTCCAGAAATCCTTCATTCTCCCTAAATTGTAACCTCCTTTTCCCCCTGAAGGAAACCAATATCCTTACCTCTTCTTATTCCTCTGGCCTATTCCTAAATCCTTCTAAATGGAATCACACAGTATACACTCTCCTAGGTGTGGTTTCCTTCCTCCACTTGGGAAATTTCTCCATATTGTTTACTTTATAGCGTTTAATTCTCACAGGGACACCAAATGGTAGATAAAAAGTGATCAGCAGTTTGCCATGGAGGAAAGGAAGTAACCACAAAGAGATTATGTGACTTGCCCAAGGTCACATAAGGAGGGACTGACCAGTAAGTGGTACCTAGATTTCTAGGCTCCAGGTTCACACCCCCAAAGAAGTATGGTTTTGTGCAAACAGTGTGGGAACTGAATTTACTCATATCTTGGCTCTCCTTCTCATCATTTTGGTGAGGTTGGCAAGTCACTTACCCTTCCTAAAACTTGCATGCCTCCCTTATAAAATGGAACCCTGACATCAATGCCTAGTGGGCACTTAATTCATATTTGTTAAGTGGATGGACAAATGAGTCTGGTTGTTAGGAGAAAATGAGATCATGTGTATAAAATCTAGTATGGTGCTTGTCACTTTTCCGGCACTCAACTAAGAACAGCTCTAGGTGGCCTTGAAAAGGCAGTCTCATACCAGGGGAAGCTCCCAGTGCAGGACTAATTCTGATGCATCAGTTAGAATGCATTAAAATATAAAAACAATCATCTGGGAATTTGCAAAGTCTGAGTACTAGATGTTATGCAGATGACCTGGATGGCCCACTCCACAGTCATTGTCACCTAGAAGGTTCAGTCTAGTGACAGCTCCTCTCATTAACCCTCTTAAAGGCTTTCAAAGTGTTTCTCAGACCCCTGCCCCCCTTGCTCCTGGCTTTGGTGCTATGGATGCAAATGCCAGCTTTTCAAAGCTAATCTCTTCCTGAGTTTTTGACATGCATATAGTGCTAGTGAATTTGCAGCAACCTCTGGGACAGCGTAGCTTTGCTCAAGCGGAATGGAAGAGTCTTCCAGCTGGCAGACCAAGCTGAGAAATCTGCGTTCATCTAAGTTACTTTGTACCTAAATGCTCTCTGGGGCATTACTTATTTTTCAACTTGCTCTTGCTGGGAAAGTTCCATCTTCAAAATGTTAAGTCACCAAGCCATAAAAAGATGTGACATGACCATAGTCAGAAGGCAGTGTCAGTCAGTATGCGTGATGCTAGTTGTGGGGAGTTTGGGGATGGATTTCTAAATATTGTGGCATCCTATCCTTTATTATATAATAGCTGTTATGACATTTTATTGAGCACTTAGTATGCATCAGACTCTGGTGGCTACGCTTTCAGTTAAGCTTTACAATAACTCCCATGAGATAGAATTATCATCATCATTTTATAGAGAAGGAAACAGACCCAGAAATGTTAAATAACCTTTTCAAGGTCAAACAATTCCTAAGGGGCAGAGCTAGGAGAGGAGCCTAGTGCTGCCTGATTTTAATGCTAGTTCTTCCCTCTGTGACTTGAAGCAGGAATGAGGAGACTCTAATGAGAAAGGTCTAGAATGTGAGCGCCAGGACACAATCTGACCTTACTAATACACATGGGTCTATGAGAGTGGGCACCATGTTTCTCCAGAGTCCAAATGACTAAATCATTAAAGAATACGTCTGCCCTGGCTAGAGGGGAGCAGATGTTAGCATACCTGCCAAGAAGGAGGTCAAGTGCCCCAACCTTGACCCCAGCCAATATCTGTTCAAAATAGGCTACCTTCAGGCTCTCTGGAGAAATGCACACAGTTTTCCAGATTTTTCTTCCACCACCAAGGGGAGATGCACTCTGTCGGTCTATCTTGGTTCTTTATTTAGTATACCATTTCTGCCAAAACAGCCATTCCAAATATGAGTGCTTAAAATAATGATCATGATAAACAAAACAACAAATGTACCCTTAGGTAACCTCCAATAGTGAGAAAGGAAATAGAAACGTGTTGCTCTCTGTGAAGCCCAGGCCCTGCTGCACCTTTGAGGTAAAAGATGTGTCTCTGTGCACACCCTCCTTGTCCCTCCTCCCTTACAGCCACTTAAGTGTTTAAACTGTCCAAACTGGCACTTAACCCCGACATTCATTCCTCCTTTTTATATCCACTCCCCCACCATCTCTCCCTAGCCATCTCTCCCCAGGACCACTTGTCCCACCAGCCCAGGCTCCATTCCTACCATCACCCTCTATAATTACTCTCCTCAAAGCATCCAGTGTTGTCATTTCTAACACACAAATCACATTCTGTCTGGGGCCAATTCTGCTTTCCGAATGAGCTACACCAATACATCTCCTTCCACATGTTCTTATAAAATGATGTTGAGGCTCCTCCGTCAATAGCAGAATTTATATTCTCTCCCCTTGATGCTGGACAAGTTTGGAAGATGGCCACCATGAGTAGAACACAGCAGATGTCCAATACCAAATTAGACAAGGCATACAAGCTACCCCTGGGCTCCCTTCTGGGATGTTGCTCTGGTAATCCAGCCACCCTATTTTGAGGAAACCAAGCAGGAACACAGAAGGGCCAGGTGCAGTCCACCTGAGGTCCCAGGGGAAATCCAGCATCACCTACCCAGGCATGAGAGAGCAAGCCTTCAGATGACTCCAGACCCCAGCCTTGGAGCTGCTGCCTGCTCCAAATGGTGCAGAGATGAGCTCCAACACTCCTTTGCTTGAAAAACTCTAAGTCTTCCTTGTGCCATGTAAAGAAACTCCAATGTCCTCACTTTGGTCTATAAAACTGTGAGGGATCTAGTCCCTGACAGCCTCTCTCATTTCTTCAGCCCTGTGGTCACTGCACTGCAAACCACATGCTTCTTTCTCCAAGTTGAATCCAGAAAGCTTGTACTGACCTCCAGGCCTCTGTTCTTGTGGTTCTTTCTGCCTGAATGCTATTCCCTGGATAATAGCATACATAGATTCTGCTCATAATTCAGGTTCCATTTCAAATATTCCTTCCTTCACTGTTTACTGAGGACTCACCTCTGGGCCTCTTCAGATTGGGGTCACATATATAACATCAGATGGTCATTGTGACATTTTTTTCACCAGCCATGTTCAGCTTCAGAGAGGCAGGCATGTAACAGGTGCAGAGTAGAATTTAAACAGCTTTGGAGCCTTGTCAGGTGAGTTCACTGTTCATGACCACTTTGAAAGTGACTCTGTATCAGTAATCATCCCCCCGCCGCCCCAGCATCACTAAGGGTGCTTTTCACCAAGACAATATGCTAATGTTGAAAGAACCATGCTCAAAGATGTGTTTATCAGGCTTTTGGACTATTTTTTGGCTCACCTACAGTCATCGAGAGAGAACAGAAATTCCTTGACCCTCTTTGATCATCTTCAATTCTTTATTCTTCCAAAATATATTTATTGAGTGCCCACTATGAGCAAGGAGGCTATATTCTAAGGGAAGGGACACATACTAAACAAAGAATAAAATCAAGTGTGTCAGCATGTGATAATAGAGAAGGGACTTGGATGAACTGTGTCAGCTAGCCATGCAGCTATCCATGGAAGAGTGTCCCAGGAAGAAGAAACAGCAGGTGTAAAGTGCCTGGTTTGTGAGTATGAAGGTCATGTTCAGGGATTATCAAAAAAGGACAGTTTGACTGAACTGTTGTGAGGAAGGAGGTAGGGTTTTAGAAACACCATGGCTATATCTTATATGAATTATACATTAAGAGCTTTTGCTCATGCTCTGGGGGCAATGGGAAACATCGTTTGGTTTCAAATAGGATATGACATATAATCCGACTGCTGGCTAAGGAAAGACATCAGAAGGACAGAGAAGAAGCAGAGAGACCCACTTGGAACCTCTTTCAATATCCAGGAATGGGGTGACAGAGGCTTGCATGAAGGTGTTAGAAGCTGGAATAGTGTTTAAGTGGTTGTATTTTGGATATATTTTAAGCATAGAGCCAACATTTGCTGATGGGTTAAATATTCATGTTGAGAAAAATGGTGTCAACAGTGACTCCAAGTTTTCAGCCTGAGTGATTGTAAGAATGGAATTGCCTTATACTGCCGTGATTGAGATAGGAAGAGAAGTAGGTT
Organism: Mustela lutreola; assembly: GCF_030435805.1. Classification (NCBI taxonomy): domain Eukaryota; kingdom Metazoa; phylum Chordata; class Mammalia; order Carnivora; family Mustelidae; genus Mustela; species Mustela lutreola. Next base: position 13,177,827 of record NC_081296.1, read on the forward strand.
TGGAGAAGATAATCGGAAGTGTCAGGGATCCTATTTCATACAGGCTATGGTTGAAATGCCTCCATATCTATTAGACATCCAGGCAGATATATCGTACAGGCAGCTGGATACATGAGTATGGCTTTCAGAGAAGATTAGTTTAGAGATATAAATTTGGTGTCATCAGAGCATAAATGGTATTTACAATCACAAGTCTAGAAGGATCTCACTATGAAATTGATATAGAAAAAGGGAAGAAATCCAAGAAGTGAGATGTGGAGATTTCCAACATGTATAGGGATGATTGGCCAATGAGGTGGGAGATCAGAGTGCCACGTGGAAAGCTAAGACTGTGCTTGAAAGGGCGCCAGGTGTCTCAGTTGGTTAAGCATCTGACTCTTAATTTCGGCTCAAGTCACAGTCTCAGGGTCCTGGGATCCAGCCTGCGTTGGGCTCCACACAGTGTGGAGTCTGCTTGAGGATTCTCTATCCCTCTCCTTCTGCCCCTCCCCCTGCTTGCTCTCTCTCAAATAAATAAAGAAAATAAATATATCTTAAAAAAAATTAAAAAACCATGCTTGGAGAGGGAGGGAGCAATCAACTGGTTGAAACACTGGTGGATAACAGAGTAAGATGCATGTTGAGAATTGACTTTGTTGCATATGGAGATGAGAGAGTTGTTGGCGTCTTTGACAGGATCTATCTCAGGGGTGGAGAGAGGATGAAAACCTCAATGACACTGGCTTTAGGAGAAGATAGGAGCAAAGGAAATGAAGACAATGGCTTTATTCTGAGGTATTTTTCCTGGAAAAATGAGTACAGATCTCTAAGAGGGATGTGGGGACAAGGGATAGGTTTTTTTAAATATAAAAAACTTTAGCATGTCTGTATACTACCAAAGAAGAGTGAGGAAAGTTGATGATACAAGGTAGAGAGGGAACAACAGGTACATTCCCCAAGGGAGGAGCTGGCCAGAGAAAGAAGAAAGAAAGTCAAGCAAGAGAATATGAGATGTCATTATAGATTGGCAGATGGATATAGTGATGGGAACTCATGAAATTTACTTTCTGGTTGCTTCTATGGTATAGAAAGAAATAGGAAGTAAGGTAACTATTTGGGAGTGAAAATGAGAGAAGAGATAACACGGATTTAGGAAGAAGAAACAAGTCAACCAGGAGAGTGGATGAGTAAATTGATTAAGGAAATGCAGTGGAATTAGTGACAACACGAAAAGTCCACTTCAGGTTAGTGGTTAAGTATTTAAGGTTAGGTCAGTCAGTATAACATTTGCCATGTTCAGCTGCATACATGGTATAGGTATAAAGTTGGATTTAAACAAGTATAAGTTTCGTTAAGTGATATGAACTGAATTGTGTCCTCCCACAGTTGGGGACCCAATCTCCAAAGTGACTGTATTCAGACAAAGAACTTCTAGGAGGTAATTATGGTTAAATAAGATCGTAAGTGTGGGGTCCAAATCTGATAGGATAGGTGGTCTTATAAAAAGAAAAATTGTGATAGAGAGATTTCTTTCTTCCTGCTCGTGTACCAGAGAAGGCCAGATGAGCACACACTGAGATGACGCTACCTGCAAGCCAGGAAACAAAGCTCTCACCAGAAATCAAATGGACTGGTACCTTGATCTTGGACTCCCCAGCCTCTAGAACTGTGAGAAATAGATTTCTGTTGCTTAAGTCCCCCAGGCTATGGTATTTGTTATTGTAACCTGATCTAAGAAATCAGGTGAGTATGACAAAGGAAAGAGAGCCAAGGTTGTTGAGGGTGTGTACAAGAGAATAGTTATGATCACAGCCCATGGAAACTAGATTAGGTGAGAAGGGAAGGGATGATGTTGTGGGGTGACGGGTAGTACAACTGTTGAATATGATAAAATCAATGAATTATGGATCTAAGAGCCCATAGAGTCTGGTACTTGATGGGGATGAAGTGGAAAGATAGGAGGCAATGGTCAGGAAGTGGGATGTGTTCTGTAAGATCCCAGAAGGGGTAGAGTAACTGATGATGACAAAGTCTAGGGTGTGATTAAGGAAGTGAGAAGCTGGTTTATTTGAGGATAAAAGTTTGAGAAACTGAAACTCCAGAGTGTTAGATTGTCTTTGTGAATATTGGAATAATCAAGGATGACAGTAACTGTTGGAATTATTGTAACTGTTGAAGTGAGTGACCATAAGCACAGTGTTTACATCTTCAGAGAATGAAGATCCATACCCAAGAAGAGCAGTTTAAGTGATTTCAAGGAGGCAGGTATGAATAGTGGAGCCTGAAGTGTAATCTTCAAAACTGTGGGTTGTTAGGGAGAGAAAAGAACGTAGATTGTCAATGAGGACTAAGGATATGTATTATATCTTCCTTAGAGATATCTCTATCTGTCTATCTATCATCCATTTATCTATAATTTATCTACCTGTCATCTATTTCTCTGCATCTACCTGTCTCTCAACTCATCTATCTATCTATCTATCTATCTACCTATTTCACCTATCTATCTGCCATCTATCAAGGAACTTATATAGATATCCTTAGATTTATCAAAGGATGGATATAGGAGATAGGTAGATAGATACATGGATACATAGCTTCATAGATAGATGGATAGATAGATCAATCTCCCATCACAGAGGTAGAAGGAAGGGGCGGGAAAGCAGCTGCTTCTTGAGAGATCTGCAGAGAAATTTGAGTCTATGGAAAGCTAAGTTTCAGTTGGGCAAACATGAAGGACACATTAGAAGCACACACACTGCTGATGAGGAAGATGTTGCTAATGGCTGCCCAGAGTTGAAGCACAAAGGAAGGGGAAAGGATTTGGATGTGGCAATGGGGTTGGATTAGAGCATGTGTTGAGCCTTATAGGCATTAGTGTCCAGGTAACGGGAACTGAGAGGCTGGACTTCTGAAAACTGACTTAGAATGAGGAAAGGGTTTTCTGGAATTGGTCACAGAAAACCAATGTGGGTTTGTGTGTTGAGAAGCTATCAAGTGGTTTGCAACCTTGGACAAGTTAAGTTATAGTATCTGCGTTTGACCCTGCTCCCAAACCCATTCCCACCCTTCCTTGCCCCTTCTCTGTGTCTTGAAGCCTACTTTCCTTGCAGGTTGTACCATCCAGCCTACCTTTTCTCTTGACTCCCGGTTGGCTCTGGTTCGTGGGAAGCTCTGGGAGGAGATCAGAAGAAGGCTGGAGGAGACAGAGGTCCATATTTTTCTTCTGCTTCCTCCTTGCCTCCTAACAATTCTGGCAATGGCTGCCATCCTCTGAGTGCCAGCTCTGTGGCAGCCTCTCTTCTATGGCCCAGCTCGTGCTAGTTAAGAGCTGGTGATTCTTCCGCCTGTGCTGGTCCCTTGGTAAGCACCATCCTTGTTGATGCTCACATCTCTGCCCATACCTCATCCAACAAACCCCTTGGGAACTCCCCAGCTGACTGACGCATTGGTTCATGCCTGGACTCTGGTGGTCTTACCTTGGCTACTAAAAGGTGTGCCTACTTCCATATGTCCAGGTGGTGTGTCCAGGAAAGTTCTGGCTTACATGATTGGTGCCAGTGTAATTATTAATAGCATTCCCTTTCACTCCCAGAAGTATTCCAGTTTTTGGTTAATTATATAGTCACCCTACCTCTGGTTCCCTGGTTCTATGATTCCAAGTACCTATAAATCTGAATCTCCAGATGACCCTCTCTCTGGCTGGGACCTTCTTAATCTCTTACAGTCTTTCCTGTGAGCAGAGAGGCTAGATAGCTCAGAAAGGGAGGAGGGAGAGGAAGAGACCAGCCTGGTCTTTATTTTCATTCTTGTAGTACAGCAGGCTAAAAGCAAATGAGAAACCAGAGCTCATCTTGTTTATGATTTACATTTTTCCATGCTTAATCATGTATAATGAAGAAACACTTCCCCTAGGGTCATTGGCTCAGTAGCTCCTTATCCTCCCTTATTTTAGATATATAATGTCAACCCAAAAAGCGTGGCACAGGTGAATTGAGAAGTTATCAAGTGGCTTTGCAACCTTGAACAAGTGAAGCTAAGCTCTCTTGGCCTTGAATTCCTTCTTTGTAAATGGGAGGGTTCATTGCTCCCGTTCAACAGGGCAACGAGGATTCAATGAGTTTATACATAAAGAGATGAAATAGTGCTGACACATAGTAAGCACTATGCAATTGTAACTTTACCACGCACACACAAACACACAGTGATGGGGAAAGGGGTGAGAGAGATGGAGATGAACACTTGTATTAGCAAGAGAACGTGACTCTATCTTGCTAATGAACACAGCACTGGGGCTCTGATGAAATATAACGTTACAGATCACGTTAATTTGTTGAAATGAGGGGCTATTTCCTGTCTGGACAGGGTATGCATTTCTAGAAGGGAGAAGGAGAAACTTGTGCTTGCTTCAACTCAAATCTCTTCAGAGAAATCCAACTTTGATCTCCCAGAGACCAGCCACACCGGAAAATGTGGAACAGCTTCCAACAGCCTGGACACAATTTTAGTTTTTGTCCATGTTAACAAGATGAATGAAATCAGCATTTATTTTTATGATCTGACAAAAATTCTAGGCAGGGGCAGAGGTTGGAGGAGAAGGGTGTATCAACTGGGTCTAACCAGAAGACAGACGTCATGTAATCATTTAGACAGAGGGAGTATAATAGAAGTAATTGTTAAGTTGGGTGCCTGGGTGGCTCAGTGGGTTGAGTCACTGCCTTTGGCTCAGGTCATGATCCCAGGGTCCTGGGATGGAGTCCGGCATTGGGCTCTCTGCTCAGCGGGGAGCCTGCTTCCTCCTCTCTCTCTCTGCTTGCCTCTCTGCCTGCTTGTGATCTCTCTCTGTCAAATAAATAAATGAAATCTTTAAAAAAACAACAACAACAAAAACAAACCCACAACTGTAAAAAAATAAAAAATATATTTAAAAAACAAACAAAAAAAAGAAGTAATTGCTAAGCTATGATAAGTGAGAACTATAGGGATGGGGGGAAAATTCTAAAGGGAACCCTGGAACTGAGGGAGAATACTCCTAGAAGGATAAACATGGGAGAGCTTCTGATCTCATTGGAGAAGCTGTGGCTGGAGACCAGCGGGTGGCAGAAAAGCTCACTGGCTTGCAGGAGATCAGGCTGAGCCACAGTCACTGGGTGAGCGGGAACAGCTCTCAAATCAAGGCTGGGGGGTGGGGGGCATGCAGAGGGGGGTCACAGGCCCTGTGGGGGTGCATGGTCCAGAGTACAGGGTGTCTACATCAGGAGGGAAGGAAACAACAACCCCCGCCCTCCCCAGCAGGGCTAGTGCATGTGTATGCAAAAGGAATCCACAGGAGCGCTGCTGTGAATGGGAGCTGGAAAGCCCTCTCTGTGAATGGCTTAGGCTGGTCCAGATTCAGATAAGGCCATGCGCAACCTAGAAAGTCAATTCTGGAGGCATTAGGACACAGCTCTTATTCACCTATTTCTCTATTAGAGGAACTACCCCAATTTCTGACAATTTCTGACAACTCTTCCTTCTATAGCATTATGATCCCGGCCACGTTGACTGAAAATTCTCCTTAGCTAAGTCTGTTGCAATATGCCAGGGGTATCATACCAAAAACAAACAAACCAGCTTCCTGCGCCTAGATGGGAGAGTTTTAGGAAATTTTTGTTAGCTTTTCTAGCGGCTATACAAAGGCTGTGTTTAAGTTAATGCATTCTGCCCCAAACACTGATCACTTCCATGCAGATAAAACTCCCCTTACCTCTAGTTATTATTATGGATATTACAGGTTTTCAAAGTATCAGAAAATAGACTTTGTGTTTTTATAATCACAATATTCAAGACTTGGAAATGTATTATGAGGTAACCATTTCTTTGAGTGACATCCATTTTCTGACTCATTACCAGGAGGGGTCATTAGATAATCTTCTGATGGCATCGGGTAAATCTATTTCTCAAAACTGTTCTCCTGGGATAAACAGATACTCATTTTGTTCTCTGTGGTGTCTCTAACTCTCAACATGACTGATGGGCCATCAGGTTCTTCCATAGGGATGAAGTGCATTGGCCCTGGGGTTGGCTTTTGGTTTCCTTAGCAACTCCCTCCTAGGGAGCCACGGCAGCCACGTTTATTCAAAGTTGGGATTCTAGCAACAACAAAAAATGACAGTATTTCAATGGAGATTTTTATACACCTAAATTACCTTTGCTCAAGAGAGATGCATTTTGCATTGCTGTCATTTTTTTTTAGTTTGTGTGCTACTTCTCATTAGAATAGCAAATTCTACCCTCTGAAAAGAGTTGGCTGGGAGGAGAGAGAGCTGGGGGTAGAGATTAGAGTGGCTTAATAACGTGAGTCCCAAAGAGGAAGTGGTTTTCTCTTAGCTCCAGTTTCCTATATAGCCCTGGGGGGAACTAATTTAGAATCTAAGCCAGTCCGTCAAATACATGGTCTCCTTAGGACCGTGTTATTCAATCCAAGGAGAAATAACTGAGTTTTTCCCATTGTTTTTACAGAAAAGCTGGTCTCTGTGTGAGATTTATTACCATTTCCTTCCAGGGTTTCTGAAACTTGGCACCACTGGTAATTTGGATTAGATCATTGTTTGGGATGGGGGGAGTGGTTGAAGGAGGGGTTGCCTTGTGTACTGAGGGGTGTTTAGCAGTATCTCTAGTCTCTACCCAGTGGATGCTGGTAAATCCCCTCCCCCACTGGGACAACCCAAAGTCTCCAGACATTGCCAAATATCCCCTGTGGGGGCAAAATGACTCTGGTTGAGATCTATTGTCCAAAGGAAAAGTATCATGTGATCCCACGAATAACTCATGGTCATTTTTCCTGCATCAGTCCTTTTTTCAGCTTCCAAAACTAGATAACCCATGCTCCAAGTGCTCGAGAACCCATGCCCAGCATGCACCCTAAAGAGAGCGATATTCTATTTGCACACAATTTTGCAATTACTGTCACATCGATGTCCTTGTTAGACGTGATCTGACCTGTCATTTCCCATCTCTGCCGTAGCTACCCACTATCACACCCCATATTTTTTATGAGAGTATGCATGTCACATGGAAGGCATTAACGGCTCCCAACCCCAAGACATGAAAGCTAATGGCATAATAAAATTAACTAAAATGAGAGAGGGAGTCATGCAGAGCCTAGCATGGATCCCATAGGACACAGCTTTACAGAATATTTTTTCTACTTGTGCCGACAATTAACCACAGAATTAGACACATTCCAGGGGGGAATTTATGTAACACTTGTCAACCCTAGAAGACCACTAGTGTTTTTTCCAACAAGATCTACCTATAAGAAAATTTCTAAATCAATAAAAAACACATGTGCTGCTCCTGCACTTCCAAGTGACCAAAACGAACTTTCTAGAATGAAGGTATCACTCTGTAAATCCTGTATATGGAGAACCAGTGTTGTCTAATCTCAAAAAGTTGATAGGGTTATCCAAGTTTTTTCGAGAGACTCCAAAATGCAGTTAGAACTGACCTGATCTGGAACTGAGATGGCGCTTGAAAAATTCGATGTGAATTAGTGCCAGGCATGACGCCCTCCAGCACAGATTCCACGGTGGCTTGCTGGTTGTGTTGGAACCAGCTTTCATCTTAGGACAAAGCCTAAGTGACAAGGGAGGTGGAAAGACTGTGGGTTTTTACATCTGATGGACTTGAGCTTTCAAGCCAGTACTGACTGTATGATTTCAGCACCTTATTTTACTCTTCTGTGCTTCCTCATCTGTGAAGAGTCTAATACGTCGATCCCAGGGTCGTCTTGGGGATTAGCAAGGAGGCAGATAAAGCTCTGAACAGAATGTCCAGCCTGGGAATGAGCAGCTTCTCTGTGGTCTCGTTATGCCATGCCGACCACGCTTCTGACACACACGGCCTCAGGCTAACACAGCTAATGCCGTGTCCAGAGTCCCTTTGCACAAAAATGATCAGACCCTTTGTGTTTATCTGAACAACAAGGAATTCCTACGAGTTCCTGTCTACCTCGGAGGTATCCAAATGATACTGTCCGCCTGGCTGGGTCACATACGCGTGGGAGCCTGTTAAAAACAGTGATGCCTGGTTCATACCCTAGAGCTTCTGACTCAGGGAGCCGCTCTAGGAGCTGGAAACATGGGCTTTAGAAAAGTCCCAAGAGTGGCCAGTGGGCTATTTCTCAATGCAGCCAGTTCTATGGGGGTCTTCACTTTGTGAAGACTTACCAACAGCTACGCTATTCTGTGTGTGATAGCTTGAAAAAAACCTCCATAAAAGTTTAATTAAAAGTAAAATATCTCCCCAGGTGATTCTGATGCACAATTGGTTTTGAGAGCCACTTTTTAATACCTTATCCAAACCACATTTAAAAGCCTAAAGTGACAAATACGATTTTTTTTTTCATCATTGATGACAGAGTTACTGAACCAACATTTGTTGGCCAGCAGAAGAGTTGCTTCCCAGAGCTGCGGGAGAATGAATCTTGAGGACACCTACAGAGGGAGTAGTTTGAGCCTTTCATGCTATAGTTGGGGAAACTGAGCCAGCAGAGGGAGAGAATTGCCATGGGCAGCCCAGGGAGGAACTGGCAAAGTAGACAGATGTCCAGGAGACCATTTCCGTCCTGTCTCTGTGAAATGTAAGTCACAGGTGAAAACATACCCGTGAAGCATACGTTTCAAACACAGTGCTGTCAGGGGACAGAGAACCAGTTCCAAACTGAGGTTCAGCTGTTTTGCTGCTGGGAAATCAATACTTGAGGGACAAGTGATGGTGGGAAAAGAAAGGTTGCTTTATTCAGGAAGCCGCGACCTGGGGACACAAGGGACTAACCTCTTAAAGACAATCTTCCCCATCTAATGGAAGGTGGAGTATTTTAAAGGGGAAGGCACAGGGAAAAGGGAAATGGGCTGTGTGTGCTGGAGAAGCACGTGCCTGGGAGGTGGGGGTGGGGGGTAGTTGTATGTCGACTGGACCCTGAACAGCCTTGCTGGCACTGGTGTCCACTGTTTTCAAATATGGTCAGGCCTTATCTTCTGCAAAGTCTGTTCCTTCACTCCTCAAGGCCAGTGATCTGCAAATCTCCAGGAAGTTCAATGAGTTCTGCAGAAGACCATGGGACTTAGGTCGGCAAGCAAAGAGTGCGTACGACTGAAGCCAGTTGAGCCTTCAGACCAGCTGGAGGGCTGTTCAAGGTCTAGATGTGCAAAAATGTTGGCCCTGGTTCCCTGATATCTCACCACTAATCAGAACTTTGACCAGGACTCAGTGCCTGGATGGAAACTGAGAAATCTTGCCTGCTTTTCAGCAGCTGATGGCTGACCCACACCTTTCACTTCCCTTAAAACTTCAAGGAATAAAAAGCCACAAGAGTAAAGTGCTTTCAAGCTTGTACTAAAGAGTTCTCCTTTACGGCAACAGTGTTTCTGAAATCAGAATGCACTTCTCAGTCGCTGAAACTCCAACCTTGAGAATGGGGAAATGGTTTGCTAATTGCTCGTGTTTCTACTGCAGCTCAACTAGGAATTAAAGGCTTTAATACTGTTGAGGCAAAGATTGTAGATTGTGTACAAAGTGGCATACTTCTACTTTTCTTGTCAAAAGTGGTTAATTTTCTCCTGAGGAGAACTCTAGCTGCACACTGTTTTATCTAGCATTGAATAAGAGAAAAAAATTGCATTTTTAAGCTCAGAAAGTATGGTATTTATTTGTACTTTCACTTAAGAGATGAACCGCTTAAGTCTTATACGAAATGTCAACATGTCTAAGCGCAGGATGTTCAGAGGAAATTGCTGTGATTTTGACTAGGAGTTTCGTGTCCAATTTCCTACTTTATTTACTTATTTCAGTTCTGGATAAATAGGATGAGTTAAATTCACAAAACTATGAGAATGTTTTCTCTGCGGTGATTAATAAAAGAAGCAGAGAGAAATACACTGTCTATGTATTAGCCAAACATTTAATGGAGAAAATATTGGTTTTGATCTAGGAAAATCCCAGGATTTTTTTTTTTTCCAAGTAAGTAAAATGCTGGGAAAACTAATGATTATCATTCTGGAACAGTATATTTAAAAATCTACATAATGGATAAGTGGACTGAGAGTAATTTGACTGTTACTGGAATGACACAGTAAATAATTTCAATTTGGTTCTCACAATCATCCTTCAAGTTTAGGATAATGTGCCCATTTTCCAGATGAGGAGACTAAGTCACAGAGGGGGTTCAGAACTGGAATTCACGCAGGTCCGCTTGAACACACTTTCTTGCCCTGCCTCCCTGGTGATGTTTGTCAGTGAACAGCATCGTGCATTCAAAAATATTAGGAAAGGATCTGGGGATGCAGTCAAGACTGACAGAAGGCACATATGAGGAAGTTAGGCACCATGAGGAACAACTAGAAAGTGAGGTTGGTATTGTGAGGGGGGAAGAAGGCCAAGCAACAGTGGAAACCATCAGCCTATCTTTGAAAGAGACAGCAGGGCTCCTGGAGGAGCACACACCATGACCTGTATCTGTTAGTGTGTCGATGCAAAATGAACAAACCTTTTTTAAGATTTTAAAGAGAAAGGAGCACAGTTTTATTTGAGCCCAGGTTAAGACAGCTGCCCATGTTACACAATCTTCACAAAGAAGAGGGGGAAGGAAAGTTTGGTGCATGGTTAAATGTGGTTTTTTATAAAAAGAGTTACAAATCGTTGTGAGGAAAGACATTCTAGAAAGCCACAGGCTTTATCTTGTGTTTTTAGTATGTGCAAGGTTGTGTGACTTTACTCTTATGGGAACCAGGGTTTTTGTTTTGTTTTTGTTTTGTTTTTTCTTATCTTTATGTTTGGAATGCTCTTTTTGGGTTATTTTTTTTCTTTTAATGAAGCAGACATGCAATGAAATCAGGGCAGAAATAAAACCCATGCTTTGAGGTCTTGTCGAGTCATTTTGACCTTGATAAATGTTAAGCTATAGCTTCTCTGGGAGCCCAGGAGCTGGGCCCACAAACATTAAAAGTTGGAAATTTCTTTTACCAAGTGGAACAGCTGATGGTCTCCTAAGTACATGGACATCACTGAAACTTCACAAGTATTTTCACACACTTTTTGTGATGGGTTGAATGATGGCTCCTCAAAAAAGATATGTCTACCTCCCAGAATCTATGAATGTGACCTGAAAAAGGATCTTCACAGATGTCATGAAATTAAAGATCTGGAGATGAGGTCATCCCGATTTCCCCCTGGAAGCCCTAAATCTTGCAAGTATCTTCAGAGAGAAGAGAAGACCCAAACACAGAGGAGAAACCACGTGAGGGACAGAGGCAGAGGTTGGAGTCAGGCAGCCACAAGCACCTGGAAGATTCAGGGAAGGATTCTCCTCCAGAGCATCTCAGAGGAACGTGATTCTACCAACACTTTGATTTTAGATTTCTGGCCTCCCTGACTGTGAGAAAATGAATTTGTTGTTTAAGTCACTAAGTTTGTGATAATTTGTCAGGGCAGCCCTAGGAACCCAGTACACTTTTCCTATCTCCATATTATAGATAAAGAAACTGAGGCTTCAGAGATGCCTAGCTGGCTCAGTGGGTTAAACCTCTACCTTCAACTCAGGTCATCTTCTCAGGATCCTGGGATCGAGTCCCACATTGGGCTCTCTGATCAGCGGGGAGCCTGCTTCCCCTCTCTGTTTGCCTGCCTCTCTGCATACTTGTGATCTCTCTCTCTCTGTCAAATGAATAAATAAAAATCTTTAAAAAAAAAAAAAAAGAAAAGAAAAAGAAACTGAGGCTTCGAATGGCAAATAGATTGCTCAGTTCACATAGCTATCAAGAGGTCAAACCAGAGCTGGAACCTAACCATAGAGACTATGCTCAGAACCTCACAGGGGTACCCTGAGCCTGTCTCCAAAAATAAGGCAACATTTCTTGGGTTGGCCAGGTGACCTCTCTCAGGAGGCCTCAAGGTACTTTTCCAGACCTCATGTTCACCACTTCCACCTCCACCACTCAGCACATCCTGTATTATATTGAGTACTTTGTAATGTGTGCTTTTCTAATAAAACAGCCGCCGTGGATCCTAGCTCCTGTATGCACCAGGCTCTGTTCTCAATTCTTACATTCATATTGTATTAACTCCTCCGGAACCTATGATCCCCATTTTAGAAATAAAGTATCAAGGCTGGGGCACCTGGGTGCCTCACCTCAGTCAGTTCAGCATCTGCCTTTAGCTCAGGTCGTGATCCCCAGGGTCGTGGGATTGAGTCCCACATCAGGAAGCCAGCTTCTCCCTCTCTCTCTTCCTCTCCCTGCTTCTTGTTCTCTGTCTCTCTCTCTACTATAAACAAATAAAATCTTTTAAGAAAAAAAGAAAGGATCAAGGCTTATAAGATCAGCTAGTAAATATTGGAGGTACTGGGCCAGCTCAAAAGTCACTTCCTCTATGGAAATCCTCCTGGATTTTTCTTAACACAGCAGGAAATTACCACCTCCCCTATGCTTCTTGTCACTTGGACCCACTTTTAACTCTATCAGCCTTTCATTCCTTCAACACCTAGCTCTGAAGCAAGTGCTTTTCACCAGGTACTGAATTTGAAAATGATGACATGGAGAGGAAAAAAATAACCCCGATGGGAGCTCATAGCCAGGTGGGAAAAGGGACACAGAGAACAATATACTGCTAGAGTACACTGAGTGTTAAGAACAGTTAGACTCAGGATGAGGTCTAAGCACCAATGAGGAGGATCCCCCTAAATCCACCCTTAGCTGAGAAAATGATAGAGGTGCTCAACATTCAAGCCCCAGGACCTTTGCACAGGACCCTTTTTATTTCTGCAAAAGCCATCTCTCTTTATTTCTGCTGCTCAATGAGTTTTCACAAGCTGAGGATGAGTGGATTTTAGAGGAGAAGGAAGAACATCTGGGGATAGACCCTCCAGGAAACAGCGTATGCACACTCCTGAAACTGGTTAGACTTAAGAAGCAGTTTAACAATAAGCTCTGCAGAATTAAAAATGTACAAAAATTTCAAGGCAACTGCTGGTTGGTTTCTTGCCTCCCCTTGAGGGTCAGAATTATGCCCCTCAGTCCTGGGCAAAAGGCCTAGGGTTTGAGAGTTGAGTACCTCCTACCACCACTCTCTCAGCTAAGGTGATACAAGAGGAGGGAGCCAGTACCAAAAGGAGATGAGGGAAAGCTTCCCCACACGGTGAGACTTTTCCCATTACATCATCATGACTTGAGAAGGCGTGGATCTCAAGCAATAGAAAGTCAATTGCTTGAAGGGAAGGCATTATTCATGTTTGAGCACTCGGGGTGGGCCTCCAGTCCAGAGCACAGCAGCTGTGGGTCCAGCAGAGGGAAGGAGCTGGAGGCCCCTGCCCCTGCTGCCCCACTTCCTTCTCCCCCTGTATTGGGCACAAAGTCCGTAGTTCTGGCGTCCACGTGTCCAGCACATTGTCGAGTGACCTCCCGGTGGCCTGAGACTTCCCCATCTTACACTTGTTCATTGACCTTAGTTGGCTGGAGCAGGACGCGTGCCCCTGGACACATCCCCCAGCTTTCTCCCCTCTTCCAGGACACACATGCTCAAGCATTCTCACCTCTGAATGAGCTTGCCATGCAATCGCTGAATCCCAAATTCTTGATTTGGGCCCAGGAAGCGAGAAGCTCCTTTTCCCATTAGCCTAGGGCCACCTGCTCAGGCCCAGCTTCCCAGAGAGCTCGTCGGCAGTGTTTGGGCCACAATCCCAGCTCACATCCTAGGAAGAGGGCACTTTGGTTCTCCATCCACCTCTGGTCCCGTGCATGTCATTCGTCGGAAGTCAGGTTTGGTCCCGGATGCAACCTGATAACGTCACAACTCTGCTCCCAACCACAGCCACCAGCCTTTGCACATTCTTGTCAAAGAAAGCAAGCTGTGTCTCCTCCCTCCACGTGCAGCTACAGATGCTCCAGGACCTCACTCTGGGGGGTGGGGGGCTCGGGGCAGGCTTGCCTTTCACAGAAGAAGAGACACGAGCCCCAGGCCCAGCAGCGGGGCTCCACAGAGAGGGGCAAGCAAAGGGGAAGGGCTGCAGAGCTTGGCTGTCCTCCCAACCCCTCATCTCATAGAACCACAGTGATTTTAATTAAATACTCCCCCTACTGACTCAGCAATGGCTGACAAAGCCAAATGCAGAGCCAGAAGCCTGATAAACAGTGTTGCTGAAGGTAGTCAATCTTGAAGGCCATGGCTGGAGCCCATCAGCCCTTCCTTCTTGCCTGCCAGGCCCTAGAGCAGGTGACCACCCCCATCCTTCCCCTCGGTGGGAAACCCTGCTGGCTTGTCAGAGGCAGGCAAGACCCCTTGCATTCTCAAAACCCCCTGGAAGGGACACTTTCCTGGACCCCACTGGTCTTGATGGTGAGTCCTTTACCAAACTCCTACTGGGAAAGCTGCTTAATTTACCCCATAAATCTCTCCTCCTGGGTTTTGCATAGCTATGCCTAGAAGCTGACCTCTAAGTCCTTTCAGCAGCCCCTGAATGAAGACAGAAGAGGACAACTCTAAAACAGAGGACATTGGAACTCACAGCCCACCGTGCAGCGCAGAGGAAAGGCCCGGGCCTTGTAGCCAAACCCACAGGGGTTCTGATGCCAGCTCTTTCCAGGATTCCTGGGCTAATGGCTCAGCCTACCAGCCTCAGGCTTCTTCTATACAAACCAGAAAGAATACTATCTATTTTGTTGGATGATTGGAAGGATTGAGACAAAAATAATAGCACCTAGGGGTGCCTGGATGGCTCAGTGGGTTAAAGCCTCTGCCTTTGGCTCAGGTCATGATCCCAGGGTCCTGGGATTGAGCCCTGCATCGGGCTCTCTGCTCAGCGGGGAGCCTGCTTCCTCCTCTCTCTCTGCCTGCCTCTCTGCCTGCTTGTGATCTCTGTCTGTCAAATAAATAAATAAAATCTTTAAAAAAAAAAAAAAAAATCACCTAGCAAGCCTTCAGCAACTGGGTAAACAATAGCCTTCAGTAGGGTCCCAAGACGCTCTCACCATTTGCGAGCACTTAAAACAATACTACAATATTTCAGACATTGTGCTCCACACTCTCCACATCAGCTGGGCTCCTTCTACTCAGGAGCGGATTCAAGGTCTCAGCGAGGCTGCTCTAGTCCCTTCCGTTCCAACGCCCGACCCAACTGTCTCATCAAATATACAATCCAAGGAGGATACCGCCCATCAGTGATGTTGAATTTTGCCTTGGATTGTTCTGGCCAAATGGCATGTCGACAGAAGTGATAGTATCTGAGTTCTGAGTCCAGGCCTGGAGGGGCACTTTGTGCTTCCGTTCGTCACCCTGGGGGTTTCCTACCTCCCCCAGCGGTCGCTGTCCCCCAGCCAGGGCCCCTGAATGGGATCCATGAAGGAAGCCCACACCCTCTCTTCTTGGATCCCTGATCTATGTAGGAATTCTACTGTTCCTCTGCACCCAGGAGTCAACTAGGTCAGAAGACAAGCACTGTCTTTTTAGGATCAGCTCTTGGACTCCCTCCTGACCCCTCTGCCACATTCCAGGCTACACAAAGGAGAAAACCCTGGTTTAGAAGGGACTCTTCCCCAGCATCGCCATCTTACACCTGAACCTTTACATTTTATGTTCTCTGGCTCCATCAGAATGACTTTCCTTTCAAGTACAGGTGGTCATCTCTAGCAGCTGCAGAGAGAAAAGGCTGGTACTTCAATCTGTTATGTAGCTATGGAAAAGTTAAAGAGATGATAAGGACATCGTTAGTCCTAGGCAAATCTCATTATTTCTTTCATTTATTTTTTCATGAATGTGACAAAATTTATTGAGAACCTACTCTTAAGGTTGCCAGATACAATATCAGATGTCCAGTTAAATTTGAATTTCAGACAAATAACACATTTTTTAGTATAAAGATGTCCCAAATAACACATGCGTTGTAGTCATATTAAAAATAATTTATTGTTGGGGTGCCTGGGTGGCTCAGTCAGTTAAGCCTCTGCCTTTGGCTCAGGTCATGATCCCAGGGTCCTGGGATCGAGTCCGGCATTGGGCTCCCTGCTCAGCGGGGAGTTTGCTTCTCTCTCTCCCTCTGCCCCTCCTCCACTGCTCGTACGGTCTGTCTCTATCTCTTTCTCTCAAATTTATAAATAAAATCTTTAAAAAAAGATTCTGGATAATACAGGCACCCATGCAAGAATTACATACATACATGCATATGAAATGAGCACATGGACACACATACCAATTAGGTATCGTATGCAGCCTTTATTTGAGAAACCCAGGAACATAACAGAATACGGCCTGCCTTTCGCTCAACCAGCACCTGTGTCTTCACAGATTGCTCCCTGTGCCAGCTGACTAAAAAGGAAAAAAAATTAAGCCTGTGTTTTGGATGGCTCTGTGTGATATTCTGGAAATTGCCAACATTAATGGATGCGATGTTATAGCTGACTCAGGAATGGTCCGGAAAGAGAAAAGAGAGGGAAAACTGGCTCAACAAACAAAATTTCCTCGGCCATTTTATTTGTAAGAAAAGTGAGCCTGACTTCAGTGTTCATACTTATTCATGGGCAGTGGCTAATGGTTTGGCCAGTTGGTCAGGGACTTGGAAGGAGCAGTATACTAGAGCAGCAGTGAAAAAGACTTTCAGGGAAGAGGAATGTGGAACTTCTGGAATGGCCTCAGAATGCAAAACTATCTGTATCTTGTATGTAAGGCCAATAAAGCACTTCTACCACACAGTGACTTCTTACTAATCAGCAGGGAAAACTGACTCAGTTTGGGAATATCCATCAGCCTCCTTCGCAAGTTCTCCCACTGCCCATTTGATGGGCAGGCAGCTTGTGGCAGGAATCAGGGCCACGCATGTACCTAACAACATGGATTCTTCTTTGCTAAGGCTTATCTGGCTATCCCATTGCTAAGTTGCCAACTTCCAGCAGCAACTATCTGCAACCCTTTAGGATGGTATCTTGAAGGACCACCTTGGTACCTGGTAGCTGGTTGATTCCCTAAGCCCCTTCCATCATGGAGAGACATCAATTCCTTCTCAGCATAAGAGATACATTCTGAATTTTTATTTATTTTTTTTTCTGCGAGTCACTCTTCTATGTTGTTACTTGTACATATCATTGTGTATTATAGTGTGTGTGTGTGTGTGTAACCAGTCTCCTAGTCCAACTAAAGAACAATACCTTCCTTGGAAGAGATGCAGCCTTGAAGAACAAAGGATATGCTTAGAACAAATATCTAATACATCATTTCATGACTCTCGTAGTCATATTACAAGGGTCCATTATCAGGTCTAGAACTGGAGGACATGTCAACATAATTAAATCTAATGATTCACAAGCAAAAATTTTGCTTTGTGATCATGAGCTCCCCATACTATTCAATTAATTAGCCAAAAAGGGCACTAGGTTGTTGACTGGGAATCTTAATCCCACCAAGGGGAAATAGTGTTGATGTAAGCAGCGGAATGGTAAGAGTTATAAAAAGAACACAAGTGTTCCCCTGGGTGTCTCCTATTCCAGCCACCCCCACAGTGCTAATGAACAAGACCACCAAGGGCTCATTTCTTCCAGGAAGAAAGGTTTTAGATTATGCTAGGCAAGGATTCCCAATCACCTCTGTCAACCGTAAGTTCTCTTTATTTAAGATTCTGGTTTTTAGTTTGTCTCTTTCTTCCTTTGTTCATTTGTTTTGTTTCTTCGGTTCCATAGATGAGTGAAATCATATGGTGGTTGTCTTCCTCTGACTGACTGACTTCCCTTAGCATCATACCCTCTGGGTCCATCCATGTAGTTGCCAATGGCAAACTCCCATTCTTTTTTATGGCTGAGTAATATTCCCCTGTATACATACCACATCTTCTCTATCCCTTGATTCATGGATGGACATGTGGGTTGCATCCATATCTTGGCTATTATAAATAATGCTGCAGTAAACATAGGGGTGCATATATCTTTTTGAATTAACATTTTTTTTTTGATAAACACCCAGTAGTGGAATTACTGGATCATATGCTAATTTTATTTTTAATTTTTGGAGGAACCTCCATACTGTACTTCACAGTGACTGCCCCACTTACATTCCCACCAGCAGTGTGTGAGGGTTCCTTTTTCTTCACATCCTCACCAACATCCGTTGTTTCTTTCTTTTTGATTTTAGCCATTCTGACAGGTGTGAGGTGATATCTTATTGTGGTTTTGATTTGTATTTCTCTGATAATGAGTGATGTTGATTTTAAAAAATACCTTTTAAAAAATGAACAGAGCAACAGAAGTTTAAGGCATAACACTTAGAAAATATGAACACAAAGGAAAAACCCATCCTTAGTAAGCTGAGACCTCCAACCAGTTAGGTTGGCCGCATCCCACCACCCTAGTATCCTTGGTGAGCTCCCTAAATCAAAACCCCACCTGTCTTTTCTCTCCGCTCCTCTTGGCTTCTTTGCCCTTAAAGAAAACCTCACACTACTCTTTCCACAGCATGTGCATGTGCGTGTGTGTGTGTGTGTGTGTGTGTGTGTAATTCTGTGAATGTGCTTCTCAAACCACAAAGTCCCATATCAGTCTAAAGTACTCTTAGCTAAAAGATTGAGCTAGAAAACGGGATTGTGTTAAATGCCTTTCCCTGCTGCCTCTTTGCTCATTTCTCCCACTGCCTCTCCTTTGCGTATTTCTTTACCCACTCCTGTTCTTTCTGCATATCGGGGACTCTTTTCTCTCGGTCCCCAGAGCGCTGTAATTGTGCCTTATTGAAACACACTACCATTATCTGTGTATAGGTCTGAAGCTCTCACCAGGCTGAGATGCTGTAAGTGCTAGGACTATGTCCTAGATCTCATTCTGTCTTTAGTGCCCAGTTAATCCCCGGCACATAGTAGGCAGTTACAGGGAGGTACAGAACACAGACATGAGTGAATGAATTTGAATCTATTTAAATGCATTTCTGATGTATTGCCATCTAATGCCATATTATATTGGAAATTACTCAATCTTGGCAATGAGGGCAACTATTGAGACTTAGCATCTGTATTACTAGGGAAAACACTGGTTTTATTGACGATATCACACCTGTTCTGTTGTCTACAAATTATTAAACGCATTTACGATCATGGCCAACACAATGATATCTAAGTGAAAACAGAGTAATTAATGAAATAAAATAAGGTGTAGGGAAAAAATTCAATCTTGTTTAAATTAAGACAGATGAAAAAACTGCTATAAAATTGGAGCACCAGATGGTATCAATACATTACACTAATTTTCTATTCACATATTCAATTATAGTTTAAATAAAAACTAATATGGGTGATTTATCTCATGGTGTTTGTATGAGCCATCTGATTATAAATTCTCACAATGTCCAATTTACCCACCAATCTCACACTGCACAATTTCTGAGCAAGCAGGATATGATCTGCATGCAGCCCATTCCGAGGGCTTGCTGGCTTCCCTGAGTGCTAGGAGGGAGGTGTCGGAGGACAGGAGATCAGTACTGACCCCAAGAGTGTTGGTGCCTGATAAAATGCAGGATTCCCAGTTAAATTTGAATTTCAGATAAACAAGGGATAATAACATTTTCGCACAAATAAGGTAGGAGACAAAGACTTTAAAAATTCACATACTTTCCCATGTGCTTTCTTGTGCATTCCTTTATTTTCTGCCACTGACGCATGATCCAAAACCTCAGATTCAGTGGAAAAGGCTAGACCCCCAGGGGACAGTGCATCCAGACAAATCCTAGCAGCATCAGAGGACAAGTCTGTGTTCAGCAGCAACCAGAGCCTCCTGAAGGAGCCAAGAGGGACTGGAGTGAGGTGGACCAGCCCTGTCTGATGCTGGCCCTGTCTGACGCTGGATACTGATCAGCTTTGCTTTGGGCCAGGGCTCTGCACAGGTCAACATCAGGCCTGGGGATGACCCCCACTTTGTTGACACTCCATGCAAGATAAATCTTTGCACCTACTTTGGGATATCAGAAATGTGTCTAAAATAGAGGATGCAAGTACAACTCTTCCAAATCTTAAAAGATGTATAGCTTTAACATAATTGTACATAAATGCAACAAATGTGTATCTATTATCTCAATAAAGAGCAATTTGTCCTTTCTTTTTTTTTTAAAGATTTTATTTATTATTTATTTGACAGAGAGAGATCACAAGTAGGCAGAGAGAGAGAGGAGGAAGCAGGCTACCTGCTGAGCAGAGACCCCAATGTGGGACTCGATCCCAGGACCCCGAGATCATGACCTGAGCCGAAGGCAGCGGCCTAACCCACTGAGCCACCCAGGTGCCCCAATTTGTCCTTTCTTGATCATCTTTTCTATCTCTTCTGCATCTTTCCAGAGAGCTCAAAGACTACCCTCATAGCCTGCAGGGATTGTCCCCTTTTCTGCATCCTACCTCATCTCACAGTTGAACCTCTTTGTAATGTATCACTTTATCTTCTGTGCGGATTTGTGTGTTTGACTTATCTCTCCTTTAGTATAGAGAATCTTTGGGGTAAAGAACCACATCTTTAGTTTCCAGGGAACGCATCCAGTGCCCTAAATACAATAGATGATCAATTATAAGCAAAAAAAGGAAAAGAATAAACCATCCTTTAGAGTTAACCAAAACACTGTTTTCCAACAAAAGGAACCAGAGCTCCTTAGCGAAACGTTGATTCCAGGGCTGGGGAAAATACAATACAAAATGCAGATCTTGTTAAAGGGACACAATGCTAACTTGAAGGTGCTTCCACTAATCAAATATGGAATAATTTGAGCAACAAAATAAGTAAGTATAGTAACCCATAGAACAAAATGGGAACCCAGTCTTCAGTAAGACAAACACGAAAATGAATAATTAAGTTAATGTTGCAGAAAGAAAGCTCTCCCTTCCAGAAAAATTCGTATAAAATGTAGCAGTAATAACAGAATTAGAATATTAGAATATTGCCATTTGGCAGCAACTATAGTTATAATTGTGTTGTATAAGAATCAGCAAGGCTGCCAAAACCTATGGGGAAAAATGTAATGAGAAATGGCACATATGTACGTATTTTCAATGTAATCTCCCCACCCCCGTAAGATACGTTTGAATTACAAAGGGAAAAAGTAACTTTTCAGTGGAGAAACTTGGCAGGTGTCACCTTAACCAGGTGTCCCCTTAACCTTAGTATCATTACTAATGAGAGAACTCATCACCGTGATATGATGTAGAACTCATCACCAAGATACAATGTAGAACTCATCACCATGATACAATGTGGAACTCATTACCGTGATATGATGTACTGATACGCTGTACTGAGAACAAACACTTCTGAGTATTCCTGACAAAAATGTGTACCATGAATCTAAACACAAGGAAACAGTCTAAAAAAGCCAAATTGAGGGACATTCTAGGAAGGTTTGTATATACTCATCCAAAATGCGAATCGTTCATGAAAGAAAATATATATCCCCTTGGGACACCTGATTGGCTCAGTCGGTTAAGGGTCCACTCTTGGTTTCAGCTTATATCATAACCTCAGGGTCCTGAGATTGAGCCCCGCATCAGACTCTGTGCTTAGTTAGGAGTCTTTGGGGGATCCTCTGCTTCTCCCTCTTGCCCCTACCCTGCTCACTCTCTCTCTCAAATAAATAAATTTTAAAAATACATCTTAAAAAAATAAAAATATGTCCCTTTAACTTTCCACATCTTAATAGAGCTCTCTCACAGAGCTCTTCCCTGTGCAAAGTGTATTAGCATTTATTGAACCTGTGCATATCCATCATCTCCTGCAGTCCCTGATATTCCCATAGGACACAGGTACTGTGATGCCCATTTGGCAGATGAGAACATTGAGGGTCAGAGATTTTTTTTTTTTTTTTAAGTTGCTGAAGCTCACATGGTAAGTAAGTTTCAGAATCAGTATTTGAACTCAGGTGAGTTCAAATGCCAAAGTCTACACATTCCCCTTCTACTATCCTCAGTAACCCTCTATTTCAATCAATTTTTAAAAATCTGAAATGTAAACAAACAGTTCCATTGAATAGACATCTGCTGTACAGCTAACCCTTACAGATGCTTCTTCCTGCCTCTCTGTCCTTCTGGGGTTGGTAGGGGAAGAGAAAATAAAAATGTGGATATGGGAAATTAAATTGAAGGTCAAGTTCACAGCCACGTGGAACTAGGGAAAAAAGCAATTGCTTCCTGAGATGCTCTCTGGGGCGTCTGCACTGGAAATTAATTTATAGCGGTATGGCTTAGCACATTTTTTTTCTAAGATTTTATTTATTTATCAGAGAGAGAGAGGGAGAGCGAGCGAGCACAGGCAGACGGAATGGCAGGCAGAGGCAGAGGGAGAAGCAGGCTCCCTGCCGAGCAAGGAGCCCGATGTGGGACTCGATCCCAGGATGCTGGGATCATGACCTGAGCCGAAGGCAGCTGCTTAACCAACTGAGCCACCCAGGCGTCCCAGCACATTTTATTTTTGAAAAGAAGCGAGCAGAAGATGTCAAGAAGAACCAAGAGGCACCCAGTCCCAGATTCCTATCATGTACCCTTGCTCAGAATGGCTGGACACACGGGGCAGCTGCATTTCTGCAACACCTGGGACCCTTTCCACTACTGAGCAGAAAACAGAATCTGCAATATTGGGAACCACACACATCAAAAATGCTAGCTGGATTGGCAGAGCGGCAGCTCACTCAGACCCAGCCCCCAAGTCCCTTACTTCCTTCTCACATGAGCACAGGCTGAGCAAGACAGATGCTCTTGGGTCCCCAGCAAGTTAGGCCCCTCCTCCACCAGGAAGGGGAGAAGGTGAGCCCAAAAAGGAAGTGTGGGAAAACAGCAAATAGCTAACAAGGCTCACCTGCTTTAGAAAAGCTTGAAGCAAGACCTGCTAGAATGTAGAACTGAAGGCAAGAAAATGTCCCTTGTCACCTCTCTGTCATATACCCCATGCGTGACCCAACCTGGTCATTAGCGAACATGTTTAGGGAGCCGTTTGGCATTCTTTAAGTGATCCACTCCTCTTGGGGGAGATGCTCTGTGACTCACTGTGCATGGTCTAGTTTGAAGTCCAGGGAAAGGGAAGAATCCTCCACCAGACGAATATCACCCAGCGGTCCCAGCCAGAGTTGCCACACGGAGCAGAAGAATCACCCAGCTGATCCCTGCCCGAATGCGTGCCTCACAACATTATAGGCTATCACAAAATTGTTCTTTTAAGCCACTAAATTTGGAGGCAGTTTGCTATGCAGCAACAGGTAGCTGGAAGGCTAGTCCTCAGTATCCTCATCTGTGAAATAAAAAGATGGAACTCCACTGGACTCCGTGACCTCCAGGATTCCTTACAATCCTCAGATAATCCCTTTATTTTAGCTGAACGGTAAATAAAGCTGTGCCAATATGATATCCCGCTATTCCTTCTAGCACTGAGGTTGCAGCTGGAAATCGTATTTTAAGACATTACTTGAGCTTTGAAGTAAAAAGCTGTAGAATCAGAATGTTTGGCCCTATGAGAGTCTCAGAGCACACCGAGTAAAGAGGGAGGGGGTTCTACTCTGGCAATGCACAGAGCCCCCACTGATCACAGTAAAACCAGGAGGCCCAAAGAGTCCCCTTGCTCATTAAGAAATTGGTATGAGACAAAGAAGAGCCATTTCAGCCCGATGAGCTGAGAAAATGTACAAAATACAGAAAATCCCATAAATAGAAGAGGAATGTATTTCTCCTACATACCAATTTTCCTTAATAACATCTTTGAGGGCTGTCATTTACAAATTCATCTCAGCCATCCTCAAACCTATTCACATTTTCACCATCTTGGGATAACAACCTCCATATCATCTTTATATTTATTTGGCCTAAATTTACCTCCTCTAAGCTAGTTTTAGTAATCTACCACCTCCTTCCCTCTGTGTGACTAGGCTTTGCAAATCCAAAAATCTAAGTTGTGAAATAAAATATACTGAAAACTAACCATGTTGAATTCTTTGTAAAGTAAACCTAGATATAAATATAAAAATGCATAAAAATGGAATATAGAGTTTTCCCATCAGACAGGGTCCCATGAAAATCTGTCAGAAAAATTCAACATTAAGATGAAAGAATCAGGGGGCACCTGGGTGGCTCAATGGGTTAAAGCCTCTGCCTTCAGCTCAGGTCATGATCCCAGGGTCCTGGGATTGAGCCCCACATCGCACTCTCTGCTCAGTGGGAAGCCTGCTTCCTCCTTTCTCTCTGCCTGCTTGTGATCTCTGTCTGTCAAATAAATAAATAAAATCTTAAAAAAAAAAGTGAAGGAAGCAAACATTTTTATAATCTAAGGAGGCACCTGGTTATTGGTTTTGGGGGCAGAGTGGAAATAGTTTATAGAGGAATAGAATTGGTGGTCCCAACATTTACTATATCCTTGAAGAGTTCCCTGACCACCCAATTGTACAAGAAGAGGAAAGACACCCTAGGGGTTAAGACAGTGGCCCAGGGAGCCAGCCTGCTTGAGCTACACCTGGCTCTACCACATACAGCTGTGTGACTCTGGGAAAGCTACTTAACCTCTCTGTGCCTCAGTCCCTTTATATATAAAATACAGAACAATAATACGTATTGCCTTGTGTTTTCACAAGATTTCATGAGGCTTAAGTATATAAGCTCCCTGAACTTGTCTGAGGCTTGGTCAATAGCATAAAAATTCAGCTATATTGATTATCCTAAGGTGTTAAACAAATATGCATTGCCTTTCTCTCTTTCTTCTGCAACTTTTGTAATAAAAATGAGGCTCTGCCGTTCTTTGGTTCCGAGGAGGCAGATTATTGGACGATGTAAATAAAAACTGCTGTCATACATATAAACCAGCTTGTAAAATGAAGAGCTTCCAGACTGCTAAGCTCACTAATACAAGTGATGGGAGGGGGGCTCTGATGCCATCTTTCCCATGAGTCTTTAAGAAAAGAATGAATAATTATGTGTCCTGATCACTGGTTAAGAAGCTCACCTAGCAAACATCTTTTTTTTTTAATTTTTTATTTTTTATAAACTATATAATATATTTTTATCCCCCGGGGTACAGGTCTGTGAATCACCAGGTTTACACACTTCACAGCACTCACCATAGCACATACCCTCCCCAATGTCCATAACCCCACCCCCTTCTCCCAAACCCCCTCCCCCCAGCAACCCTCAGTTTGTTTTGTGAGATTAAGAGTCACTTATGGTTTGTCTCCCTCCCAATCCCATCTTGTTTCATTGATTCTTCTCCTACCCACTTAACCCCCCATGTTGCATCTCCACTTCCTCATATCAGGGAGATCATATGATAGTTGTCTTTCTCTGCTTGACTTATTTCGCTAAGCATGATACTCTCTAGTTCCATCCACATCATCGCAAATGGCAAGATTTCATTTCTTTTGATGGCTGCATAGTAATGGATAAAGAAGATGTGGTATATATACACAATGGAGTACTATGCAAACATCTTTTTATCCTGAAATAAGGGAGAAGGAAAAGAAGTTCACCTGAAAAGCATGTAGCAGTCACTTCACAGGTATCTGGAGACAAAATGATGCTCAATGGCAGATGGAAAATGTGTTTTGTGGGCTGTCCCTCCAATTCATTAATTATTAAAAGGACCTTAAAATGGAAGGGAGTGGCATATTTCATCTTTGGAGATTGAAAGACTCATTTCCTTTAGGGTTTCCCTGGTTTCCCTCTGTCCTTGATGTATTGCTGCAGAGGCAACCAGAGGCAGCCACTCCTGAAATACTGGGAGGATCCAGGTAAGATTATCCAGGGCTGTGTCTGGGGGGTCCAGGTCCTGGTGCTGGTTACTGAGCCTGTATCTTCTCAGCCCATTTTGGAGTTCACCTGGTGAAGGTTCCTCTGCTTTTCATGTTCAGTGTGCTCTGGCTGCGTGTGGGGACCTCACCTAACATAGGACAAGGATAAATAGAACTATACTGCACTAATAATGTCCCTTTGTTTGGACTGAATCTTGGGAATCCCTACCCCAGTTCCTGTATTGAAGTCCTAACCCCGGTGTGGTTATTTGGAGATCCAATGGAATGAGTGTCCTTGTAAGAAGGGGCACCAGAGAGCTTATGTACTCTCTCTCTCTCCATAGTCATGCACCAAGGAAATGTCATATAAGGATGTGGCAAGAAGGCAGCCATCTCCAAGCCGGGAAGGGAGTCCTCAGCAGAAATGCACTTTGCCAGCACCTTAATCTCATAATTTACAGCCTCCAGAATTGTGAAAAATAAACTCTGTTGTTTAAACTGCTCATCTATGATCTTTTGTTACAGCAGCCCAAATCAACTAATATGTCCTATATTCTACGTCTCTCAGAGGGTCTTCCAGGGAATTGGGCCTCAGGCAACTGCTGAGATAATTTATCATTTTTACAACCTTTTTTGGTTTTCCTTACCCATTTGAGGTCACTTCTTAAATAACCTATATTCAAATCCAGCCCTCGGGCTCTGCTTCCAGAGGAATGCAAACTAGGGAATATGGGATCAGGCTCCATGGGCATAAGAGGAAATCTTATGCCAGGGTATCCTTAAAGGCATAACATGTAAGACTAAGTGTGCTTGAGAAAAGGTGGAGGTCCCATAGATGGACCTCATTTCCTGCACCATAAACTGAGGATGCACCTCCTTCTTTCCACCTCTTGCCCTTCTTTGGGTAAGAAAGGATCATGTAGAACCATCTTCCTCCCACATGGGAACACTCAGTACAAGTCTGGCAGGCAGAGTAACTGCCACAATTCATTACATACCAGGGAAGTGCTCTTGAGAGTGTCTCAGACTCAGAGCTTCTAAGATTCTCCCTTCATCCTGTCCCTGGAGGGAAGAACCAACGGGCTTACTGGTGACTGCTGAAGGTGATTGGTCCAACGTGAAATGAAGCCTGGACTCCAGCGTGGAAGGGTATATCAGTTGGTCCTCATGGAAGGTGGCCTCACCTGCCTTGAACTTAGCCTATTCTCCTGTGCCCCACTATTGGCCCTGAATTTCCTGCGCTGACCACTCCCAACATAATTTCGTAATAAAGTCAGTGGGGTTGACATTACTTAACAGCATGTATAGTGCCCCAGCTGCTTGGTACAGAAATGTGACATTCTGCAATAAATATATTCGCCAAAAGAAGGGGTGATTTTGGGTCTCCATCGCATGAGAAGCCTGGGCCAATTTCCCTGCCAAGCATATTTTTCCAGAACATTAATCTGCTATAAATCACTTAAGTCAATCTCTGGAACCACTTTGATCCCCATAATTTTCATTTACATAATTCATCAATTAAAAATATTGGAAGAGAAATAAATCTGTTACTGCAGAACATATTCTCTTGACTCTCCATCCATAAAATTATATCCTATAAACTTTCGGCTCTGAACTGGGCTCTGAATGAATTTGCTAGTCCCTAGATCAACTGCAAGGGAGAGTTCTCATTTTTCAGGAGTCCCTTTTTAATATCTACTCTGTCATCTGATAGACCTAGGTTTGCATTCTCCCTAAACATTCATTTTCTCCTCTACATATTGGTAATAATAATGATGAATAATTCCTGTCATAATGAGTTGCTACAAGAATTCCTAAGAAAATATATGTGAAGTGTCTAACAAAAGCCCATTTTATAATTGGCACCTACAGTACATATTTGACATTCTTTGCCCATACAGCACCCAAACCCCATCCCTGTATCTCAGTAATTACCTATCTTTTGTATCTCGGTAGGAGATAGACACTGAAAATTCCAGACGCCGATTTTTCGCATTGGCAGGTCCAAGGTGATTATTGACCTGGCTCTGACTGAGGTGCTCATGCTTTTCTGCTCATGAGAATTGCCTTTCTGATTTATGTGTTAACACCTCCTGTGAGAAGTCTCTCCTCACTTGTTTGTCCTGGTTCCAGGATATCGTGAGCCCTAGTGGGGTCAAGCCATGATGATTGGATTTAGGGCAGTGGGAATGAAAGAGAAGAAAAAAGGTTCAAACCTTCAAGAGACTTCTGAAAACATGGATTTAAGATATGCTTCTTGTCATTAAAGCAGTGTCAAATCTCTAGATCATTTCTGGCCAAATCTTTCCATTTTAGTGACAGATATTAAGTATAAAATTGATGAAAACCATAGAAGAGCGAGGTTACCTCAGGCAACCAACTACACCAAATTTTAAATTGGAAAACTAATTATTTCTTCAAGTGATTATTTTCTGAGTTCACTTGAAACCAACATCTACAGAGCACCCAATCAGTTCCAAATAACAGGGTTTGAGATTTTACTGGCGTTAAGACATCGTGTTTGTCATTTAATATTTATGGTGTGTTTGTTTTTCAGAGGAATCAACCAGCATGGACTCAAATATTTATATTTATTTTTCAGATATGTCCTTGTTTAACTATCACCCATGTCTACACTGAGGCAGAGAATTAAACTTTTTTTTTTTTAAACTCTAGTCTGCCTATACGTAGAATATTCTCTCTTTTCGGGGTACTAACACTAACAAGGGTATGGGTCATGGGATGAGGAATGAGAATCTACCCAGATCCTATCACGAAAATCTGCTTTATAATTCCCTGAAGCCATATGCAGCACATGCTACATCACATATAACCTGGATTCTTTGAAATAAAACATGACTGAATTCAAAGAACATCTATGTGAAACCAAAAAACCTGATTACATTGTTTTAATGCTCTATAACTAAGGCCAAGGGCTGCCAATGGTTTTATCATAAATTAGGCAAACATTTGAGGGAAATTCTTAAAAAATGGCACGTCCTGACGTATAGATCGACAACTGAGCAATTTTTCTGCTGCGCTTTAGAAAGAGATGCCAGCTTGGTGAAATGCTGTCAGAGTGACGGAGAACCACCTGCTGCCAATTTCTCCTTCCCAGTATGAACACCAGTCTTCTCGCGGATTATCACAGCTGGGAGGAGACAGAAAACTGCCTCTGCCCTTGCCGACTGCCGTTAATTGGTTGGGGAAGCTTCGTATCCCGGGTCTTGGAACATTCATAGGGGTACAAAGATGCAAAGTGACAGGAAAGAGCCAGGACACCCTGTGACAAAGGACGCAGCCACTTACTCCACAATAAGAGTCAGGGAGGGGACACCAGGCTGGAGCACTCATTAGGCTTGAAAGGCCCTTTTAGAAAAGCACATTGTAGTCACAAGAATAATGCTCTGACTCTTAAAAGCACCAAATGTTAATTTTCTAGGAGTCATAGCTTTTTTTTTTCTTTTTGCTTGTTTGTATTTAAAAAAAAAAAGTGTGTCACTCTAAACTTGGGAATACTTTACAAAAAAAATTAAAAATCCATCATTATTTTTATTTCTTAATGTGTCCTAATTTGATCTACTTGTAAGGATATTGATATAAAAAGTTACAATCAGAATGAATATAATAATTTATAATTCTTACTATAATAATATAGTTCAGAGGCTGCCTGGGTGGCTCAGTCAGTGGAGCGTCTCACTCTCGATTTTAGCTCAGGTCATAATCTCAGGGTCGTGAGATGGAACCACGAGTCAGGCTCCACACTGGACATGGAGTCTGCTTAAGATTCTCTCTCTCCCTCCTCCTCTGTTCCTTCCCCCCATGCTCACTCATGCTCTCTCTTTTTAAAATGAACAAACAAACAAAACAAAGTAAAGTAAATCAATAAATAAAAATAACGCAGTTCAGATATTGTTGGCTTTTTTTTTCATAATTATCATTGGTAATAAATGCGTACGAACTCATGTAGTTGAGATACATGATATCTGAGTCTATGGAATGTATGATCATTTCTAATTGTGGGTACTAAAAACTAAAATATGATAGATCTTTCTAATTTTTCACCATCATGGGTAATAGTTAATGCATTCCTTTTTCTTCTGCACAATTACTTCTTAAGATGACATTCTGGGACGGGAACTACTGACACAAAAACCTCGAGCCTGTCCCTTATGTTCTTAAACACCTTGCAGATGGCACACAGCACAAGCCCAAGGGCACTCTCCATAGAGCTTCCCTCCTGCCAAAAGTTGTACGTGGTGAGTGGCCCCCTCTGCAGGTGTGCAGAGCTTCACCCGTGGTAACCTTGGATGCATCTTGAATACCACGCTATTGCTAGTCGCTTCCTGAAGGATTCACCCAAAAGAATCTCAAGGAGAAAAAAAGAAAAAGAAAAGGCAATCCCGTATAACTTCTTGTTTAGGATTTAATTAAAGATATAAGGACAAAAGGGTCAACGATAAAAGTACATTTGCCACCTTCCTCTTTGGGACTCATGACTTGTGGACAGTATGGTACTTGAGATCGGTTTTTAAAGAAAATTAAAAATCTGTGAATTTAGCTTGATTTAAAAAAAATTTTTTGTATTTATTTGACAGACAGAGACCACAAGTCGGCAGAGAGGCAGGCAGAGAGAGGGGGGGAAGCAGACTCCCTGTTGAGCAAAGAGCCCGATTCGGGGCTCTATCCCAGGACCCTGGGATCATGACCTGAGCCAAAGGCAGAGGCTTTAACCCACTGAGCCACCCAGGCACCACTTTAGTTTGAATTTTTAAAGAAAAAAGAATAAACATGTCAAGAAAAAGTGAAGAAAGGACATACAGATCTCAGAAGAAAGAAATTTAGGCAAATATACAAAGCGGTAGAAATTGTAAATATCATGACTACATCTTTGAAAACCTTAATATAATAAATGAATTGTTGGCTGGAAAGGAAAAAGTGAAAACCACTTTCACTTTCATAAGTAATAAATGGATCATTTAAAAATAAGAAAGGGTAAACAACCTGAATCAAAGATGTTAACTTCATACAAATACCACATTAATATATATTAAATTTGAAAAGGGCAATGAATTATATGTCCTACTAAAAAACCATAAATACTGTAATGTATAAACTTATCAGATCACTGAGTTATAACCTGAAAACCAATGTAACATTGTGTGTCAACTATTTTTTAAAAAAGATCCATAATACCAGTATGCATGAATGAAATTAAAAACCTAAACAGATATATGACCAAAAAGAAGAAAAAAAAAATGATCAAGATAGCACAGTTTATCAGTTTAGGAAAAATCAGAGTGTCTTTCTTAAATTGTTTCAGACATTCAGTGAAGAAATAATCTCTTGTTTTGTTTTGTTTTAAGATTATTTATTTATATAGTTAGTTACTGGTCACAGGGAGAGCGAGCAACCATTTAATGAATAAATGAATTGTTGGCTGAAAGGAGCGGGAGCTGCAGCTAGAGGGAGAAATAGACTTACCCCTGAGCAAGGAGCCCAATGTGGGGCTCAATCCCAGGACCCCAGGATCACGACCTGAGCCTAAGGCAGACACTTAAATGTCTGAACCACCCAGGTGCCCAAAATAATCTCTTGTTATATAAAAAACCTGATGGCAAAAATAGGATCAAATAACTTTTATAAGGCCAAGTTCACTGAGATTTTCAAACTTAGAGAAAATGGCATACAACTTTAAATGTGTGGCATCTGTAAACTGTTTGTTTTAGAATATTAAGTGATGAAATCATGAAACAAAATTGTGTATACAGTATGATTTCCATCATATAAGAAAAACAAAATTATATATTACCAAAAATGAAACCAGGAAGAAAAAAATGTCTGAATATGGATAGTGGTTCACTTGATTTGAATGAGTGATTTCTTTTCCTTTAACTCTTCAAAGATTTCCTAGTTCTCACTATGAACTAGTGAGGGTGGTGAGGATGGGGTGGGGAGACTCTTATGGGGTGACTTATGTTCCCCCCGCTAAGATTCATATGTTGAAATACTAAGGTCTATTAGCTTCCTTAGAATATTACAGTATTTGGAGACAGGGTCTTTAAAATGGTAATTGAAAGAGTCATTAGAGTGGGGCCCTAATCCGATATGGTGTCCTGACAAGAAGAGGTGATTCATTCAGACATGCAGAGGAAAGATCATGTGAAGGTACAGGAAGGTGACAGCCAAGTACGAGCCAAGGAAAGGTCTGGAATTTTCTCACTGATCTCAAAAAGAACCAACCCTGCGGATACCTTGATCTCGGACTTCTAGCTTCCAGAAATGTGAGAAGATGGATTTCCGTAGTTTTAGCCATTCAGTCTGTGGTACTTTGTGAAGGTAACCCTAGCAAAGAGATTCAAGGTCTTTCTTTTATTTCTTTTCTCCCTCTTCCTCCCTCTCTTCTTTCTTTTTCTTTCTTTCTTTCTTTCTTTCTTTCTTTCTTTCTTTCTTTCTTTCTTTCTTCTCTTTCATCTCCCTTTGTCAATTAAACAACCTCATTGTTTGGAGGACATTGAGAAAATTTTAAAAAGCATGTATTATTGGGCACCTGGCTCAGTCAGTAGAGCATGAGACTCTCGATCTCAGGGTCGTGAGTTCAAACCCTACATTGGGCATGGAGCCTACTTAAATAAATAAATAAATCGCATATATTACTTTTATATATGGGTTTTCATAACACTACTTATCAATAACTTGATAGATTGTTTGGGGGGGTGATTTGAATTACTGGGAGTTGCATTGGTAATGTTAAAATCAGCACTTAGAACCAGCAACTCAGACTGGGAGGAAGCCACTGGACTAGCTATAAGACAATTCTGTTTGAGTGGCTCTGAGTTTTGTTCATTGGGTAATAAGGGTGGGAAGAATGAGCGAGAGTCTCGGTGCCAATAATAGTGTCAGGAAGAATAGGAAAGGAAAAGTCGTTAACTCTACGTATCAGCTCCATTTGATCAAATCTGTATCGCTCAGCCATGTTGAGTTTTTATACCTATTCTTTTATAGCTATAACAATACCTTTGCTCTTGATGTTCTTGAAGGAAAAATAGTATGGTTATTGCCAAGGTGAAACTAAAGTACAAAGCATCTTTATCCCCATTGAATTAATTGCCTTATCATTCAAGTCTTGGCAACACAAACACTTTATAAACCACTATAATGGAAGTTAAAATTTGGTTATGCAAAGAGGAAGAATCCTACAAGGATCAAGTAAGCTGCTCATATTCTGCAGCATTTCTAAACCCATCAGAGGACTGGTTAGGTAACTTTCATACTGCTTGCATCCCTATAAACTTTGCTTCTACAAAGAAATATGCCCTGTTCCACCAACCCCCTAAGTCTGCATAATTGCTTAGAAAAGCTTCTCCACTATAACGGAAACACCAGTGTGAGCATGTGACAAGTGGCCATTGACCCAGTCCTCCTTGAGTAGAGAGTGGCGGAGTCTGTAGAGACTTGGGGCAGGTGCTCCATCCAAAGGGGTATTGCTACCCTTTAAGAGCTGACTATGCAGAAAACCCACCAACTGCCAAGAAGGGAACACATTTTGGATGGCTATGCAAATTCTGCAAGTTTTTAAATGTTAGCTCAAAATTATTTAAAGCAAATTCATCAAGTCAATCACTTCTATGTGTGGGCATGCAACTGCCTGCCACTAGTAAAATAAAAAACAGTTACTCTGCAAGTCACAAGAAAGGAATCCTGGCTCCATCCACTACTGCTGGTGACCTGGGGCACTGATGGATTACCTGGCTCCCCAAGTCCCCATGGACAAAATGCACCAGCTGTTTTCAGGGTAAACAAAGCTTCCAGCAGAGGGTCTGGCATGTATGAGGTCTTTAAAAAAGGTTATGTAGTTGCAAATTCACCTAAGGGAAGTTATTATCACGATATGATTTATCAATCAGAGAATGCAAAAAAAGGCAGTGGACAAAATACAGTGCCCATTCCAAACAAAAAGCTTCTATCAGAATAGAGAGACTCTCATAATCAGGTTAGTATTTTCAACCCAAAGTGGTACGAAACTCAACATGGACCCAAGGCAGTATTTCCTTAAAATGAGTAAGAAAAAGAGAGCAACTATCATCATTATTGTACAATTTCTTAAATTTATTTTAAATTGTGGCAAAATATACATAATTCACTGTTTCACAAATTCACTGTTTAAACATCTTGAAGTGTGCGGTTCAGCGGCATTAAATGCATTCATATTGTTGCGTACCCATCACCAACATCTAGCTCCAGAACTTTCTTCACATTGCCAAAGGGAAACTCTGTACCTATTAAACCATAATAATAATCATTGAACAATAACTCCCCATTGAGAAAGAAGGCAAAGGGATGAATATTCGTGGACAGCATGATTACACCCATGAAAAATAAACAGCACGCTAGAATTATAAATAAGCATTTATTGAAATGCTTAGACAGAAAAGAAATGCTCAAAAATTGATCACATTAGAATATATGTATCAGGGGCGCCTGGGCGGTTCAGCGGGTTAAAGCCTCTGCCTTCCGCTCAGGTCATGATCTCAGGGTCCTGGGATAGAGCCCTGCACCTGGCTCTCTGCTCAGCAGGGAGCCTGCTTCCCTCTCTCTCTCTCTCTGCCTGCCTCTCTGCCTGCTTGTGATCTCTGTCTGTCAAATAAATAAATAAAATATTTTTTTAAAAAAGAATATATGTATCAAATTCACCTAAAAAAATGGCAAAACAGATTACAGTTCATAAAATCAAAACCATAAAAGACTTACGAGGAAATCTAAGGAAAGAGGACATGTGTATTTTACATATTTTTGTTAATCGTTTCCAAAAGTGAAGATTCTTATTTTCTTTAATAGGCAGACCATGTTAATTCATACATTTAAAACAATTCGAATCAAAACTCCAACCAAACTTACTTTACACTGGTGAGACAGGAAGTGCAAAAGACAGTTCCAAGTAAGATCACTGTGGAAAGAGGGCACAGGGAGGACCCTAGGCAATTAAATATCAAAATACATTATAAAGCAAAGTCGATTAAGTAGTGTGGCACTGGCACCAAAATGAAAATGTAAGTCCTCGGGAATGGATCAATATGTGAAACATTGCATAAATGCTTAACATGTTAAAATCAAGAAAATAAGAAAGAACCATTAATTAACAATGAGATAGCAAATTGAAGGAGGGGAGAGTAATTTTTTAGGTTTGTATATTACAATATATGCCTAAATATATTAAAGTTACATTTTAACTTTACCTTAAAGTGCTGAATTAGATTTTAAATTTTAGTTTTAAAAGCATACTCACAATGACGCCTGAGAGGCTCAGTGGATTAAGCATCTGACTCTTGATCTGGGCTCAGGTCATGATCTCAGGGTCATGGAATCCAGCCCCAGTCAGGCTCTGTGCTGGGTATGGAGCCTACTGAAGATTCTCTCTCTTCTCCCTCCCACCCACCTCCCTAGCCCCCATTCTGGTCTTTGCTTTCTCTCTAAAAATAAATAAAAAATGTAAATGAAAACATACAGTACAATTTAAAATATTAACCGAGTAATTTGTGAAATGATCAAGACCTTTTCAACTTGATTGTGAAGGAAAAACATCACTGAATAAAAGACCATTTTATGTATTTTAAATACATAAAATATTTTAAAAATACATTAATCTGACAATAAAAATAAAACTTAATATGTAAAAGTACTCAATACTAAAAAATTCTCACTAAATTTGACAAAACGAACAAGAAATAATATTTGCAGAACTATAAAATCTCATTCAATTTTATAAAGTAAGCAGGAAGACTCCATAGATAAATGGCCCCAGATAAAAGGAGGTAATATTTGTTGAGTGTTTTCACTGAGCCAAGCACTTATTTATATTAGCTCATGTAATCCTTGCCATAACTCTATGAGACAATAGATATTAATATCTCCATTTTATAGATCTTAACCCACTTGGTCCGATAGGCATAAAAAGCAGAGTCAAAGTTTTGCTTTAACTAATACTGCTTTATCTACTCTTTTAGCTAGTCTAAAAAATTAAATTACACAGCATAGATGGTCAAAAATGTCTTGCAATTCATTGACTTAATATTCATTGAGTATCAACTACATACCATGCCCTATGTAGGGTACCAGGAATTGGAAACAGAGTAAGATGCTCTTCAGACATCCAGTGGGGGAAACGGGCACATAAAATAACTATGAACAATATGAGGTAATGTATATCCCAGGATGCAAATTAAATAAAGTAGAGGCACCATTTTGATAACCAAGCCAAGATTTGAAATAGTAATAATTGCGAAAGCTTTAAGGAATTGATACAACTCTTTGAAAAAGCAACATTCAAGTATGTATTAAGAATTTCAGAATGTTTATTTCCTTTGACCCAGTGATCTCTCTTATTCTTGGAAATTCATCCTAAAGAAATAGTTCATTAGAAGGAACCAAAACTACCATTCCTTTATTAACATTTCAAGTATTTATATTATATTTATAATATTTAGTTGTGCCCATTGCCTAACCTATTCCATGCTAGGGGAAGTGAAGATGAAGAAGAAACTCTCATTCCAAGGACGTCTTCACTTCAGCCCTCATTATAACAGTGGAAATGGGAAACAACGATAATGTTCAATTATGAAGAGTTATTGTGTGTATTATGATACATTGGTTTGCATAAATATAGCCAGCTTAAAATGATATGTCAAAATTACATAGGAAAAACATCATTTTCCTGATACAATGCTAACTTAAAAATATTGAATTTTATATAGAGTTCAGTTGCAGCATTTACTCATAAAGGCAAAAGCTAGACAAGTATATGCAAATAGGAAAAGTTGTATTAGGGTTTAAAAGTTATGCTTGACTTTTATTTTATAAAATTAATATTATTGCTCTATAGTTTTTTTGACTAAATTAAAAAAATGCAGAAAGAAGAGAAGGAATTCTTATAACTGAAGAGTGATCCTGGAAGAGATTAATAATTGATTACAAAGAGGTTTGCAAACACAAAATTCTGAGTAACATCTCACAGAATAACAAACTAGAACTTCAGCATTTGAAGGGAATGGTTCCCTGCTTTACACAGACAGCAAAAAGAAATTAGAAGACGGGATAAAGGTTGCCCTAAAATCTCATTCCATGTAACATCATAATTACTCTGAAATCACTGGCTTCCAAAATCCCACAACACAGCACTTGCTAAGTGCTGTCAAATATAATTTTATTCAGGATTCCCAGGGTCAAGTATTCAGCATACAGAATGTATCTTAACATACTTATAAAAAGATAAAAGACTTCTTTGAATCTTATATCTACCTCCAGTTATTCAGCCCAATTATGTGCTCATAAGTCAACTGACCTTCCACCTAGAAAGCAGGCACCCTGGTCCCTCTGACTTTTTTCTTGAACCCTCCATTGCCTTTCTGGTTCCTCATGCCTTGGTACTTTTGAGTCTGACCTTCAGTCAATAAGAAGGAGGCAGTGGGAAAAATAAGATAGATGTTCCCCAATACAAGGTCTAACATGGGTTTCTCTGCAGAAAATGAATGCCCATTGTGAGAGGAAATAAAAATGGAAGGACGCAGTTCTTCAGGGACAAGACTTTTTTTTAAAATTTTATTTATTTATTTGACAGATAGAGATCACAAGTAGGCAGAGAGACAGACAGAGACAGAGAGGAGGAAGCAGGCTCCCTGCGGAGCAGAGAGCCGGATGCAGGGCTCTATCCCAGAATCCTGGGATCATGACCTGAGCCAAAGGCAGAGGCTTTAACCCACTGAGCCACCCTGGCACCCAAGGGACAAGTTTTTGTTCAACCTTGGTGGTGAGGAGTCAGTTCAACAAAGGAGAACAGAATGTCTCAGTGAGGTAGGCAATACAGTGTCTATGATGCTGGGTGTCGTGTGGTGGCTTTGCTAGATGTAAAGGCAAGTGTGGACTTGGATACAGGTCTCATGATGAGCACTTGGCTGCTCTAAACAGGGCAACAGACTGGAGTCTAACCAAGCCACAGCCCTTATGACAGTGCTGGCAAAATTAAGCCATCATATCCAGTGGAAAAATGCCACTCCCCAGGTTCAATTTATGCCATGTATTGTTTTTGCAGTTGGAATGATGCTTCGTTCTATAATTCCAAATTACTGTTGACCCTTGAACGATGCAGTTGTTAGGAGCATTGACCTTCTGTGCAGCTGAAATTCTAACTTTTGAGTCCCCCCAAATGTACCTGCTAATAGCCTACTACTATTTGACTGGAATCTTTATCAGTTACATAAACGGTCAATTAATACATATTTTGTGTGCGATATACATTATATACTATATTCTTTACAATAAGTTAAGATAGAGAAAAGAAAATGTCAAGAGAATCATAAAGAAGAGAAAATACATTTACAAAACTATACTGTAAAAAATTGCCTTTAAGTGGACCCTTCATAGTTCAAACCTATAGACCTGTGCTATTCAAGGTTAACTGTGTATCTGTATCTTCCCCAAATCCATCTATTTTTATATCAGTTCAAAAATTTGATTGTTCTCCCCTTTGATCAACATTGCATTTGCAGTAGACATCTCACTCCTGCCTTGGATGAGAACTGGTGGATCCTTTACAGACCACAAAGGATACTGCATGGCTTCAGCAGATCTTCTGTCTGCTGCCTCCGGTCTCATATTTTCCCTGCTGGAAATGATGATTGGTATCGCTTCTTTGGTATTATTTCATGGTTCTTTCAAGCTAAGACTGGCTATTGCCTCTGAGAATGCACTTGCCTTTCATGGTAGAATTCACATGGCCAGTATCCTAGTGAAGCTGGCCATCAAGGAGACTTTCATGAAATTCTATTTTATATTTGCTAATATAATCAATTCTCCAGTTAACCTACATGTCAGAAAAGACTTGAGAAGATAACCACTGCCCCGGTGACTAATTCAAGGCTGCTTGATTTCCCCAGGATTCCACCATGAATCTGGTGACACAGGCAGAATTAGAACTCAGTTTCTAACTGCCAATCCGGTGCACATACTTAATGCAAGGAAATTTTAGTCCACTAGATATGTCAGCAAAGATATTTCAAATACAGTTTCTAAAGTTTTCTTCTTTGGGTGCTTGATTATTCCATTGAGTCCAAGATAATCTGGTAATATCAGAGCATCCAAAATGTCTTGCTAAACTCAATTAAGAGGATGTCTTTTATTTTTGCATTAAAGGCAGAAATGAGATACATATGAAGCAAGGGAGATTGGAATAAGAAGCTCAAGATGGTGATGGTGGGAGACAGAGCCTTTGTTGGTTTCCATGATATGAAAACTCCCACAATGGCCAATTTCAAGTCGCTACCACTGTGAAGTCAACCAGCTTGCCAAGTTCCTGAAAGTTTAATAATTAGCTCTCTCAAGCCACTTTGAGCAGACTTTAGCACAGCCCTGGCTCTGCCCATCCTCCCTGCTGTGAACTACCACTTGAAGCTATGGTTTTGGTGTTCATATACTTCCATTAATACTGTTTTGTTGTTCTATTTATTTTTGATTGTCCATAATTATTTTTCCCAGTCTCACTGATATGTAAAATGTAAGTAAATTACTTCTTGGCTGAAGTGCAGTTATAAATTCTGCCATATGAAAGAAGAGAAATTCATGTGGCTATACCCTTTCAAGCATTCTTCCTCCAACTCTTTCTGGCATCTGGCCTGATGGAAGGGAACAGTTCACAAACAGAGACTGGGAAATATGGTAATATTTTAATTACAAATGTTTGTGAAAGCTTCTCTCTGTGTCAGGCTTGAACCCATAAAATGTCCTAGATTCTTCCAGCCAGGAAGTTGTTGTATTGAGGTACCTTGTTGTCTCAGTCATTAAACGTCTGCCTTCGGCTCAGGTGATGATCCCAGGGTCCTGGGATCGAGCCCCACAACAGGCTCCTTGATCAGTGAGAAGACTGCTTCCCCTCTCCTACCCCCCTGCTTGTGCCCCCTCTCTCACTGTCTTTTTCTCTGTCAAATAAATAAATATAATCTCTCTCTTTTTTTTTAAGTGGTTGTATTACTTTAGGATATAGAAGAATCTCAAAACACCATGTCAACTAACATAAGACATGAAGAGGAGAGGGGAAGCCCTAGCAACCATAACAATAAGAGCACAACCAAGACCCCATACACTTTACAGCCCTTTGGTTTATGAAGCACTTGTGTACACACCTTCACCGTTCTGGATATTGCATTTTAAGATGACATTCGTAAATGGGAGCATGTCCAGGGGAGACCAATAACAATAAGGTGCTCATACTTTTAGAATGTTTACAATGGGCCATACACTCAACGAATGGTATACATGTTCAGACCTCTTTAATTCTTTCAGCTCTCCTATGCTCTTACAGATGTGGGAAATCACAAATGGAATTATGATTGCTAACGCAACCTCTGTTGTGTATGTGGTAAATAATAAAGCTAAAATATAGAAACCAGGCAGTCTAATCCCAGAAGATGTGCTCTTAAGCACTAGATAGTATTCAAACCATGTTTTGTCTAGAATAGAGACTAACCAGTGACGTAGTAAATGTTTCCAAGTTCTCAAAAGCTCCCTCCTCCCACTGCATTGCAGCTAGATTGAGGAATTAGCTCTATGGGTGTCCCATAAGGAAGGACTGGGATGACGGGTGAGAGATGTCAAAAGCCTGACTTGGAGGCAATGGTAAGTTTACCTTTCTCTTCACAGGAGCCCGGAGGGAAGGGACCGTCTTGGGAAACCATGATCTTCTCATCATTGGAGGTGTCCAGACAAATACTGGATTATAGGTGTGAGACACTTATACAAAGAATGTGGCTTGAGAAGGGTAGTTTGGATTGGATAACTTCTCCGTGTTATTCCATGAAGTAGCTACTATGCACGTGTGGCTGTTTGAATTAAAATTAAAGTTACAAATTCAGGTCATCAGTCACACTAACCACAGTGCACATACTTAATAGCAACGTGGGACCAATGGCCACCATGTGAGATGGTGGAGATATGTAGAACATTTCCACCGTCACTGAAAGTTCTACTGGACAGTGTTCTTCTGAAATATAAAAATCTGCCTTCTAGCATTCTTTCTGCCTTTGGAAAAGCATGGTAATTACCCTGATTTCATAGATGAGGAAATTAAGGATGAAAGCTTTTAGTCTAGGTTAACACCTCAGGATCCTCTGATGTCCACACATACCTCGTTCCTCACCACCGTATGCCTCTCGCTACCGCTGCAGCCGCTGGGTCTGTGGGGTGTGCACCCTGGCTCCCTCCATCATTTTGAATGCTTCCTCTTTGTGACCACAAGAGAACTTGGCAACGTGCTCTTTGGTGCATAGATAATTGTCAGTTATTTCTGCCTTCCCTTTAATTTGCTCACAGAGCATTTCCTGAGAAGATCTTTGAAAGCAATTGGGCCACAAGACTCTGTGGGCAACGAGAGGAATTACAGTGGTTGGGAGCAAGATAAATTGTGATGTCAGCTTGATTACAGTGCCGGTTACTGCTCAGTAGAAACTTTGGAAGAAAGAGCCCTTGGACATGAAAACCATTTATAGACTATCTAGCATGGCGCCACCTGTTGAATGCCAATGGTATAATAAAGGAAGCCCTGCCAGACCCCCTGTGGTTACCTTCTTGCTGGGTATGGGGCTGGTGGGTTTCTGTGGAAGGCGTTAGCCCCACAGGACTTCCTCAGTTCAGAACAGTTGAAGTCTATTCACTTCAAAAATCAAATAACCGATTTAGGAAGAAAGGTATTCAAGACCTAAGATGTGATGTGATTTCTGGCTACTCAGTACGCCCATGCATTTCTACCTGGCTGACTTTCTAATGGGTCCTAACCTTTATTTATAGTGTCTTATCAAGAAGTAAGTCAGTAATAAACATGTTTGGGTTGTGCATGCTTTAATTCTGGGTAACTTGCAAGAAGGAACACATGGAACTTTCTCCGTGTCAAGTACTAAGCTAGATATACCTGCATAACTTATCCCACTTAATTTGCATAGTGACAACGCAGGTTAGAAATTCTCTTCATCCCAATATTACAGATAAAGAGGCAGTAATGGAATAAATGGTCAACTCCAGGTCTTCAGATTCTAACCCCAAGTTCCTTTCCACTGATACAGTGATACCTCTCAGGTAAAAGCCCGAATAACACTTTAATTTGAGTGGCCTATTCCTGTATCTCCTGGACACATCTCCATATCTCTTCAGTATCTCACCAACTTCCTTCCTTTTTCTGTCTCCAAATATTATCTTCAGTAACAAGCGTACTCAAATGCTACCAATATGTAAGTTGCTCATTCTTTCTACCTATGTTTGTATATAAACTTTCTCTCACTTAAAAATGTGTTCTGCCATCCTTCATAATTGTTTATGAATCCCTTACTTACAAGATGGTTTCAGTGGTCTTGTCACATTAGAAGACATCTGGAGAAAGTCCACAAATCGTGAGTTGCAAGAAACTACTGAATAGGTTCACATCTCCTTCAAGCTTATTTATAATCCTGCTACAGTATCACTAACTGGCTTTTGTCCTGTGTACATCTTGCATATCTTTAATTGTGCATCTTTTTTTGAGGAAGAAAGATATCTTCCACTGCTGGTTCTTCTTTCTACAGTATCACTATATTTCTGACCTAGGGAATTTCCAGGATTCAAATTTAGGATGAGAGATCAAGTTGTCTAACAGGTTGGTTCATTTTTTTTTTTAAGAGTTTATTTATTTGACAGAGAGATCACAAGTAGGCAGAGAGGCAGGCAGAGGGACAGGGGGAAGCAGGGTCCCCGCTGAGCAGAGAGCCTGATGCGGGGCTCGATCCCAGAACCCTGGGATCATGACCTGAGCCAAAGGCAGAGGCTTAACCCACTGAGCCACCCAGGTTGTTTCTTTTAAAAAACATGGACTCTATAAAGCTTTTTCCCTGCCTTTTCTTTTTAAAGCCACCCATCTATTTTAGTGCCCTCATACAGTTATAGATTAAAATTCATACCAGTTATTATATTCAGTATCTCTTTTTTCAATAACCATAATGACTCTTGACCATTAAGAGGCACATCAAGTCAACTGCTTGGTTGTATAATGTATACATTATATCAACTATACTCTATTTCAGTCATCTGAATTATTATCAGAGTAAGTGAGGGAGCACTAAAAATAAATCATCATCATTATAAGCCATTATAATAGGTTACTCAATTTG
Organism: Mustela lutreola; assembly: GCF_030435805.1. Classification (NCBI taxonomy): domain Eukaryota; kingdom Metazoa; phylum Chordata; class Mammalia; order Carnivora; family Mustelidae; genus Mustela; species Mustela lutreola. The sequence continues at coordinate 13,220,720 of NC_081296.1, forward strand.
ATGAATAATGTTACTTTGGCCTCACATCACATTTATCTTGCAAGGAGCTGACGTCTTTCATGGTACTTACGAAATATCTAAAATTCACTAACACCCAGTATATGGGGACTCTGAAGACTTCACAGAATGACAGATTTGGGCTGGGCGTCACCACCAGTAACATCTAGGGAATCCTGTAGGATGAAGGATGAGTGGATCTTAAGAAATTGGAGTTTATCCTTTTAAGTCATGAGGTGCTTTTAAAAAATCCATTTCTGAAATTGCTGATATGTATCTCTTTTGCTTAAGAAAATAAGGTGGTGTGTATGATACCATTTACCTTTGCGTTCATGAGCTGGGGTCGTTGTTGGGAACATCAGCAGGCAAGGCATGTGTGGTTATAAAGAACACAGAGTTTGGAGTATAAAAGACCTGGATTTAAAACCTTGCTTTATCAGTTAACATTCGTTAGGGTGCAAGGAACTCAAAACCCCAACTCACGCACCTCACGCAGTAAAGAAATTAAAGAAGTCGGCAGGGAAAGTGGTTTCAGAGTGAGTTAATTTGTCACTTCAGAAAGTCATCACACACCTAGATCCTTTGTCTTATTTTATTTTTTTAAAGATTTTGTTTATTTGAGAGAGAGAGAGCACATGCACAAACAGGGAGGAGGGACAGAGGGAGAAGCAGACTCCTCACTGAGCAGGGAGCCCAATGTGAGACTTGATCCCAGGACCCCAGGATCATGATCTGAGCAGAATACAGATGCCTTAACTGACTGAGCGACCCATACACCCCATCTTTGTCTTAATTAATTAAGTAAGTAAGTAATTATTTGTTTATTTGCTTTTAGCATTCCTTAGTGTTTTGGATTTGTCCTCAGGGGACAGCTGGAAATTTTAACCGATGTCCCAGTCAGCCCCAGTAGCATCCAATTAAAGGAAAGACTGTCTCTTCTTTGGATCTCTTTTTGAGTGGGGCGAATCCTTTCCTGGAAGCCTCAGAGCCTCCTTCTCCTTGGACAATCTCAGATAGAATTGGGTCATGTGCACACTCCTTACCCAAACACTTGGGGGGATTATCAGCATTCTGAGTCTTAGACCAATCCAGATTCATCCCCTGGGACTGAAGCTCCTGGCATCATGAAGGATAAACAAAATGCCTGGTTTTACAAAAAGGGGGGATGGTAGGTGAAGAAGAACCCTCGCTGTGAGATCTTGGGTGCCTTACATAGCATCTTCAAGTCTTAATTTCTAACTCTGAAAAATGGAAATACTACCTACACCTCACAGAAGGGTAAAAATTAGGAAAGGTGATCTTTTTGCAGTGTCTGGTACATGAGGAATGTGAGTGGTTTGTTTGGAAGTTGTAGTCGGCACAATATTTCCTTGCTAAGGCGTCTTCTGCCCACTCCTTTGCAAAATGGGCTGTTTCCAGTCATTGTTTTTTGATACTCTCAATGAGTTGGCTACTTACCACTGTTCCAATGCTTTTGGGTTTGGGTTGTCTGTCATTCATTTTCCTCTTGTCTTTTTGTTTGTTTGTTTCTCTCTCTTAAGTCAATTTTATCTTTACTGTGCTTTTCTCCTTCTAAGCATTATTATTTGTGTATGTGTGTGTTTAAGATATATTCATGGCTCCTAAGGGAGATAAACTTCTTCTGCTTAGCGAACACCTTCAGACCCTGTGAGTACTCCACATTTATTTGAAGGTAACCAGAAAATTTTCTCTCTAGGTGCCTGTGTAATTATGTCTTTACTACTACACTTAAAATCAGAATTGGTTGATTAAGATAAGTGGAAATAAGCTGAAAGAACATTCAACAAACATTTCAGGTTCCCATCAGTATGCTAAATACCAGGTAGAGGCAAAGGTGAAACCCAGGAAAAAAAGCTGAGGAATGGTGAATTTGTACAAAGAAATGGTGATCAGTAATATAGAAAATACAGCGTGAAAACATATTTGGAGAATATTGAGCTCTATGCCAAAAAAGTGGGGACTTTTTATTTTTGTCATGAGGCAAAGGAACAGAGTGGGGCCACTAAATATTTTAATTAGATATGTAATACAAAAAAATTTGGGAATAGTATAAAAAAATAATTAGAAATAGTACAAAGTACTCCAGTCAAGCCAGCTAGACATCAGACAGGTTAGGCTAGGTTATGCAAAAGAGACAAACAGCCCCAAAACTCTTGTGACTCAAAACAAAGAAACAAAAATAGGCTTATTTTTTATTCATATGAACTGTTCATTGCCAGGAAGCAGGGTACTTGGCTCTTTATGTTCCCACAGGGATGTAGCATGAGAGAACAATGGTGGTACCACTATCTTGAACTTTGACAAAGCAAGAGAAAGCCCTGGAGGATCTCGCACCAACAATTGAATGCTTTGACACTCAAGTGAATCATACAGTGGTGTGGTAAAACCAGCTTGTACACAATTGGCTAGACCAATCATGGGCATCTTTTCCCAACTTCACATTCAGCAATGTCAAGTTGGTAGCTTGAGATAAGCCATAGTAGGAGTATTTGCATCACAGAATTTGGCAAACACTGCAAATCCTGCCTCTTTCCCTGTTCCAAAGAACCAGTTGTTAAACATTTACCAACACACTTCTGGACTCACTTCACCTTCACTCCCCACTCATTGGCCATCCCAAACCCAAAGGGATCAAGAAGTCCAACCCTACCCTTGTCTTATAGGCAGAGAGTCAGAAATATTTTGTGAACAACATTAATGACAACCACAGGATAATGCAAGGGCCCAAGTGTTTGGTTATCTACATGTTCATGCACAGGACACTTCAGACTTGAACCAAGGAGCAACAAAAATCGGAAGCAGAAGAGTTTAAGAATAGGTGGCATGACGGTTGTTAATTCATTAGCTCTCAGCTCCTAATCCACACTTCATGTCCCTGCTTAGTTACTGGAGATGGATTTTGTAAACATTTCTCCTTTGCTAGGAGAGGTTGCAGACAGATACTGCAGAAGGAAAGGGTCTCTGGTAATGGTGTGATTTCTCTATTGATTCTGCAGTACTCCTCTGGCAAGAGAGCTACTAGCAGAATTCATGTCCTGAACATTTCAGAGGGACCTTCAAAGGTAGCTTACTAGCAAGTTCCAAGGATGCTTCAGGCAATTTTCCAACACATACAGCATTATCCTCTGCAGGTGGGTTTCTGGTGGCTTTCCAGTGAGTCCTGATGCCACAGCCAATTCCCCGTGAGTTCAACAGCATTCACCATGAACAGCCTCCCAGTAAGTTTTTCTAGCATACGAATAGATGGTTTCGTGCCCACCAGCCTCAGTCTGGCAGTACCCCAATGGGAGGCTTTCAGCTTTCCAGCCTCAACCCACAGTTTTCTGCCTGTCAACCTCAACCCACCAACTGTGAACCAGTGAACTTCCTTGCCATCTAGTGGGCTGCAACCACATCCTGCCCACAAGAGGATGGATTCCTGACTTTATGTAGGAGGGCGGTCTCCCAAGTTTGGGTTCTCCCCTGTAGCCTTAGGGTATTCTGTAGTATTTATCCTCCCTTAGTAACTAATTACCTATAAATGGTTAACAATTGTTTGTTTCAAATCTTCCCTGTTCTAATCATTGTGTGGTTTCCTCTTCCTGACTGGACCCTAGTATGGGTGGGAAAACTAGATTTACTAAAGATGATTTAGGCTTTGGTGCTGAAAACAGCCTGGGGCTGGTCAAGAGTCAGAAGCCAGTTAAGTAGCAGATGGTGGTTGGTCAGATGAGCTCAGATGACAGCAATACCAATCAAGAGATGTGGAAATATTATCAATGTTTTTAGGAAATAAAATAAGTAGGTCTTGATAATAAGCTTGAGTGGATGAAAGAAAGTTGAATTGTGGTGTTATCCACCAAGTTAGAGGACACTGAAAGAAGATGAGATTTAGAAAAACAGATTATGAATGGTATTGGCCTTTTAGAATTGGAGATACTTTGAGTAACCTAAATGGAAAAGTCAAGTTATCAGATGGATTGATGAATCTTCTCAGAGGAGAGTTGAAGAGTTATGGGCCAGAGATATAAATGTGTGGGTCATGTGGGTATGGTACTATAGATTGGGTAAATGTTTTTGCCTGGTCAACATTCCTTCTTCCATATTATTCACTCCAGTCTTTCTTTCTTTTTTTTAAGATTTTATTTATCTGGAAGAGAGAGAGAGAACAGAGGGAGAACAAGGAGACTCCCCAACAAGCATAGTGCCCAATGTGGGGTTCAGTCCCAGGAACCTGAGATCATGACCTGAGCTGAAGGCCGACACTTCATTGACTGAGCCTCCCAAGCACCCCGCTCCAATTTTTCTTTACAGAACTATTCTTTTATTAAGTGGAAGTTACTGGTGATACACCATGAAGCAATAAATAGTATATATTCTAAAGAGGTTGTGAGACCATATAAAGAATGTGTGAAGGAGGTCATCAAAAACTGTTATACAGGGGCACCTGGATGGCTCAGTGGGTTAAGCCTCTGCCTTTGGCTCGGGTCATGATCTCAGGGTCCTGGGATGGAGCCCCACATTGAGCACCACATAGGGCTCTCTGCTCAGCGGGGGGCCTGCTTCTCCCTCTCTCTCTGCCTTCCTTTCTGCCTACCTATGATCTCTCTCTATCAAATAAATGAATAAAACCTTTGAAAAAAAAAACTGTTATACAACTGAGCTCTTCACCTCCTACAAAGGCATAAAAGAGTTTTAGGCACGAGGGTACTATCTCTTAGATGCAAGACTGGTGATAAGGAATCCAAATAGAAGATTCAGAAAGATATTTAAAGATAGATTTGGAATGCTGGGAATCCCAGCTCTTCCAAAAGAGATGGGTGGAGTGATGCCTCCTCTTCACCCTAAGAGAGAGAGTTTAAAAAGTGTCCACTTAATTTGGGTAGGGAGTTTAACAGTTGCCTTAGATTTGATTCATGACCTATGAATCTAAAGACTGAGAGACTGGTGAAAGGAGTCTGTGAGAGTTACATGAAAGAAAGGGAAGAGGCTGTATTGGGATCAACCTGTGCTTTTAGCATTTCTCAAGGCAAAAAGGAGAGTCAGTGTTGCCCAGAGGTTAGAAGTGGATTACCTACAAGGCAGAGCAGGAGAAAGTCATTTTGGGGCCTCTCTGTGAGGGCTATTTGCACATGTGAATAGACCTTGGTATAATGATGTTGAAAATACCATCAGGGGGTGCCTGGGTGGCTCAGTCAGTTGGGCATCTGCCTTCAGCTCGGGTCATGATCTCAGGGTCCTGGGATCAAGCCCAGCATCAGGCTCCATGCTCAGTGGGGAGTCTGCTTCTCTCTCTCCCTCTGCTCCTCACCCCACTTCTTGTGCTCTCTCGTGTCTCTCTCAAATAAATTAAAAAAATATTTTTAAAAAGAAAATGACATCTGCAAAGAGAGAGAGTTTGACTTCTTCATTGCCAATTTGGATACCTTTTATTTCTCTTTGTTGTCTGATTGCTGTTGCTAGGACTTCTAATACTATGTTGAACAAGAGTGGTAAGAGTGGGCATCCTTGTCGTGTGGTTGATCTCAGTGGGAAGGCTGCAAGCTTTTTCCCATTGAGGATGATATTTGCTGTGGGTCTTTCATAGATAGATTTTATGAAGTTCAGGAATGTTCCCTCTATCCTATACTTTGAAGTATTTTAATCAGGAATGGATGCTGGATTTTGTCAAATGCTTTTTCTGCATCAACTGAGAGGACCATGTGGTTCTTCTCTCTTCTCTTATTAATTTGATTGATTTGCGAATGTTGAACCATCCTTGTAGCCCAGGGATAAATCCCACCTGGTGTTGGTGGATAATCTTTTTAATGTACTGTTAGATCCTGTTTGCTAGGATCTTGTTGAGAATCTTAGCATCCATATTCATCAGTGATATTGGTCTGAAATTCTCCCTTTTGGTAGGGTCTTTGCCTGGTTTGGAGATCAGGGTAATGCTGGCTTCATAGAAAGAGTCTGGAAGTTTTGCTTCTGCTTCAATTTTTTGACACAGCTTCAGGAGAATAGCCACAGCAACTTCTTTCAAGATATGTCTCCAAAGGCAAAGGAAACAAAAGCAAAAATAAATTTTTGGGACTTCATCAAGATCAAAAGCTTCTGCACAGCAAAGGAAAGAGTCAACAAAACAAAGAGGCAACCCACGGAATGGGAGAAGATATTTGCAAATGACAGTACAGACAAAAGGTTGATATCCAGGATCTATTAAGAATTCCTCAAACTCAACACACACAAAACAGACATTCATATAAAAAAATGGGCAGAAGATATGAACAGACACTTCACCAATGAAGACATACAAATGGCTATCAGACACATGAAAAAATGTTCATCATCACTAGCCATCAGGGAGATTCAAATTAAAACCACATTGAGATACCACCTTACACCAGTTAGAATGGCCAAAATTAGCAAGACAGGAAACAACATGTGTTGGAGAGGATGTGGAAAAAGGGGAACCCTCTTACACCTGTTGGTGGGAATGCAAGTTGGTGCAGCCACTTTGGAAAACAGTGTGGAGATTCCTCAAGAAATTAAAAATAGAGCTTCCCTATGACCCTACCATTGTACTACTGGGTATTTGCCCCAAAGATACAGATGTAGTGAAAAGAAGGGCCATCTGTACCCCAATGTTTATAGCAGCAATGGCCTCGGTTGCCAAACCATGGAAAGAACCAAGATGCCCTTCAACGGACGAATGGATAAGGAAGATTTGGTCCATATACACTATGGAGTATTATGCCTCCATCAGAAAGGATGAATACCCAACTTTTGTAGCAACATGGACAGGACTGGAAGAGATTATGCTGAGTGAAATAAGTCAAGCAGAGAGAGTCAATTATCATATGATTTCATTTATTTGTGGAGCATAACAAATAGCATGGAGGACAAGGGGAGATGGAAAGGAGAAGGGAGTTGAGGGAAATTGGAAGGGGAGGTGAACCATGAGAGACTATGGATGCTGAAAAACAATGTGAGGGTTTTGAAGTGGGACAGGGGGGAGGTTGGGGGAACCAGGTGGTGGGTATTAAAGAGGGCACGGATTGCATGGATCCCTGGGTGCGGTGCAAAAACAATGAATACAGTTACACTGAAAAGAAATAAAAATTAAAAAAAAAAAAAGAACATCAGATGTCTGGGTGCTGAAGAAATAAGAAACAACCCAGAGATGTGGGAATACATCTGACCTGAAAGTTAGAGATCCCACTAATGAGTGGTCTCCAAGAACTTAAGAAATGGAGATGAGGAGGATAAGTGTAACCCAAACACAGGTGGAGTAATGGAGCATAGATAAGAGGCCATACAGCACCTCCAGTGTAGATGATGGGAAGGAAAATAGCTAGGTAAAGCTAGAATGAGGGTTGTAGACATATAGTAAGAGATTTAGGGCATTACTATCTGATGGCCAATTTTCTCTAGAAGGTAGGGGACAGACAAACCATATGCTAAGAAGAAAGAGTTGGTGTGTACCGGTGGAGAGGATATGTGGTGGAGGGGGATGTGGCTGTCACAGTTTTGAGAAGAGTGAAGATGGCTGGAAATAGCTGTGTAGAGAAGATAAAAGAGTTACCTAGAGGACTCTGATAAGATTATCAGGTGGTACCCATCTGAAACTGGACTCGAATTTATGGTGGAATAGTCTTTCCCTAGAGCCCATAGATATGAAGAAAAAGACAGAGGGAAACGGGTAGGGGGATTTATCAAAGTTTGAGTTTTTACCATAAGGAAAAAGATTAAGAGAAATATATGTTTATTTTATTTTTTTTTTAAGATTTTATTTATTTATTTATTTGACAGAGAGAAATCACAAGTAGATGGAGAGGCAGACAGAGAGAGACAGAGGGAAGCAGGCTCCCCGCTGAGCAGAGAGCCCAATGCGGGACTCGATCCCAGCACCCTGAGATCATGACCTGAGCCAAAGGCAGCGGCCTAAACCACTGAGCCACCCAGGCGCCCCAAGAGAAATATATGTTTAGAGCATTTATAAGAGCTTTATTGTAAAGATGGGCTAGATAAGGATAAAATTAAAGAGAGGGCTGATGAATTAGGAGACAGCAGAGTACTCCACTGCCTGGAAAGCTTCATTAGGTTTCTGTAGGTACCTGTAAAGCAAGCTGAAATGAGCATAGGAATGAGAATGCTTTAATTAATGATACTGGAGGTGTAGCACTTTTAGAAGACCATGGAAGTTACAGACAAAGTTGAGAGGCAAAGAAAGCCTTTGGAGGTCAAGAAATTGAGATGCCAGGACTTTAGATGGGTCTTCCATGTGCACCCTCAAGTTGTTTTTTTTTGTTGTTTTTGTTTTTTGTTTTTTGTTTTTTTTGTTTTTTTTTTTGATGATGTCAAGCTTGATGTGGAGAGGAATATGTTGAGCCAGGAGCGAATGTTTGCAACAAGGGGGAATATTAGGCTATTTAGTTGATAGAGGAATGAGGGGGAGAGGTGCCATGGTCATATAGAGTGAGGCGAAGAGAAGCAAAGCTCTTTAAAGGAGGTTGGGTAGGGGTGTGGAAGCAGAAATCAGGGGACACGAAACCCACTTTATTACTGTGAATTGCATGGAATGTGAGAGAATAAAGAGCCACCACTGGGAAGAGCGGAGCAGAGGGAAGTAATGCCTTCCAGTTGAGCTGGCTCTCAGTCAAGTCAGAACTTGAAGGTGTAGATGAGTTTGTTGATAATGGAACAGTAGTCAGGATTCAACAGGGTAGGGATGAGGGTGAGTCAATGAAACAGAGCCCTGCTTGGGCAGGATCTGAATGTTTTTACAAATGGATGTTAAGGATATAGCAAGATAACAGTAACAGAACATGGTGAACACGGTGATTTTTTTCTATTGGTGGGGGGACCAGTGAAGGGACAACTAAAGATGGCCACCCAAGAGGGAAGACACAATAATACATATAGCAAGAGAATAAAAGGCTTAAAAGTTATTGTAAGGACTAATAGGGACTTGTGGCTTATTTTGGTGAGGGATGGAGGAGAGATTGTGTGAAAACGCAAATGACAGAGAGGATCCAAAAGTGAATAGTTATGGACTGAGTGTATGAGGAGAGCAGGGGGGTGCATTCAGTAGTGATAAGAATGTTCACAGGAGATCAGTGAGCTTGAAGGAAGTGGTTTTGTTTTGTTTTGTTTTGTTTTGTTTTGTTTTTGCAGTATAGGCATGGTACTTGTTGGGGTTGAGGCTGGAGGTGTGGGTAGCTTCCACACGTTGCTGGTGAGTGGTCACTGAGGTGGCGGAGATCTCTGATGGCCAGGGAAGAGCAGGTAAGGAAATGCTCAGTGGCACATGATCCTTCCTAAAGCCCCACACTCTGGGCACCAGCCTCTCAACAGCAGGTCCAGGCTCCAACTCTACCACACCTGGCTTCTAAAGGCTCCTGATTTCTCCTTGCACCAAGACCCAGTGTGAACACTGTCTTCCCTTCTTTTTCACCCAAAAGAATTTAGGTGTTTTCTGAAAGCAACTTTTACTGGAGAAAACTACTAATGATGAAAATTCCAAAAGTCTAACAATAGATGTTTCCGGACTATGATCTGCTCATTGAAATTGAAATGTAAGTAGAGCCTGAATGAAAATAAGATCAGTCTGCAGGCATGGCCCACTGAGGCTCCGATTCACCTTCCGTGACATGCATACACCCGTTTCTCTGGCCTCCTAGCTTCATTTTAGTCATATTTATTAACAGATTGGTAAGGCTGTTTCTACTGGTTGGTGAAGTGATGGTTCCTCTCAAATTGTTCTAAAATAGCATCTTAAGGTCCTGGGGGGCACACTCAGAGATGTAGTGTAAAAGGAAATCATTGCTATTCTACCAATGCAGTAAAAATCTTGGTTAAAATGTTTCAGAAATCTACAAAAGAGAGTATTCATATGGGCCTTTCCCCCTGGTGTGTATTTTTCTACAATAAGTATGCATTACATTTTCAATAGGTAAAAATAAATTGCATCTACATTAATTGGAAAAAAGCACAATGCTTAAAGATTTATCTAACACAAAAGATAATAGCTAGGTTATCAAGCGTAGAAAATTGCACTCTCGAATCTGGAGATTTGTTCATTTTCTATAGGTAGTCCAGGATACATTTGAGAGAAGTCTATTATTTCTTCTATTATTTGGGACATACACCATTAGAGAGATTTAAAGAAGGCTTGTACTGATTAAATATTTACCAGTAAAGACTTGATAACAACCCAACCACCTTTTAAGCATTCAAATGAGTGGCAAAAGTGTCCCACAGGGGAGAAACACAGGAAAATTATAAGAGATAACATTTCTAGCAACTCCCTTAATGCATCCTTTATGACCCCTGGAAAACTAAAAGGATATCTGGTCTGTAATGTATTTCATACTTTTGTCTTTCAAAGCTTCTACTAAGAAAATCCTTAACACTCATTGACATAGAGCAACTGATTCCCTATTTTTGGAAAACTAAGATAAAGAGTTGTCCCCAAATACAAAATAAAGTCAGGAGCTGTAGGAAGATCCCACAAAGAAGTTCTTGGCATGCATTCATCCTTCACACATCCATATAGTGTAGATGTAGTGACATACTCTAGTAAGCAATGTATCTACCACTGTGGAGACCAAGACAGCAAATAGCATCCTGAAGGTGACTGACATTTTAATAGGAAAGATAAAATATGCCCACAAACAGGAAAAACAATATAAAGGAGTCAATGACCAGTGGCCTAGAAGATCTTCAAAGAAGGTGTCCGTGGGTAGGGTGTAATCACATTCTACTGAGGCTGGAGATCATTTCAATCCAAAAGTGGTGTTAAGTATTGCATGTGGGGAAATTGTTTCCCAAAGCAGGCTGTTATGGAAATAGAAAAGGCAATCAGGTATGACAAGGGAGATAAGCAGGAATCAAATCCACATTCGGTGGAGACTGGAAGCTTGTCCAGGTATCACAGCACTACTTGAGAAAAGGGATTATTTTTTTTTAAGTGATAGGGCCCTTCCGTGTACATGAAGAGAGCCTGAAGCTTGAACTTGCTTCAGCCTCACGAATCTCCCACTCTGGAGGGCAGGTTGTTGAGTTAAGCAGACTGAGAGCAGACTGAGTCTGTTTCTGGCACTTACTACCTATACGATTTTAGGCAAATTATTTTCTGAACACCAGTTTCTTCAAATAACACTTACTTCAAACAATACTTCCTTGTAGAATTGGAAATAACAACCTAATTGTCCTTTTGGCAGTACCCCTCCCTTATTCCCAGCCAATGAGTCAGAGCCCACCTCACACTTCTTGGGTTGATTCTATGGCTTGGTCCATGAAATGACCATATCCCATGGGGTCTGGGGCCCAAGTCAGGCCAATCTGGATCCACCCTTTCCCACCCCCCACCCCCCCAGGATATTGCTGCAGCCAAGAAGAATTCTTTGCCCACTTGGGCTGACAAGCTATTAGAACATAAACCCAGAGCAGCTGGTGGCCAACTGACCTCTACTATGAGAGAATTTGGAGCCAACAAAGCAGACTGCAGAGCAAAGAGACAGACATCATGGCCTAAGGGCACATCAGAACTGTGCTTGCTTCCGTCTGAGAAGGTTTCTGTCATCTCCAGTCTCCAGGTCCCTGAGCAATATGCTATAATCTAGGCAAGACTGTGATAATGGATGACCCAGAAATGCTGCCATTCAGTTCAACACTAATAAACACTTGTGTGCCATAAATAAATAAATAAATAAATAAAATAAAGGAAAGAAAAGAAATATGTAAAATAAAATAAAATACGGATGCCTGGGTGGCTGGATGGGTTAAAGCCTCTGCCTTCAGTTCAGGTGATGATCCCAGGGTCTTGGGTCCGAGTCCCCCATCGGGCTCTCTGCTCGGTGGGGAGCCTGCTTCCTCCTCTCTCTCTCTCTACCTGACTCTCTGCCTACTTGTGATCTCTGTCTGTCAAATAAATGAATAAAATCTTTAAAAAACAAAAAAATAGAAAACCTGGCGATTCACAGACCTATACCCCTGGGGATAAAAATATATGTTCATAAAAAATAAAAAATTATAAAATAAAAAAAATAATAAATAATAAAAATTAAAAATTAAAATGAAATAAATTAAATTAAATTAAAAAATACATTTGTGGTCTACCCATTATGTGCCAGGCAGGGCCTTCTATGCTGGAATCTGCCAGTAGCACAGAGATGAGGACTCTGCTTACATGGCGCTTTTGGTGCCTCTTAACTATGTGGAATCACTGGCTTTTTCCATTCTGTCCATGCATACGTTTCCCAATTCCATCGTACCATGCAGATATCCCCTCACATATATTACGGTTGTGCCTGAGACAAATCGATTCACCATTTTGACTGAATAAGCTGAATTGACTGATAAAATTGGTGCACAACAGGTGTAACTGGGTTGTCCATAGACAATTTAAGGTTGTGTAGGCTATTTTGTGAGAGTCATGAACAATTCCCAGCTTCCCATCTGTAACTGTCTCTAATTCTCTTTGAACGCTGGAATCTAAGTGGACGAGTGACATTATTTGGGAGGTAGCTATACATGTACCATAATTTATTTATCCAGAGAAAATTCTCCAGAGATTTGGAGATTTGAGCTATGGTCGGTAACATGACTCACAGCACGACAACAACAGGTGGATCTCACCAGTACACTGGAACACCAAAACTGAGAATCATGGATGTGTAAACAACACAAAATCCCAGAGCACGTGTATGCCTGATTCCTGCCCTAAAGCAGGAGCTGAGCACAAGTCATTTTTTTGGTTCTGTATCCCCAGCACCTAGCAGAGAGCTTGACACAGGAAGCTCCCGTAATGTTTGTCAAACTTAACTGAACCTCATCTCCTCCTGTAAACAGATGTGACCTCTTCGATTTACCAAAGCAAGCTGCGTAACCAGTTCTAACTCCCACCTGCTATTTGCTCTGCCTGGAAAACTCACCTAGAGCAAATCACATCCCTTAATCACCTTCAAGATACGTAGATCTCACAGCCTTGATGATAGATTTTTAGTCTACTGCTTCTCAAATTTAGCTGCACATGAGAATCACCTGGAGATTTAAAAAAAAAAAAAATCCTGATGCCCAACTCACACTCTGGGTCAACTGAATCAGAGTTATTGGGGTGACACCCAGGGGTTGGGATTTTTTTTTTAAACTTGCCCAGGTGATTCCAATATGCAGCCAAGGTTAAGGACCATTCTAGTAATGTGACTCTTACCCAGTTCCTGTACTATCTCTGTAACTATCCCAAGTTCTTCCTTGTGGTCTCTGCTGCCCTCGTTCAGACGAGCCCTGGAATATGATGGTTTCATAAGAGCAGTAACAAAATATGAGATCTCTGACACCATCCCCACCGTGGAATTGCTAGAATCTCAGATGTCTTTCTTAAGATTCAGGAGGAAAAGAACAAAAGGCATTTTCGAGGATTCCTTTCCATTTCCAAGTTCCTTTCCCTAAAAACAATCAAGCCCTACCCACTCACAGAAATGGGGCCCCAAAGTCATGGACATATTCCATAAACCTGGTTCTCACTCTCTTATAGCCCACCCTTCCTTCCTCTGGCCATAGCTCAAAGGATGTGTCTGAGGGTCAGAATCACCAGGACCACTGGGGATAGCAGATTCCCGGGCCCCACCTCTAGAACTTCTCATTTGGTAAGACGGGGGTAGGGCTTGAGAATGTGTTTCTAACAATCTCCCAGGCATTGGTGGTGCTACAGGTCTAGGGACCTTTCTGGGAAAATCACTGCCAAGGCTGATTAGATCTGACCCAGACTGAAGCAATGGAATTCTCTCCTTGACTCAGAGATAAAAAGTCTGAAGACTGCTGAGCACAGCTGTAACACAGGACCACACAGTGGCCCTCCTGCAATTCACACCCTCAGTTTCTGAGGAAGCTGTAGGAGCTGTTAGTTCCTTATATTTGAAAAGCATGCCTTTTGGAATTTTTTTTTTTTTTTTAGTATTTTAGTTATTCATTTGAGAGAGACAGAGAGAGCAAGAGCATACAGGCAAGAGGAGGGGCAGAGGGAAGAGAGAGAAGACTCACTGCGAGTGGGGAGCCTGATATGGGATCCCAGGACCCTGGGACCATGACCTTCACCAAAGGCAAATGCTTAACCACCTGAGCCACCCACGTTCCTCTGATGAACTTCTGTGTTCTGGCTGGACTCCTGTTACTTGAACCAAGAGAGTCGTATCTAAGAGAAGATGTGCCTGCACTGGTACTCTAACTCTAAGTCATGACTACTTCCCTTCCTGGTCTTTGGCATTTTTGTGGCTATTGTTAATGCCTGGTCCTTGAGGCCACCTGCTATTTCTGTTCCTGTTGCCTTTTTTTGTTTTGTTTTTGTTTTTTGTGGGGTTTTTTTTTTAAGATTTTTTTTTATTATTATTTATTTGACAGACAGAGATCACAAGTATGCAGAGAGGCAGGCAGAGAGAGAAAAGGAAGCAGGCTCCCCGCCAAGCAGAGAGCCCGATTCAGGGCTTAATCCTAGGACCCTGAGATCATGACCTAAGCTGAAGGCAGAGGCTTAACCCACTGAGCCTCCCAGGTGCCTCTGTTTTTGGTGGGTTTTTTTTTGTTTGTTTGTTTGTTTTTTAAATGGAGAAATGGTTTTTCTTTGGCCATTTTAGACTCTGAGGAGTCTACAGAGCAAAATTGCTTGGCATGCCATCTTTTGAAGGATGTCTGGTGACACATCCTTTGTTTTCAGCTGCCTTTGAAAAATTACAGCCTTTTCCTTCAGCATAGGCTCCCCGGAGCAGAGCTACAGGGACATCCGAGGATGAACACACCAGGCTACTTTCTGAATATTCTCTCTGTTACATCTACCGTGCAGTGTTTGGAGATTAATGATGTGTACTCAACTTTCTCTCTCAGTTTGAGTATTTTTAGTAGCCTAGATCATCCCTGGAGGTGAGAGAGTGGCCATTGTCCCTGACTGGGGGAATCTCAGTTCTGGCTCTTAGAAAGGACCCGTACTGGATATTTTCCATTTGTCCCTCAGGTCTCCTTTCCACACAGTGCCAAGTCCCAGGAGGCTGCCCTAGGTGGCCTGCATGCATGAGCTCCCTTCCTCTCTGGCTTCTGAGTAGGTTTGGAGAGCTGACAGAGGGAGAAAGCAACACCAGGTGTTTATTTCCCCAGCTCCCTCCCTAGGGTTGTCATTGGCTGGAGGCTTCCTCCCTGAAGGCAACAGCTCCTGTCAGGTGGCTCTCATCACAAGATCCTCTCTCACACCTGCTCTCTGCTTGCCCCTTCACGTCAAGATATGGTAAGAAAACCCAACCATCATGATCCCCAGATACCACACCATCTCTTAAAGACTCCCTATACCTTTAAACTCACTCATACCTTTAAACTTACAAGCTTACCTAATTTGAATGTGAACTTACTCTTTCCAGGTGGGACTCTAATGGAGAGACTTGGCCTTACCTGACCAGCCACAGTCCCCACAAAAGATCCCTCAATCCTAGGGAAATTCCTGATTCTCGCCTCACTAATCCTCAGGAAATATTGAAATTGATTACATTTTTTAGTATTTGCTTAGACCCACATGCGAGGGTCCTTGCTAGCTGCCTGCCATTCATCCCTGTCTCTTCCCTCTTTGGCCCAGCCCAGTGGTTCTCAGCCTTGGATGCAAACTAGAATCACGTGGGTGCTTGGAAGGTGGGGTTGGGTGGGTGGGTCGGGGGGTGTCAAGTTCCTGATGCCCAGGTTGCTGAGGGTGGATTGTGAGAGAGAAAAACAGTACATAGTTTATACTTGGAGAAACCAAGAGCCAGAAACTCAGTGGTTTTATAAAGGCAGCAGAAACTGCGATAAATCCAATTTTCCTAATTCTCATGCCCCACCCCCCATACCCTTAACAAGGCAAATACTCCATCTTCTTCCTGTTCATTTGGAGCTCTTCTGTCTCTTTTATTATAAAATAACTCCTCCAGCACAGAAACAATCCCTTCTTTTGATCCATACCTTCCCACAAAGTCTAGTAAAGGGTCAAGTACACAATGGGTATTTAATAAAGATGACCGTGAGTTTAGAATAGATGGAGAACAATTGAAGAAAATGTTGAAAAAGATGGTCGGGATGATAGTGTGACTGTCCTTGAGTGTCAGCCTCTATCACCTTGTACTACATCATCATGTGCTATAACCTCATTTATGGGAGACTAGTGAAAACAAGACTGCCAACAGCCTTATCAAACACCTACTTTGTGTCCGGTGAGATCCTAGGCTCTTTCCGTGTTTAACCTCATTTAAATCTTTTTTTAAAAATCCTACTTATGAAATAGATAAAACCACGATCAGATGAAGGAACTGGGGCTTAAGAAAGTGAAATCATTTTCCTGAGGTTTAAAACCTGGGAAATAGCTCACTATATAAAATCCAGTCTTACCCCACTTGGAGCAAATGCCTGTTGAAAAGAGCCCGAGAACTGATGACATCTCCTTGTGCTCTGGGACCCACAGGTCCACTCCGTCCCTTGATGATTTACCCTTTGCCCTGGCTTTAGACTTCCTGTATTCTTATTTATTTATTTATTTATTTATTTTGCCTGATTTTAGAATTGAACTTGACCTCTGACATCAGGTTGGCCTTCTGAATCACTGGGTCTATCCCACTGCTCCGAAGGTGCCTGGCTTTCCCTCTTTGAGCTGCATCGGCTTTGCATTGAGACTTAAGCTGCTGCCCACACACCTCCAGCATTCACGGGGAGCTCTAGGTAGGTGTCGGTTGTGTGTTGGTGACTTCAGAATTGCCTGCAGTACTTGTTCTGTGGACAAATCAATATGTGAAATAATTTCCTCCCTATCCCACTTTCCTAATCTCAAGGGCAGACTTACTGTATTACAGCTGCATAGAAAATCTGTAGATTAGATTTGTGTCTTTCATTCTTGTCTTTATCAACAAATGGTGAATGTCTATTTTGGACAGGCGTTGCAGCTATCCTGACAGAGGAAAGTGAGTCCCATCTCTGCTGCCGTGGGCTTTCTCACTGAGTGCGAGAGGAGAAGATCATGAACCAGTAAATAAGTAATACTCTACAGATAACAAGTGTATGAAGAAAGCCATTTTTAACCTGATGCTTAATTTATTTAACGCATGGTTGCCATCCATACTCAGGGCTTTTGTCCAGGAACAATGTTGGGCAATAAAACCCAACAATAACTTGCACAGGCTTTTCAAGAATGTGTGTTCTTTTTAAAACTCCCTTGCGAGCAATCCATCTAACCTTAAAATCCACGTTCCTGTTCCAGTTATCTACGTCCACAGTAATACTTGTGGCCGATGTTACTGGGCATTTGAAATATACCAGGCACTCTGCTAAGAGTTTAATATGTATAATCTCGGTCCTTCATGCAACAAACATGTGCAGAAAACAGTATTTTTATCTCCATAGTACAGATGAGAAACTGAGGTCTAGAGTCCATGCACATTCCCAGTCAGAGAGCCCGGGCATAGATTCATACAAATTCAGGGACCGGGTGTGTGTCCTCTCCCTGACCAGAAGGCAGGCTCAGAAAGGCAGAGACCAGGGTGCCCGGTGGCTCAGCCAGTTGAGCATCAGGCTCTTGATTTTGGCCCAGGTCAGAGTCTCCGGGTTGTGAGACTGAGCCCGTATTGGCTCTGTGGAGAGTCTGCTGGAGATGCTCTCTCTCCCTCTGGCCCTCCTCCTCTTCACACTCTCTCTCTTCAATAAATAAAATCTTTAAAAAAAGAAAGAAAGAAAGAAAGAAAGAAAGAAAGAAAGAAAGAAAGAAAGAAAGGCAGAGACCATGGTCCCTACTTTCTTAGCTTTACGGTGTTGAACTTACAGCAAGGACTCCACAATAACGATGAGGGAGCAGGAGGCTGGCTGAAGACAAAGCAAAAGCTGGTACCTTGCACCCCCTCTCCACCCGCTCCCTTCAGTCATATGTGTGTGACATTCCTCAGGCACCCCTGACTGCCATAAATGAGAAACAAATAGTTAACTTGTAGAAATCACAGTCCTACAAGAGAGGAGTCTCCCTTGGTTTACAAATGTCCTAGAGATCTACAAACAAAGACGTTACCTTATCAATAGCACAATTTCCAGAGGCAAATAACTCAAGCCCTAATGTCTCCCTCCCCACCATAAACAAAACTGAAGGAGGCTGAGGTAGAAGGAAATGTAAATATAGTTAAATCTCTTCTACACCTAAATCTCACTAACAAAGACGCTTGATAGCAGAAATGTTAATGGCTGGCCAAAAGACAACATTGATCAAGCTGCAAGGCCTCTGGTATCCTGGAACCTTGTAGGCCCTCTTTAGCATATGAAAGTTCCATTGAAACCTTCCTTCCCCTCACCTTCCCCCAAGGGCAAGGTACCTAACCTGCCATCTCACAACCCTGGGCAGCAGCTCTTCCTGCTCACAGGTCCTGTCCCCGTGCTTTAATAAACCACCATTTTGCACCAAAGATGTCTCAAGAATTATTTCTTGGTCATCAGCTCTGGACCTCAGCCCACCGAACCTCACCTAGATTCTAGAACTTCATCAACAACACTCACTGTTATACACAAAAACAAGATTTATTGAATGCGAGGTGTTGCACTACAGTCCAGTGAGCAACGATGTTCTTGCACTTTCAAATGAGGAAACTGAGGCACAGAGAATTTGAGAAACTTGCTGTGCATCATGTAGGTGCTAAACGGATGGGCCAGAGTTGAAACCCAGGCAGTCTAGATCAATGTTAGGAGGGCTTGGTGATAAAGTCCAGAGGGCTGGGCCTCGATGGCAGGTTCCTGATTCAGCCTGTCCACAGAGACCTGAGATCCTACATGCCTAGGATGATGGAGGAAAGCCGACTCTGCTGCTGGTCCTTGGGGACCTCACTTTGCCTGAGAGCAGGGTCTAGACTGAGAATCTGTGCTCTCAAAGACTAAATCATGGTGTTTCCGCAGTAGATTAATACTTGCAGATTGACTGAGTAACAGGCAATACATTTGTATAATAATAAAGCAGCAATCAGCATATCCCATATCCATTGATCATGTTAATCAAAAATTTGCATTTCTATTCCAGTACTCACTCAGCTTTTACCCAAATCATTCATTGGAGAATAGGGGCCTCTGCCAACCTCTTTGGAAGAACACTGTGTTAATCAGCATAGGTCTGAGAGCTTGGGAGAGGACTGGTGGCTCAGGGCCCCAGGCCAAAAGGTAAGAAATCCTGCCTTGCCTCTCTACTGCCAAGGGTTCTAAGGAGTCCCACTGAATTTGAATCAACTAAACTCCTTATCAGGGCCCAGAAGGCCCAGGTGATCTGGCCCCTTTCTGCCTACCCCAGTCACACTGGTCTTCCAACCCTTTCTAGAACAAGATAAGCCTTTTTGCAGACACAGGGCCTTTGTACTTGCTGTGTTCCCTACCCCTTCCCACTCATTGTTACTTCTGATGTCAAAAAAAAATCCCAGAGCCAGACAGGGCATTTTTTTTAAAAAGATTTTATTTATTTATTTGACAGAGAGAGATGACAAGCAGGCAGAGAGGCAGGCGGAGAGAGAGGAGGAAGCAGGCTCCCCGCTGAGCAGAGAGCCTGATGCAGGGCTCGATCCCAGGACCCTGAGATCATGACCTGAGCTGAAGGCAGTGGCTTAATCCACTGAGCCACCCAGGCGCCCCCAGACAAGGGCATTATATTTAGAAACTAGTACAGTAGTGGGAGAAAGACCTCAGAAGAGAACCCGATCCCATTTCTAAGGCAGCAGAGATAAGAGGGGATCCAGAGCCAAGAAGCAGAAAGAGGCAGGTACCAGAAGAAAAAAGACAAGGAAGAAACCTCAGGGGTTGGGGGGTGGTTTGTGGGAGGTGGTAAGCGCTGGCTAATCTGACTTGGTAGGCTTCTTGCCCTGGCAGGCCTGGGAGATAAGTATCCGAAGAAGAGGTGGTGTTACGTGTAAGGAATTTGATCAGATATGAAGGGTGGGGGTTTTCTCTAAAGGGACCTCGGGGGACTAACCAGCCCAAGGACATAACCCAAGGGCAAAGCCTAACAGAAAGAAGACTCAGAAGGGCCTTTGGGTAAAGTGTGTTCTCTCCTCTGTGGAATTTAAGAAACAACACAGATGAAGATGGGGGAGGGGAAGGAAAAATGAAATAAGATAAAAACAGAGGGAGGCAACCATTAAAAGACTCTTAACTCTAGGAAACAAATTGAGGGTGGCTGGAGGGGAGGTGGGTAGGGGCTTGCCTAAATGGTTGGTGGGCTTTAAGGAGGGCAGTTGTGATGAGCACGGTGTGTTGGCTGTTAGTGATGAATCACTAAATTCTACTCAGGGAAATCCAATACTACACTATACGTTAACTCACCAGAATTTAAATAAAAAATGGAAGAAAAAAAAAAAAAAAAAGAATAAGAGCCTTCAATTAAAGACAGAGTCTGTCCCTGATAATCCATTGCACTATTTTCTGTATTATGTATTTTGACACTTCATTAACCTCCATGGAGTCTTTCCTGTTTTGTTTTTGGATTTCTTTTCTTTCTTTCTTTTTCCATATTTATAAATATTTTCTCATCTTGAGACCATAAGCACCGTTAGGAACTTTTGTTTTCCTCACATTTCCAAAACCATAGCAGATGCCCGTTACCATCCTTGTCTTCACAAGTTTGCAATGTTCCAGGGAAGTCTAGACATGCTGGCAGAAGAGCCCCAGTGGAGATCACAACAAAGTTCTAGGCGATCGCAGAGATGATGGCTATCCCAGCCAGGTCTAGCTTGGAAATGGGAGTGGACTTGCAAGGGGGTGGTTCTAGCGTTAGGTGGATATAAAAAGGCAGAAAGAGAGAGGGGGAGAGAGAGAGAGACAGAGAAGGGAGAAGAGCATACTTGGCAAAGGAGATATTACAAACATAAGCCACAGTTTTGTTTGTTCCCTTCTTTTGTTATTTTTGGTTTTGTTTAAATGTTTCATGTAAATGTTTCATTGAAGTGTGAGACACAAACAGAACAGTGCACAAATCTCAGTGGTCTTGGAAGTAAATGTATCCTGTTCACCACAGTCCAAACCAAAACAGAGCATGTTTCAAGTCCCCAGAGCCCCTCTACGCCTTCTCCAGTTGTTGCCACTACAAGTAACCTCTGTCCCGACATGGGTCACCCAAGATGAGTTTTGCTTGCTGGTCAACTTTCTATTGATAGAACCATGTTTTGTCTTCTGTGTCTGATTTCTTTTTTTCCACCTGTGCCCTGGCTTGACCCAGAGCCATTCGATTTCATTTTGTGTAGTATTCCGTCGTAAGAGGAGTTCACATTCATTTATCTGTTTTCGTACTGATAGACATTGAGACCGTTTACAGGTTCTGCCTGTTGCAATCATGTCATGAATTTGTTGTATGTGATTTCTGGTAAGCCTACAGAAGTACATTTCTGTTGGATATGTCTGAGTGTGGAATTACTAGATCAGAGAATACAACTGTGTTCGGTTATCCAATGTGGGCACATCAGTTAACGTAGCAGCGATGTAGGAGAGTTCCAGAGACCTCAAATCCTCGTCAACACTAATTTTCACGTGTTTATTAAAATGACCATGCAATTGTTCATCTTTTTTTCTGTTAGTGTTAAAACTAACCTTGCATTCCTGAATTTCAACTTGGCTGTGGTTTGTTACCATATTCGTATGCCACTGGACTCAACTTAACATTCTGGATAGGATTTTTGCAGCTATGTTTGTGAGAGATATTGGCAAATAATTTTCCTCTCTTGTAATGTCCCCCTCGGGTTTGTTTTCAAAGTTTTGCTGGTTTCAGAAACCATGTTGTGATGCCCTTCCTCTTTTTTCTATTCTCTGGAAGATTTGGGGTGACATCGGGGTTCTCTATTCCTTACATGTTTTGAAGAATTGATCTATGCATTTCTCTTCTTTCTTGGATTTTGACCTCTACAGGCCAGCTGTCTTGGCTACTTTGGGATACTTTCATATAGCTTTTTTGTTTTATTTTTAAACAGATTTTGTATTGATTCTCAGCAAGATGTCGTCCTGATACAACCGAGTCTTACAAAGTTCTTTCTGAAGGGCTGTGTATGAATGAACAATAGATTATGAAAAATGAATGGTTGGAAACAGATACCCATTGGTTTTCAGTCATGAAGAGCCTTGGATTCCAGTGAACACTAAACAGTGGGGTTCCCTGACAGTTTTTGAGTACTGATCCAATGTGATCAGACCTGGAATTCAAAAAGTAAATATGGCAAATATTATAAATATAAATAAATAAATATGATAAATATAAATAAATAAATAGGAATATAAAGAAATACAAAATATGCCACGAAAGGAAGGAAAAACAGGGAAGAGGTTATGGCAGGAGTTCAGTGAAAGCACATAAGGATCTGCTCAGGAGAGCCCCAGTACAAATGCCAAAAGTCTTCCATTAAACCAGTGGTTCTCAAAGTGGGTCCCTGGAGTAGCAGCAGAAGCTTACCTGGGAATTTTGCTGGCAAAGCTGATTCTCAGCCCTGCCCCCTTGGATCACAATGTCTAGGGATGAAGCCCAACAATCTGTGTTCTAAGAAACCCTCCAGGCAATCCCCCTGATGCTTCAATTTTGCAAATCACCACTTTAGACCAAATTTTAGCCTTTCTCACAGCTAGGGTTGACTTCTAGTTCTGGCCAATGAAACATGAGGGAGTATGTTCTAATAAAAAGGACCGATGAAGCTGGGTTGCCCATTTTCTTTCTTCCTGCCATGAACGCTGATTGACAGAGGCAATCAACGTTCAACAGCAAGGCAGGGATATATAAGAGTCAAGGTACTGGGAACATTTTTGTGCCTCATACCAGCACCTTACTGTCTCCCTTTACATAATTAAATGTATTTATCATGCAATTCACTGGTGACTGGGTATTCTGCTGCATGTAGCTAAATGAATTCCTAGCTGAGATCTGTTTACATTCATACCTGGTATCCAGTAGGAGATCATAAGTAATAGCTCCCCTTGATAAAGTCAGAAAGAAAAAAAGAAAAAGTTTATAGCCTGTTCACTTAGCCTACTTCTGGGGAAGAGATACCTGATAAGTGTTTTTCTCCCCCAGAGAGATCACAGCTTTGAGTAACATTCTATTTCTTAATACCTTGGGCAGAGAAGACAGTTTTGAATGTTGCAAAGGCATTTCTTCACTGGATGAAGTCCCTTCTGTATGTGAGCCCAGGAAGCAAGGAATCACAGTGCTATCTCCTTGGCAAAACCATTTGCCTTACTCCCATCAGAAGGGGAAATCCAATGGGAATCAGAGCCCCACTGAGAAATTCACACCAGAGGCAAGTCTGTTCATCTCTAATTCCTACTGTCAGAATACTTCTCTGAATCCTGTTTCCTGCTTTCCCAGAACTTTGTGGAACGAGAATGGTGATTTCTGGCACAGGAATAAATCCCACAGTGTGGTGGGTGGTGCCTGGCAGGGCTGACTCCATTATTTGGAGCACCCTTTCCGAGAACGTTCCAGATGGCAGCAGGGACCTCTCCAAGTCTCAAACCTGCTTGTGTGGCAGTTGTGACTTGTGTGTGACAGTCCTGCTCTAAAGGCATGGACCCATGGCGCATGACACAAAACTCGAGTAGAAAACATCAGCTGAGTGCCCGACAAGAAATCTGCCCTGGGGTGTCCCCCACATCCCCCCCCTTCAGGCTCCTAGTTTCTGCTTTGAGTTGCAGGTACCATTTGGGGTCCCAGGAGGATGTTCCATCAGTGGATACAAATCCTGACTCACCTCTACAGGGAACTCTTTGGCACTGACCGCCCTGTTGAAAGCTACAAACGTCTTCCAAACAAGCATGCGTGTTCCCGTCTTTGCTTTATTTTTCAGCATATAGTACTTACCACCATCTGGCATACTATATGCTTTACTTACTCAAGTGTTTATTGTATCTCCTCCTCCCCTGGATCGTAGGGTTTATGAGAGCGGTAATTTTCGCTTGTTTGTTCATTGCTACATCCATCCACAATATTTAGGAAGTAGCTGACAAGTGGTAGGTGTTCGGTAAATGTTCAAGAAAATAAGCCTCTGAGAGGATTGGCTGATGGGTCCCGACACGTGGCACGTCCTTTCCTGCCCTTGGCCATTGTTGCTCTCCAGTAGGAGCCTTAGGAGACAGTAGGCTCCAAATCCTGCTATGGTTTACTCCTTGTCACCAGAGATTGGTTGTATGTTAATATTGATCTATAATACCTAGTATTAGTGGAAGGGCTCACTGTGTGGCAGACACACTGGGTGTTTTACATGCACTATATTAACTCTCAAAAAAAACCCCAACAGCTTTGGTCATTTATCAATGACAAGGAGGGTCAGAGATCTCAGAGGACGCAGTCAGGCTCTCAGGGTAGAGTTGGGGTTGAACTCTGTCGGACTCCAGAGCCTGCTTCACCCACCACCTCCCTGGAGAGCAAACACAGCTTTAGCTGACAAATCTGTTGCCCTGATTTCTCTTCCTCTCTTGTGAAAAAACAGGTATTTTTATGCAAGCCCAGGAATCAAGTGATTGCTCAGAGACACATTCTTCCAGACCTCCCTCCTGCCTAGATACATAGATAAAAATACTTGGCAGAAGTGACAGAAGGGAAGTTCTGATTGAAGGTTGACTGTTTAGGTGTTTATGTACCTTCCCAAAGAAGGAAATAAAAGCATTTTATGTAGCATGAACTTGTTTTGGCAAAGGGTTTTCTTTTTTTTTTAAGATTTTATTTATTTATTTTAAAGAGAGAGGGAGCACAAGCAGGGGGAGGCAGAGGGGCAAAAGGAGAAGGAAAGCAGACTCCCCTGCTGAGCAGGTACCCTGATGCGGGACTGGATCCCAGGACCCTGGGGTCATGACCTGAGCTGAAGACAGATGCTTAACTGACTGAGCCCCCCTGCAAAGTTTGTTTGTCTTTTGATAGCATCAAAGCAAAAAATTTCAGAAGTCTTATTTCTCAGAGAAATGTCCAATACTATTAGACACTAGCATAAGTCTTAAAATTAATGATAATAATAGTGACAAATAAGGAGTGCTTATTATGGGTTGGGCTTAAATCTGCAACAGGCGTGGGGCTCATGGGTGGCTCAGTGGGTTAAACCTCTGCCTTTGGCTCAGGTCATGATCCCAGGGTCCTGGGATCCAGCACCGCCTCAGGCTCTCTGTTCAGCAAAAAGCCTGCTTCCCCCTCTCTTTCTGCCTGCCTCTCTGACTGCTTGTGATCTCTCCCTCTCTCTGTCAAATAAATAAATAAAAATCTTTAAAAAAAATCTGCAACAGGCGTGCAACCAAATATAGGGGCAAAGTCATCCTAACCAGTTGCTTTTGAGGAATGGCCACCACTGGCCCCCCCACAAGCATTCTTTATGACTGAACCTCCCCCAGATCCAGATAACACAGAGGTCAATGCTGCCCCACGTTGCCCCATGTCAATAAGCCTTCGCTCACACAGTTGGCTCTTCCTAAAATGCCTTTCCCCTCCTATTGGCATTGGGAACTCCTGTCTGACCCGCTGGACTCTTTCTGGGGCTTATGTCACTTCCCTTAAGAAACCTCTAAATCTTAGCTGTCTGTTTCTGCTTTGAGCACTCAGATGCCCTGTACGTACTTTGTAATACACAACATTTCATCATTTTTCCTTCATTAAGCTGTAAGCCTCATGAGGGATGGACACCCATCTGTGCAGTCAGCAAAGCCTAGGAATGTTCTGGAACCAGAAGGCTAAAGAGCTCAGCTGAAATCAAAGAGGGCTAAAACGAAGTACCATATAGCATGACTAGTCATGGAGCTAAGGAAGCCTACTGATCAATAATATAATCAAAGTTTTAGACATCCAGATGTCCCCTACTGGCAGCTCTCAAACATCTTCTTTGCAGCCTCCAATTCTGTAACTTTAGAGCATGCCCAATGACTATAACAGTGTTAAGCATAATTGGGAGAAAGGGAGGTATAAAAGACATAGTCCTTGAATGACTCTGCATCAAAGGAAAAAAATGACAAAAAGAAAGGCCCAGTGGGCTGCAGTCTGTTTATTCCCTGGCCTAAATCTCTAGCAGGTGGTGGTGCAACACCACATATAATAAGGAAAGAAACTCCTTTAACTGCCCCCATCCCCCACCCCCGCAGGAAACACTTCGAACTCAATGCTTTATTTTAGATCTAGATTAAAGAATTCCTCCTCTGGATCTCAGACCCACCACGTTGGAACACTTCTGCCAAGAGAAAAGCTGACGGCATCTCAAAGGATTTCTCTGAAACAGGATTGTTGGAGAGCACCTACCCCCCAGTTTGTTAAACCAACTACGGGAGGCAAAAGGCTTGGCTCGAGGCCCTATACCTTTCCAGACTGTCTAGGAACTGCCTCTACAAAGACGATGGTAAAACTCTGTTCCAGTATCAGAGACTCCCGGGCTCTGTGGGGGGAGGGGATGGTTGTTTACTAAATAAAGGAAAGTTTGTTTTAGGATTATTGGAAGGCAGCCGACCACCCACAGGATCTTCATGGTTTGACTTCTATGGGAAAATTATTAAAATGAAATTAACCTTTTGTGTGACAAAATGGCTTACCTCCCCTCTACGCATTTCCATCTCTACAATCTGCTGTGACTCTGCTATCTCCAACATGTCTCTACCCCCAGGACACACAAGGGGCTCTTCTTCCTGCACCAGACATAACATGTGTAGAAAATGCTGAATTTGGATGCCTGGGTGGCTCAGTTAGCTAAGCGTCTGCCTTTGGCTCAGGTCATGATCCTGGGGTCCCAGGATCAAGTCCCACATAGGGCTCCCTGCTCACTGGGGATTCTGCTTCTCCCTCTGACCCTACCTCCTCTTGTGTACTCTTTCTCGGTTTCAAATAAATAAATGAAATCTTTAAAAAATATATCAATAATTAAAAGAAAAGAAAAGAAAAAAGAGAAGAAAATGCTGAATTCAACAAAACTGAATGGGTTTCTTTGTAGCAGGACTTCTCAGAGCCTTTAGTCTCCATGATACGCACAGGGAATGTAGCATTTCCCAAGAGTATCTGACCATGGAACCATGGTTCTCCTCTGCAGAGGAGCAAGTAGTTCACGGAGTGTGTGAGCTCCAAGTCCCACACTTGGGGATAATCAGAAATATTGATCTCATGTTCAAAAACATGCTAAGTGAAAGAAGCCAGTCACCAAAGATCACACCCTGTATGATTGCATTCATATGAAGTATCTGGAACAGGCATATGTATAGAAACAGAAAGCAAATTAACGTTTGCCCAGGGACAGAGACGAACGAGATGAGGAGAGAGGTAGGACCACTGATCAGTTAGGAGTTTCCTTGAGAGGTGGTGAAATGTTCTAAAATTAAATGATGGTGATGCTTGCATAATTCTATCAATATGTTTCAAAACCATGGAACTCTACACTTCAAATGGTATGGAATTTTATGGTATGTAAATTATATATCAACAAAGCTGTTAAAATACTTTTTTTGCAAAGATCCTCTAAAGATCATTTCACTCTTGCCTATTAAACTAGTTCTTTATCTTTCTTTCCTGTTCTTCTTTTACCTCTTTTCCGTCCCCAAGTCTTTGTTGGTCTGCTCCCCCAGTTCAAATCCCTTCCAGTATTTTCCAATAAGCTAATTTTTCCTAATAAGGGACATGTGCACAGTGTTAAAATGGCACTGAGCATGAAAAGTGCACAATGAGATGTAAATGCTTCTGCTCTTCTCTGAACCCCCGTCCCATTCTCAGATGTAACTGCAATCAACAGTTTCTTACGAGTCCCTTTGGAAATTGTTTACACATTCATAGCCCATGGCCATATGGTGCCTATATTTTTACACAGATTGGCCCACACTCTATTCTGCATCTCGTTGGTCCCATTTTGTGGCGTATCTCAGAGATCTTTCTGTGTTTGCACATACAGACGGATCACATCTGTGTTAACAGCAGCATAGGGTTCGTTGAATTTTTATGACATATTTATATCATCAGTTCCTTATTAAGATATTTAGGTTGTCTCCAGATGTGGGTGATTCTTATGTTTGGCTATTACAAACGACACTCTCATAAACATCCTTGTGTGTTGGTGTAGGATAATTACTGGGAAGTGTTCATGGAGTTGAAGCCATGTGCCTGTTTGGATGTGAATAAATGTGAATAGATAGTACCCCCCCCCCCCAAAACACACAGCCACACCCTCAGGGAATCTGGAAGCAGCGAGTTCTGAAAGCTGTCTGGGCCTGGGACCCTCAGTCACACCCTCTCTCAGTCCCCAACCCTGACCAGCACTGGACACCGCCCCGGTTGAAATCCTGAACAAATGCCAGGGTTTATTCTCAGCATTCTACTTTTTTTTTTTTCCTTTTAAAGATTTTTATTTATTTATTTGTCAGAGAGAGAGAGAAAGTAAGAGAAAGCACAAGCAGGAGGAGAGGTAGACCGAGGTTGAAGCAGGCTCCCCGCCAAGCAAGGAGCCCGATGTGGAACTTGATCCCAGGATGCTGGGATCATGACCTGAGCCGAAGGCAGCTGCTTAACCCACTGAGCCACCCAGGCTCCCCTCAGCATTTCACTTCTTCCAGGAAGATGCTGGCCCTCCTCTATCCCCTGCAGGGCCTCCATGACTTGCACTAGAGACGCAATCAATATGCGGATGGCCTATTACAGCCCCGTCCGAGGAAGGGCCCTGTCAGCGCGTGTTCTAATTTCAGGCTTCTCTCACATACGGTCCTGGTTCTTTTTTGTGTTCCTGCTTCACCTAGAGGAAAGTCACTGAACCTCTGGCAGCTTCTGCCGCTGCATGGACATATGCAACTGGTGGGGATGACAGTGGCAGAACCTGGTGTTAGCCATGTGTGAGGCTCTGAGTATCTCTGTACGTGGAGGGCCATGGAGGTGGGCATAAAACTAAATGGCTCCTTTTGAGTGTGTAATAAAAATTGGGGTAGGTTACTACTGTGAACATTTTTGGGTCTCCTACAAAGGCTCTGATACAACTAAAAGGGTTGTGGTTTCAGCTCTGATAGAGGTTTGTCCTTCATCAGAAGGACGACTGCGGAACAGAATGACCCAGCCTGCCAAAGACCGACCTCACTTACATCCCAGAATCAGATCCAGTTGTAACACACTCTTAGGCAATTGGAAGGGACCCTGATTCCACACCCTTCGTCACCTTACCTTCTTCTGGGGTCAAATTTCTAGCCCCTGCTAGAAGATGGTTTTGATCACTTGTTAACATAAATGGCCTGGAAGTGACATCAGATGAAGAGAAAATACTTTCTGTTCATAAGCTAATTTTTTTTTAAGATTTTATTTATTTATTTGACACAGAAGAGATCGTGCATACAAACAGGGGAAACATCAGAGGGAGAGGGAGAAGCAGGCTCCCCACAGAGCAGGGAGTCTGATGCAGGACTCCATCTCAGGGTCCCGGGATCATGACCTGAGCCAAAGGTAGATGCTTAACTGACTGAGACACCCAGGTGCCCCTGTCCATAAGCTTTTGATCCAATGAATCCAATGATCCAATGAATCCAATATGCAGGTCGGAGACTCAGCTCTGACCCTGGTAAGTAGAGATGGGATGGGGTGGGGGAGATCCTTGGTAGAGAGGCAGCATAACTTTTCTGGATATGCTCTTCTTCAGCTATAAGAGGACATTGGTTTAGGGTCAAAACCTCAGAAGCCTCTAGGGGCCTGACACTTACCTGCACGTGTGTAGCAGACCAGGGAGACTAGACTCTCAGGGGACCTCAAACCTAACCATGTTGGAGAGGGGTAGCCACGCACCAGTTACAGCTGATCTCTGCCCTGCCCACCTGACCAAACAAAACGACAGGTCCGAAAGCTTGTGGGGGTGTTTTCTCTATCACCCTGTTCTGGCTCTGACAGTGTACTCTTCTGAAGAGTATGAAGTAAGAATCATACAGGCTAGAGCCGTATTAAGTATTTCGTAGGCTTACACACCCTGCCAAGCACTTAATAATAGTAATGATAAGATTCAGAATTAGCTTCTTAGCAAGAATTAGCTTCTTTCATCCACCAAGCAAACCAGTGATGTAGAAACAGTGATTACCCCCATTTTTCAGAGAAGAAAACAGAGACAGAGAAATGTAGCAACTGGCCTGACATGACATTTCTAGCAGGTGGTGGAACTAGACAGCAATCTAGTCTAGTAGATTGGGAATGTGTGGGACCCCAGTGAGCCCATTCTTCAGCCCAGCCCCTGTGGATGCCTTCTTCCCACAGCCGGGCTTCTCCAACTCTGCTCCCCACCCCCAACCCCTGTATGCCACACCACCCTGTGGTCACCCTCCGCCAGCTACTTATGCTCCTGTGCTAGACTTTCTCTTAGTGTATGCAAGGAGGGTCTGGTCCAAGTCCCTGCTAAGCCAAAGGCGTGGAGTGGTTTTAAGGCTGCCCCATCTCCATATGCCCAGTTCTGCCATACCCATTCTAGAAAGTTCTGAGATGTTGTCATACTGATTCCACACCCCCATCCCCCCACTTCATAAATCATAGGCAAGAAGGGTCACGGGTCTTCCTCGCCCAGAGAACATGCTTCTCCAAGAAGAAGAGCCATTTGGGGAAGGACAGGGAGGTGAGAAAGGATTGTAGGAGTCCATTCCTGAGGGATTCTGTAAGTGACGTTGTAAGAAACTGAATGAAGTCTTCCCTGGAGACCTAACAGGGATTCGGGTCAATAGACCCAAGAGATAGAGGGGATAAAAACATGGAAAATAAGTGAGAGCCACTTCATAATAGTTTCCCATGTCCGGACGTGGATCCTGACTCCTGCCCCTCTGTGCACATAAGCTTCATGTGAAGTTCAAACTCATTATTGGTGGTGGTGAAAGTGGCTTGTAAATTCGAACACAGTGTCCAGCCATGAAGTATTACTGATTTCCTGAATCCTGATTTGCTTGGTGTTCAATTAATTGAAGTCCAGGGGTCACTTGCCCCTCCCCAAAATACCTGCTTTTTTAAAATCAGCATAATTTGGGTTTGGATTTGGTACTTAATGGACTCTTATACGGGTATGTTCGCCATCATCTGTTTGAGATTCTTTCTTTAGACTAAGCAGAATTTCCTTTTAAAAAATAAAACAGAAAGACATTTTAAGAACAATGCTTTTGGTGCTGATCGTAGTCTGTCCATGTTTCTCCTTTACAAATTAAAAGAGAAAGTATCTGGGGAGTAATTAAATGTGTCTGGTGGGATATTTCCCCCCTGATGGGAAAGGAGATGGAATTGGGGGGATTTGATGCAGCCCTAAGAATATAATACTGTGCTACCGAGCTACAAAAATCCTGCCTGATTTGTAAATTTGCGTTTCCATGGCAACTCAAGTATGTAGTTAAGTAATCCTCACTGGTCTAGGACTGAATTCCAGCAACTCTTCCTAAACCTTCAGCCTATTCTAATCCCACAGCTGTTGCCATGGAAATGATCAGATAAGATTCAGTCCTGGAGGCAGATGGGCCTATAGTGGAAGCTACGTCCTGGCTTCCATAGAGCCCCCAAAATACGAGGGTTTGGTTTGGTTTTGCTTTGTTTTTGTTTTTGTATTTTTTTCCCCCAGTCCTTGAACCACAGAAGGCAGCTGCCTCCTATGAGAACTGCATGTTGTCATGAAAATTTGTCTTGGGGTTTGGGCCTCTGGAGCAGATGAGGAAAAGTCCACTCCAAAATACAGTGCAGACGGGAGAATCAGGGTGCTTTGTTTCGACTCGTCTTTGGACGCTTGCTCTAAGAGATCCTCACACAAGGGATTTCCTTGTACATGTTGGTGTCTCTGAAGTGATTTCCAGGCCACCACCTGGCCCCTGCAAGGACAGTCACACTGGGCCATTGGGTGCTGCCTTGGCCTTGGCCGGCCCAGGAAGGGTCACCTGCTCATCATTGCTCACTAGGAGTTTCATTGTCCACAGCTGAGGGGAGTGGATACATGCCCTGAGGACTCACCCAGGCCATGTCAGCCACGTCCTTAAAAAAAAAAAACCAGTGTCGGACTTTTTCTGGACCTTCACCAGTATTCTTTGGCGTATGCCCTCTTGCCAACAGATTGCTTGGAAAGACCTATAGCTCAAACATCGTTTCTAAGCCTCGAGGTCAATGAGGCTGTGCTTTGTTTGAAATAGAAAAAGCAATTCCTTGTCACTTTCCTTTGCACGGTGTGATTTCCTATGTTGTAAAGTCTTTGCCACAAACTTCATGGAGGTGGAGGGGAGGTGGGGGGGGAGCAGGGAACCAGCCCCCAAAGCAATTGAGCCGTTCAGTGAGGCACATCCCTGCCAGGCACAAGCCCCCCATGTGTCGGAGGAGAACGAGACAAAACTCGCAGGAACATTTCCGGGATCCCAGACACGGAAGGGACCTGGCAGGGTCTCTGGCAATTCCTGTGAACAGTTTTCAGGGGCAGAACCCGAGGTCTCACTGTGCAGGATTCCTGCACGTTTCTTCCACACCTCTTGCCCCGCTGCCGCCATTCCCCGAAGGATCCAAGTGATACAGCTCCGCCGGCCTTCGTCCTCCTCATCCGGGAGAGCCCCAGCTGAATTCCTCCGGGCTAGTTCTTACGGATTATTCCCTTGTAGAAGCTTTACTCCCACGTGCCATGCATCATTTCATAAACTTTCACTTACATACAATGTGTTCAATAAACATCTATTGCATTAATAATTAATTACTGTAATTAATAATTCATTGTTAACGTAATAATAATGTAAGTAATAATTAATGTACTACATAATTCGAGGCATCAGTGCAGTGTTGGGAATAAGAAGCTGCTATGAAACTGTTAATATCTACCTTGCTTGACGTCACTCCACTAACCATAGCTCCAGAGCAATACAACGACAACTTTCAGAACCTGCTTAGCACGTTCTGAGCAAGTTGTACCTTGGAGAAGGTGAAGGGTCTGCTTCTCAATGACGCAGAGTAGCATTTCACTGTTGCCCTTGGTCTGTCCATTTTCATCAGGGTAAGTGATACTGAAA
Source organism: Mustela lutreola (assembly GCF_030435805.1). Classification (NCBI taxonomy): domain Eukaryota; kingdom Metazoa; phylum Chordata; class Mammalia; order Carnivora; family Mustelidae; genus Mustela; species Mustela lutreola. Next base: position 13,253,660 of record NC_081296.1, read on the forward strand.
AGAGGCAAGAACCGAATCTTTTTTTTTTTTTTTTTAAGATTTTATTTATTTATTTGACAGACAGAGATCACAAGCAGGCAGAGAGAGAGAAGGGGAAGCAGGCTCCCCGCTGAGCAGAGAGCCCGATATAGGGCTCGATCCCAGGACCCTGGGATCATGACCTGAGCCAAAGGCAGAGGCTTTAAACCACTGGGCCACCCAGGCACCCACCCTGAAGCATTTTTTAAAGGAGAAAATCGAAAAACAGGGCCTGCAGGCGTGCTGGTCTCCAGCTGACTTTGCTGCCCCAGCTAAATGCCGTGAGGATGCGTTGTCTTTCCCTGAGCAAAACGGTAGCTGTGTCCCCTACCATTCATGCCTCAATACCCAACAAGCCCGGGCTGGGACCCGACCCGTGAGCCACGTGCGGTTCTGATTTTCAGTCTAGAGCTTGTATTCATTCAAAACTTTGTGGACACCCTGTTCACCTGAAGCGAAGGTCTGTCTCCTTCGGAGAATACTCTTCGTGTGTACGGGTACGTGTACTTGCTACTGTGAGGTCAACCAGGTAACTCGCACCGGCAAGTTCTGCATTGGAAGTTCACGGTCGTTGGGAGGAAGATGGCCCCGGATATGGCCGTGCTCGGTGTCTGTCTTCAGAGCCTCTGTCTCAGATCCGGTCAGGTTTCAAATCCCCACCAATGCGCCTCTGAGTGTCTCTAAAACTCTCCCTCTCTCATGCCACTATCTTCTCCCTCCTTAGACATCGCCCTCCTTTGATTCGTCTCCCGGATGCCCTCTTGGCCCTATTCAATGCAGGACCAAAGCACTGTTTTAAAAAAAAAAAATTAAAAAAACTAAATCTGGTCATGTCATTGTCTTGTTTAAAATCTTTTTTTTTTTTTTAAGATTTTTTTTGTTTCTTTATGAGAGAGAGAGAGAGAGAGAGATGGATTCCCCATTGAACTCAATCCCAGGACCCTGAGATCATGACATGAGCTGAAGGCAGACCCTTAACCAAGTGAGCCCCCCAGGCGCCCCTTGTTTAAAACCTGTCAATGACTCACCTCTGCCTTGGATTAAACTCCAAAACCCTTAGCATGGCTTTGCACACAGGTCCTCTTCTCACCACCCCAGTGCACCCTGCAGCCACCTTCTCTGTATTTCTCAGGCTCCAGCCACACACCCAGGTCCCTGGTGTGTGCCCTGTGCCTGGGCCACCCCTGCCTCTGGCCCTGGCTCCAGGCTGACTTCTACTTACCCGGCAGCCTTAGCTGAGATGTCACTTCCTAAAAAAAGCCTTTGCTGAGCTCCCAGGTCAGCTCGGGTCTTACTCTTGTAATTTCTCCTTGCGTTGTCCACATGCATGTAGAGGTGTTTGCCACAGCTGTAACCACACAGCAGTGCGCATTATCTACAGTCCCTACAAGAAGGCAAGCTCCATCAGGACAAAGACTGTTTTTCTCGTGCATCTGGCTCTCCCAAACAGGTGGCACAGAAAAGATGTTGAAAAGTAGCTTTTAAAATAACACCACTCTCTCTCTCTCCATCTATCTCTACAAGTGAATAAATAAAATCTTTAAAAAAATTAAATTAAATTAAGAATGAGGGGCCCCTGGGTGGCTCAGATGGTTGAATATCAGACTATTGATTTTGGCTCAGGTCATGATCTCAGGGTTATGAGATCAAGCCCTGTGTGGGGCTCCATGGGCTGGGTGTGGAGCCTATTTAAGATTTTCTCTCCTCCCTCTGTCCCATCCCCCACCCCCCTCTCTAAAAATTAAAATAAAATAAAATTTAATTAAATTTTAAAAAAATGATTAAATGGCAGTGGGCAAACAGAGTGAAATCAGTCATTGGCATTGAAAGGGTTTTGTCAATTAAAAGTTGATTATTACAAAGGTCACTGATGCTTAAAAATGGACAGGGAACAGGGGACACCTTTGGGTCCAGTTGAAATATTGAGTATCTCTGTGTACCAGACCCTGAACCAGACACATCTTTTCCCTCCAGTTGTCCACGGTCTAGTGAGCGAGGCACACACATAAGTGTAAATGTATCCCATATATACTTTTACGTTGCATGGATTCAATTATTTGTGCTTTACACCCCACACAAAGAAGACATTCCACAGGTCATATTTTATGCCGCAGGATGTCAGCATGACTTGGCAAATCTCAATGCTCTATGCCTCAGTGAGGCTGGGTTCCTGCAAGCATCTTTCCCCAGTGAAGTGTACCCTGGTACTTGCAGACAGGTACTTGTTTTTGCAACATGGACTTGACCTCAAGTCAACTACTTCACCTGGTGCTCAACAGAAGCAAAGACGATCTACTTCCAAGCCAAAGGGAGAAAAAGCAGTGAGTAGGATTCAGTAGAAGGGGGAATTGAATGCAATGAAGTCTCAACAAAGGCCTTAGCTGATCCCACTGGGAGCCCTGGAGCTGGGATTGCCCACAGGAGCTGTCCTGATTCCATGCAATGGGCTGGACTTTTGAATCCCCACACTGACCAGCCATCGGATGCAGGATGCTCCAGTCATGGGAGCAACCTTAGATGAAGAGCCTCCTTTGGGGAGAAATTCAGCCACAAGCAACGGTAGGAAACCTTTGGGGAAGGGGGGCAGGGAATAAGTGCCTTTGCCCTAAAAGTGGGACCTGGCGGGGAAGAGAAGCAAAAGATTCTAGACACCTGCTCGCTTCCCAATAATACAATCGTTTTCCATCATCCACAGGGGCTGACTGGTGAGTAAAGGCATGTAGAAATGTTCTGTCCCTTCAAGAAAGAGTTAAATGTATTTCCCAAAGATGAAACTATATGGGTGATTTTGCCCTTAAAATACGAGTGGTGAATATAGATGAGTATCAGGGAGTTCTGTGGTCCTGGGCGGTGCTGTGGGCCAAAGCTCCTTGCTCCCTTCCTATCTTCTGGTTTTTAGAAGAGCTACTTGTCCTCAGCTTAAATGTAAGGATGGCCACCAGGGAGGCTCCCACAGCTTCACGTGGCCACCAAGATTTCGCCTCAAGCCCGGCAGAGCTGCTGCTGGGTTGGCTGCAAGAAGAGCAGATTAGATCGACACACCGTCTGTCTGTCCTGGCTCTTTGAAGAATCCAGGTGCTCCCAGAGTCAGGCTCAAACTATTCATCTAAGTGGCCAGGCCTGAAGCAGGGACAGGTTCTCCATCTTTGCCCACCAATGATACGTACAGTTGTGTACAAACACTCTGTTCTTAATACATTTTCTGGGCAGCCAAGGCCCTTTCGGCAACACACTGCAGGCTGTTTTCCCAGAGCTCTGGTCCGTCCACTTTCTTTCCCTCCTCCCTGCCTTCTCTCCCAATGGCCTTGCTGACGGAGTAACGGGACCACCACAATGGGAGCACCTATTGCCCTACAAGGGATGAGAAGGTCAGGTAGGTGTGGCTTTGCCACCTGCCACCACACCACCCTAACACAACCCCTCTCCAGGCCAAAAGCAATCAGATGGTCAGCTTCTTCTTTTCCGAGCTCATTCCAGAATCCCTCAAAGCTCTTACATCTCTCCAGAGACACTGTAAAACCTTTGTCACATATCTGGAACTCCTTTCCCGTCCAGACCAGCCTGCCATGTTTTAAAGCTTAACAGTGCCGTATTGGGGTCTGGATGGAATCCAGAATCACAGAGGCACTGAAAAATTGGGCAAACTTTCTGGAAAGACACTTAGCTAAGAGATTTTTGTTCTTTTTCGGTCTCACTATATGCAGCTTCTTGTCACTCAGAAGAATTGGCAGCCTCTTTATGCTCACGTGTCTTCACTGGAAATGAGTCCAACTTAAATCTATTTCTTTTGCCCTCACCATGAAACCACCCTCCCAGCTCTCTATTCAAACACATATTGGGCACCTGCTGTGTGCCAGACTCTATCCTGGGTTCTGGAGACGGAGACATCAGAGAGACACTGTTTATGTTGTAAGTCTGTCCCATTCCAGGACAGAGCACTGTGAGGGGTGCCCCTTGAGCTAAAATGACGGGAGGGGCCCCTTGCCCTGAGAAGCCACTGCCTGGGCCTACTGCTCCCCAATACCTAGTCCCTGGTTGCTTGTGGATGTTGGGCATCAAAATGCAACTGAGGGACTGAATTTGTAATTTTCCTTAATTTCTATTAACTTTTATTTTAAAACAAAGACCTGCTTCCTTTACTGGAAAACTTGTAAGTATACTTGGAACACCTTGAGACTGTGGGTCTGCCTTTTGAACTCTAAATGTTGGGAAGTATAAGTAGCGATCGAGTCTTCCCAATAAAAATTGATCATCCACACTGAGATGTGCTATAAAGTGTAAAACACACATTGGATTTCTGAGACATAGTGTGAAAAGAAGACTATAAAATCTCCCATTAGTAATGTATGTTTAGTATGAAAAGAAGACTATAAAATGTCTCATTAGTAATGTATGTTTATTACATGTTGAAATAACAATACTTTGGATATATTGGGTTATATTATATGTGTGTGTATACATATGTATATGTATACACATATGTATATACATATATTCATATGTGAATATATATATTTGAAGATTTTATTTTTCATTTCTTTGAGAGAGAGAGAGAGCATGAGTAGCAGAGAAGGACAAAGGGAGACAGAGAAGCAGACCCCCTACCGAGCAGGGAGTCCGACACAGGGCTCGATCCCAGGATCTTGGGATCATGACCTGAGCAGAAGGCAGATGCTTCACCGACTGAGCCCCTCGGTGCCCAAATAAAACACATTTTTAAAATTAATTACCTGGGGTTTTATTTTCAGTTTTGAAACTGGCTTCTAGAAAAAAAAAATTGTTTTGGATAAGTTAAAATTATATACATGGTCCATGTTATATTGGATAGTAGTAGTCTAGAAGAAGAAAGAGATGAGGAAATTAAAAAAATTAAAATTCTGTGTGGTTATGTGTGCGATAGACAAGTGAGGAACCAAAGGGGTAGGATATCTCGTCCTGGGGATATAGAGGAGTTCGCTGGCCTATGGAATTAGAGAGGATAAGGAAGCACAGATAGACCTCCTCGCTCGAGAACATGAGTGAATTAGCATGTTTAATGTGATTGGCAGTCAAAGCAGGATCAGAAATTAAAGGACCTTGTGCCCCCATGAAGGGAAATGAGCCCTTTCCTACAGACAATAAGGAGTCGTTGAGATTCTTCAAGGAGGGGCGCCTGGGTGGCTCAGTGAGTTAAAGCCTCTGCCTTCAGCTCAGGTCATGATCTCAGGGTCCATCCGGCTCCCTGCTCAGTGGGGAGCCTGCTTCCTCCTCTCTCTCTGCCTGTCTCTCTGCCTGCTTGTGATCTCCGTCTGTCAAATAAATAAATAAAATCTTTAAAATAAAAAAAAAGAGAGAGAGAGATACTTTAAGGAAAGTGGTGGAGTGGGATTGAAAACAAGCAGGGGTCTCTGAAGACCGTCTTCCACCCGCAGGGGACAGCAAGGCAGACATCCAGGGGACCAGCCTGCCCCGGGGCCAAAGGGAAGGTTAGTGAAGCGGGTGAGAGGTAGGAAGGAGTGATCCCGACTGCTGCCCCACCATGGGAATAACAGAGTCAGGCACAGACAGGCGTTCTCAGAAAAAGAAGGAATTTTATATTCGTGGTCACGTGACTGCCTTTTCTGGATAAAAGATCAAGTTCTTCTTAGAAAGTGTACACCAAACCTGGGAAAACAGACTCACGCATTTGGGAAAGCAAGTTGCAACCAGAGAACCCGGAAAATATGAGCTTCTGACAACCCAAATCAATTAATTTATACCCTGTGGCATGAAAAAGGCAATTACAGAGGAAGAAGAACCTGGCCACATTGCGAAGACAGATTTTCCAGGATTACAGCCAACCTTGACTTTCTCTTGATCCTGTTTATTCGACTGCTCAATGTGGTCAGGCCTCCCTCTCCTGTGCTTGGACTTGGGACCCTTTGGGCAAATGGCTTTTGAATACAAATATTCTAGTTCTTTTTCTCTTGTTAGCTGCAGACTTCATTATCAGTGCTAACCTCATTTCATGACCAATTTACATTTACTTTCCTTCCAGGAGGTCATAGGTTTGTGTTGTTTTGTTTTGTTTTACAAGGAAATGTAAATCGCTGTGTATTTCTGCTTTTCCATGAAGCACCTGCCGTTTGGGAATTACGTGTCATTCTCTATCTCCCAAGAAGGATCCAATGAGTCAGAATTTAAAATGTGTAAAATGCCTCAGGCTTCTTAGAAGAATAATGTTCTGGAGGTAAAAATAGAAATACAGATTTATAAGTATCACAGGAAATGCCCCGGGTTTGATCAACCCAAATGGTGAGCAGGTATCCAGCAGCTTCTTGGCACACGTTCCAGAGCAGGAGTCAGGAGGCTGGGTCGCGGTCCTACTGTGCGTCCGGCCTCTGTGCCAAATGGGCCATTCACTTCAAGGCCCCTGACTTGCACTTCCTAGAGTGGGAAATTAAAATACTATCTGTCCTCTATACCCCAGGGGCCTGTACGGCGAATGGAATAAAATACCTCCTCTAAAACACTTTCCCCTGCGCATCACCAGAAGTGGCACATTTTTGAGGACAATAATCATGATTCTGGAGGCTGGTGTCCCTGTTGTTTACACTTTGCCCGACACATACCTGGGCTGGATCAGTGTTTTGTTTTGTTTTGTTTTTTAAGATTTTATTTATTTATTTGACAGAGAAAGACATAGCGAGAGAGGGAATACAAGCAGGGGGAGAGGGAGAGGGAGAAGTAGGCTGCCCGCCGAGCAGGGAGCCCGATGCGGGGCTCGATCCCAGGACGCTGGTATCCTGCATGACCTGAGCCCAAGATAGATGGTTAATGGCTGAGCCACCCAGGCGCCCCTCTTTTATGAATTCTCAAAGCCCTTTTCTTTCATCTCCTATAGACGTACCTTAGTCTCTGATTTCTTTTTTCTTTTTCTTAAGGTTTTGTTTATTTATCTGAAGGTGGGGAGAATGGGGAGGGGCAGACGGAAAGGGAGAAGCAGACTCCCGTCTGAGCAGGGAGCCCCACACGGGGCTCGATCCCAGGACCCTGAGATCATGACCTGAGCCAAAGTCAGACACCTAACAGACGGAGCCCCCCAGGTTCCCCCAGTCCCTGAGCTTTCAAGACCGGCCCTCCAGGCTGATTGTTCACCCAGACTCACGTGTGAGTCAGGTGTCGCCTCAAGTTTAGTTCCATCTATGTGCTGTTTGCCTGACCTTTGTTTCTCGTTCCTCCCAGTCTGGGCTCTAGAAAATCTGTGACCTCCCTCTTCTTTTATACACCCACATGCGACTAAAATTTCAGTTCGCACTTCAACACTTCTTGTGGTTTCCTTGTGCTTTTTTTTTTTTTTTTCCTACATATCAGCAAATTGTTTTCCTCATTGTCAGAAAACCTCTCTTTCTCTCTCCTTCTTTTCTACAGTCGGCTTCTGCCACCGCCCCCCCCCCCCCCACCGCTCCCCCGTCTCTCTCATCATGCGGTTTCTCTTTTAGGTAAACCCTAAACCTTCTCTCCTTCCCCACCTTCAGCACCTCAGCGCCTGTGTAACACACGGGCGTGCACTGATTGTTTCCTTCTGGGTTGGGGCCATTATCCATGCTATATCATGGTATGTGAGGATCACAGAGTATTTGGTCTCTAAGAAGTTCTGAAAATACAAAGCGTTTGGGAAAGGGCAAGAAGGAGGAGATGGGCCTCCATTTAGAAAGCACACTCGGGGGCGCCTGGGTGGCTCAGTGGGTTAAGCCTCTGCCTTTGGCTCAGGTCATGATCTCAGGGTCCTGGGATCGAGCCCCGCATCGGGCTCTCTGTTCCACAGGGAGCCTGCTTCCTTCTCTCTCTCTCTGCCTGCCTGTCTGCCTATTTGTGATCTCTGTCTGTCAAATAAATAAATAAAACCTTAATAAATAAATAAATAAAAAGCCCACTAGGTGCTTCTGTAGCAAACAGGAATGCCGTCACAGGCTCTCAAGCACTGATGAGCCTTCATCTCTCCATACAGAATGTATCTCAGGATGCCAGGAGTTCGTGGTCTTTTGTATCTTATTTACTTGCACAGTGCTTCTCTCAGTGTGGTTCCATTGTTCCAGGCCAGCCAGAAGACAGAAAAAGATGAGAAGGGGGATAGTTCTAACAGTAACAACGAATATTTCTAGAGGCTTCACCAGATAAGCCAGGCATCCTTCTAAGCACGGTGGCCTCCTTTCAACCTCTAGCGATCCTGGGACACGGGCACGACTCTGATCCTGACGTTATAATATCGAAGAATGTCGAGGCATCGAGTTTAAGTAACTTGTCCAAGTTTTGCCGCTAGTAAGAGACGGAATATAAAGGACGTAAAAACCGCATTAAATTCACTGCTGTTTCTACAAAAGAGGTTGATCCCCCGTACCAATGGGCTTACAGCATCTTCCAGTGTGTTTTGGGGAAGGAAGTCCCAGGCAACATGGCAATTGTATCAAACATGCACGGTAGCTCTAAGTGTTGGAGGAAAAATGCATCCGCGCAAAAGGACGGCTAATTGAAGAGAGAAAACTGGTTTCATGACCAGGTACTGGAAGTCAAAGTTTAGGGTTTTCTACCCCAAAGTCTGTGTCATCATAATGTGATAATAAGGCTTTCTGATGGAGGTACTAGTATTTCAAATCCGTGGACAACAGAGGTCATGTGATAGCTGCCGTTTCACACTGGAAACCAAAGGGAAAACAGATTGGGATTATGGTGCTAAAATGTTACGGTGCTAAAATGCATGTGATCAGATCTGTGTTACTGAGTCCATTGTCATTTCACTCCCCAACATTTCCTTCTGTTTCCATGGGACACTTCAGATGGATAAGTAGGGAATGAAGAGGGAGAGTTGGTTTTCACATTGGAATGTAGAAACACACACCTTGGGGCTAAATCATCATAAAACTTCAAAAACATCCAAAGTCATGAATTGAATAAGCCGTGCTGCAAAGAAACCCACGGCCATTACTCAGACATTGACACACTTCCCAGCAGTGGTTTCCCATCCACGAACATAATGATGACCATTCCTGAAGCCTTCCCCAAACTTGCCCAACAGGTGAGCCCCTACTCATCCTTTAAGCTCCTGCTCATTTAATACCTCTTGGGAAAATCTTTCATCCCCCTAAGCAGTATGAGACATACCTTCCTCTAATATCCCAGCAGTGCTTTGGGCTTCTTTATTAGAGCAGTTACCATATTGCATTATAATCCTTTCTTTATTGCACTGCTGTGAATAGACTGCGAGTATTTCCAGGACAGCAGCCCCATTGTACAGAATCTATGTTATCAATCTCCAATATTCAGAGCAACAGGATTACTGTGTAGCAAACATTCAGTAAATACACGGAGAGATGAATGAAATCATGAATGAACACATATATTGGCCAACCGTCTTCCACCTTTCAATTGCTTTAAAGCACCTGTTCTAACCATAGTTGTACCAGAGTTTGGTCAGCAAAACAGATCCACAATGAGTGACACAGGATAAGAGATTTATTACAAGCATGAGACCTCACCCAATATGAAAGCTGATTAAACAGTGTAAGGCTATTGCTTCATCTGATGCCAGGGCTGAAGTTTGCTGCGCAGGCAGTCGAGAAAGAAAAATGGATGTGAAGCAGGGGAAGAAAAGACAAACTGGAACCCACGAGAATGAACTGGTACACATGTCTGCTTCCAGCTTCAATAATGCAGATGATACTGGTGACTTTTACCATGAAGTCGCATGTGTACCTTGGCCAAGAGTCAGCGCAGCTGGCAGAAGAGATCTGACACCAGCTAAAGAAGCGGCAGGCATGGTTGCTGCTCCCTGCCAACAAGGCAAGCCAACAGATCATGAGCTACAGCCATGCCTGATAATCCAACACTGACCTTCCAAATCTGGCACTAATTTTTCCCAGCGTCAGCCTGAACCAGGAACCATGGGATGGGGGGTGGGAATTCTGGGAAATGTAGTTCTAGTTTAGCCAGGTTGACAAGACACAGTTACCACAATAGATACCCCCTCAACAGCCTGACCCGAGTGAAACTTGAGCCCCATTTTGACAACTGAGCTTCCATCCTAATTAGGACACAAGCACATGAGGAGGAGAGAATCAGAAGAACCAGAGAAGGCAATCACCAGGCAGCTATGGTGGTTTGCAATATTGGCTCCAATCTCTCACTCCTCCCTGTATCCTTGATTGCCTGATGGTGTGTACGTTGTACATTCCGGAGCCTTGACTTTGGGCATGGCCATGTAACTTCATTTGGCCAGTAACATATGAGTAGAAGGGAAAATGAGTTAGACTGGAGCCTAGGTTAGGAGGCTGCACATGTTTCCACTTGCCCTCCTGCTCTTTTGCTATCTCTGTGAGAAGATCGTTTTCAGGCTAGCCCACTGATCCTAGAAGGAGTATCCGAAACACAGGAAGCCACACAGCACCAACGCAGCTACAGGAGCACTAATGATTCATGGTTGTTTTAAGCTCTGTGCAGTGGCATTGTTTATTACAAAACAATAATGAATCAATGCAACTCAAAGCAGATGGGAGAGGGGGCCACTTGGAGGCCTCTGTCTGAGCAGCCAAAGCTCAGCTTTTGCGTGAGCATCAATCCCAGCCACGCAGTCCTCTGCTCACCTGCAGAGGACTTCTGTCCAAACCTTTGCAACTGTCTCTGGACAGGGAGCCATGTGGAGTAGGAAGTGTGGCTCTCAGGGGAAAGAGAGAAAAGAAGACATCTCTGATGCGGGCCAGCCATGGCACAGAAGGGAGATACATCAGTCTGCAAATTCGATGAAACCAGAGTTAGGGTGTGCACAGAGGAGGTCAGGACTTGCTAGGGCTCGTAGTTTTTCTAAAGTGATTTTATTTTCAGGTGTGATTTGGCGATGGACAGCTGAGGAGCTGGTATGTGCACAGCAGCTGCATAAACAGCTTCTTCTGATGGTTTCCCACCACCTGCAGGATAAGGGCCAATTGCCTCAACAGAGCAAACAAGGTGCTTTTCTGACCTGGCCTGCTTGCACTTTCAGAGACCTCTCCAGCCCCTCCTTGTTACTCCTTGTTACTTGTTACTCCTGTTTTCTCACACCTGTAAGTTCTCCTTGTCTAGAATGTTCTTCTCTCTTCTTTACCTGGCAAGCTCCTACTCCTTCTTCAGGGGTTACCAGAAATGTTCTATTTCCTTTGTGGTTTCCCCATTTTCCACGTCCAGCCTCCTAGCCCACCCAAGGCAGAATCATTGCTCCTCCAACTACTGTCTTGGGCATAGTGCTGCCTCCTCCACTAAATTGTGACTTCTCATGGGCAGGGAATGTTTCTCCCTCACCACTACATCCTTCTTCAGTGTCTAACTGAAAGCCTGGGCTGGGAAAGGTGAGCAGTAGATTATAGCCATTGAGATTCAGTTGCTAAGATACTTTCCGAGAGGACAAAACTTGTTCTCTACTGAAGCTTGTGTAGTTATCCCAAAAGGTGACCTCCTACGGTTTTGTTGATAATCACCAGATGTCAAGGCAAAGACGTGGATGTTTCATTTCTTTTTAGGAAGGAGGTCCGCTGGGAACAAGAGAAGAGCCTGAAACTTAAAACACACCAAAAAAAAAAAAAAAAAAAAAAAAAAAAAAACCTCAAACACATAAAGCAATTAAATTCCTGTCTAGTGCAAAATAGCTTAACAGAAACCCATTTTAAATGGGCCACTTAAATAAATGCTCAGAGGACATGTGCTTATCAGGGTTTCCACTTGGCTTCAGAGCCTGCCCTCTCAAACATCGACATTTTCTTTTTCCAGAATGCTGTCTCATTTCCCAAACACCGCTCCTTAAGCTTTCAACCCTTAAAAAAGCTGAAGCAATGTTTTTGCCTTTCTAAATTCTCAATAGTGGAGTCAAAGCCCTATGCTGGGGAGAAGGCAGGGAGGCCCGCTCTTCTTTTGGTTTTAGATGCCGCAGAAAGGAAGCTCTGTCTGTCACTGACCTCCACGCTTTGCCCACAGAGAGGCCTCATCACTTCCCATGTGTAGGAGAAGACTTGCACCCTATCCAGGGACGCCCGGTCTCAGAGCAATCTGCAAATTCCGCCATCCGCGGCCTTGTAGGCGCGGTCGATAGGGGGCGAGAGAGAGAGCACCTCTGTGGTCGCAGGAGCAAGAAGGAACGTGCTCCTTTCTCCTCGCTTTCTGTTCTTCCAGGCTCTGGTAGCTTCTTCACCTCTGCAGCGGCAGATAAATTTTTCAACATTTGCAATGGTTCTCAACATTTGCAGAAAAGAGCTTACTGTACCTTCCATCCCCATAGACCCAAGCCACATCCCCTAGAAAGGGTCTCAGTATAAATTCCACTTTGTTCCTCGAGCCCTAGAGGTGGTTGCTACTTCTGCAACACCCTGAAACCTTTGAATTATCTTTTTGCTCCTCTCGTTTATAACTACATAATGACTTTATACCTAGCTAATCACTCTTGATATTAAATTCTGTTTAAGTAACTGGTGTGACTTCTGTCTCCTGAATGGACCCTGGCTGATAAGGGGCTGGCATCTGAAAATACTTCAGCTGCCTCTTCCCTCCTCTGCACCTACTAGAAGGCTTCCTATGGTGCAGGTGTCCCTGTTAGGATGTCCCGGTTGGCAGGCCTGGTGCATACCCCTTCCTGCGATGGCTTCATGCTCCCCAGCCAGTCACCCAGCAGCATCCCTTCTGATTAGGGGGTTCTCATGCTCATGTCCCCCGCACCCACCTTTGCACCATAGCTCACAGCCTGGGCTTCTGCTCTGGTCTTCCTAGGGTCTTCCCTAGCCTATCTTAAGTCCCCTGGTTGTTAACAACTGGCTCTGGTGGTGGGTGTGTGTGTGGGGGGTCCCCTGTTTTGTAGCTTTTGCTGATTTCGGTGGTGTGTAAACACTCCACGATGGCCAGTTTCACGGAACGTGGAACTGGGGAGAGATGCACAGTAACACTTCATTATACAGCACTTTCACTCTATAGGTAAAACAGGCAATCTCAAGAGCATGCATAATAGGAACATGTAGTAAAATAATAGAAAGTGATGATGATGATTTATCTCCTTGTTCTTAACCTACTTTTTTTAATTGTAATTTCATCTGACTTTAATTATTAATGGCTCTGTTTACAACCAGGTCACAGATCTTCTGAAAACTTAACAATTAGCTTCCACCAGCCAATAAGAGCTAGCTTTAGTACACCACGACCAGGAGCCATATCTGCAAACAGTCCCCACCTCCCTGGGCATCCATGGAATCCTGGGTCCATGCAGAGCAAGCACAGCAGGGGAGCCACCTCCCTGGGGTTCAATCCAGGCTGCCATTCTATTTCATCCCATCGTCCCGGCTGCACACCCCAGATATAAATCAATGATGTGGGGGACCAAACTGCAAATTGTACAAATACAGATAACCCGGAATTCCAGGAATCGTGGGGCTTTCTGCACCTTTGTCCAGAACTGCTTTGAGGGTTTTCCTTTTGTAAAAAGTCATCAGTTGACTGGAGAAAGAAAATGTATAAGAGGACAAACCAGAAGAAGGGCAGGGGCAGGGGATGATTTGGAGCAGTGGAAATTTCTACTCTTGGGCCTGGATGCTAGACCTTGGTCAACCTTGAATAAGACCTACCAGCTCTTTTACTTCAGAGCCACAAATTCCCCACAAGTCTCTGAAGGTCAACTTGTCTTTTCAGCAAACTTGGTATCTGAAACCTCCCCAAGGTTTTTACCCTTCCAGGACTCAAACTCAGGAAGCAGAGTTTAGGTTCAAGTTCATTTCCCTCTCCAGGACCACTAATATCTTTATTTCTCTCACTTCCCATTTATTACCTTACCTCCCCCATTTCTCAGTAGCTCAGAAAATCTCTATTTTTTTTTTTTTAAGCCTGGAAATTTTGCAAATAAATCCAAGGAAACTCTTCTTTTTGGCTTTCTGCTTACCTTATCTGAATCAATAAACAGTAGGGATTTAACTATTCAAAGCAAAGAAAGAGAACACAAAGATGAAACTAGTTAATATTTCTGTGATGGCTTCTGGGAGTCTCAAAGATGACAAATATTAACTATTGAGATTGTAAGGTGAAATCCTATTTAAATTTTTGATTCTTCTATAAAGAAGACCCTTGTGCTGGGCTCCCCACTGCATCAAATGTCTTTGGTGAAATGTTAATGTATACTGATTGTATCTCAGGGATCTCTTGATGCAAATGCTTGGCTTGATCAAAATCCAAATGGTAGAATGTGGACCAGAGTTAACACTTGAATAGTAAGATATTAAGTTGTAACCTTGAATTGAACCCAGTAACAAATTAGTTGCTTATTTTGCAAGTCAGTTCAGGTCTATTCATAGCTACTTTTTAAAAATTTTATTTATTTAATTTAAGTGATCTCTCCACCCAACATGGGGCTCAAACTCATGACAAAGATCAAGAGTCGCATGGTCCTCCAGCTGAGCCAACTAGGCACCCCAAGAGCTAATGTTTTAAAATTCTTGCACGTACTAGGTACGGGCCCAAGGGCAGCTAGCGAAGGAGGTAGGCACTATTCTATACCCATTGTACAGGTGGGGATATGGAAGCACTAAATGTAACCTGCCTAAGGTCACACAGTTAGTAATGGCAGAGACAGGAATTTAACCCATCCAGTCTGATGTAGGAATGCTGAGATTATTGTCATTTTTACCAATGAGGAGAGTGTGGCTCAGTAGAGGTGAAGTGACCTGAACATGTTCCACAGCTAGGAAGTGGCTGAACTGAGACCTGAACTCTGGCACTGTCCATCTCTGACATGCTGCTTCTTAACCGCACTGCTCCGCATGGAGGAGCAATGATGGAGAGTCCCCAGGCACACATTACTGGAATTACACTTAACTACTGCAGAGGCTTATTATGCATTTTCATCTTCTTAGTGCTTTCTAATTAAAAAGGAAGGGAGTGGAGAGATCTTTTTGCTCTCTAACTTCTGTTTTCTCTGCATGGAAAGCAGAGGGCCCCCAACGAGAACCTTTGCGTAATAGAGCTTATTGTATTGCAATCAGCTGTTTAAGTGCAGACTTCTCTGAGGTCCCTTTTTACTGGAGAGAGTTAATTAACAGCACAGCCACTAATGACTTACCCATGCTCAGCCTTGATTGCAAAGAATATATGAACGTACTAAGTCACCTTAAAGTCTCAAAGTGTGCCCCTACTGTAGCCAGATTTAATTAATGATAATCATAGTAATAATATGAATACTGTTTAACATCAATTGAGTGCTTACTGAGGACCAGATACTCTGCTAGGTGATTTTTATTTAATCCTCACAAGGATTTCAATGTGAAGCAGACACTACTCTTTTCCCTCTGCACCTTGCTGAGGGAAAGCAAGAGGTGAAGGTTCAGCGAATGGGACAGAGCACCGCAGGTGCCTGCCACCCTGGGCTAGTACCCTGAGCCTTGAGGGCCTCTATGCCTCCAGCAATGGGGATAATAAGTCAGTTCTTTTTATAGTGAACAGGACACCCACTGACTCACAAAATCATGAGTCATGAAATCTAAGAAATGGGGGGAAAAAAAGACCCTCCAGCAATAAACTGAAGTCATAGACCATTTGACTATAAGGAAAACTGCGCAAGACTCTTGAGTTTGGGAAAAGGGTGGCGAAGCCCAAAGCAAGTAGCAATCCACCCTCCCAGCGGGTGCCCCCATGACTGAGACTTGGACAAGGCAGAAGATGGGTGGTCTCTGAGGGGCCGAGCGCAAACTCAGCTCAGAGGTTCAAACCACCAACTCTTTCAGCTAAGGCTGGTCCTTCCTGGCACAGGAAGGGCCTGGTACCACTCTCCGGTGGAGTGGTTGCTGGGGCGTGAAACACAGATCATGGAATTGGGAGACTGCACTCAGACCCCCTTCTTTTGGTCTTTTATGCATGACTTCACGACCTACTTCCTCTACCTAGAATATTCCTTTGGGTCCCTCACATCCTTCTCCCCGACTCCTGAGACACTTTTAGTGTCAGCTTTAAAGCTCCTTTTTTTCATGGAAGCCTGACTCCCAGAGGAGGTGACACATGTCAGCTCCCCTGTGTCAGGGGAACCTCTCTGATGTATATAACAACGGGAATGTCTATTTGTGTAAGTGTTGATTAAATAAGTTTCCAATGCCTGATTGCAAATTCTACATGTTCTACCTCTAGCCCAGTACAGAGCCTGACACATAACGGACACTCACAAAAAGTGATTGTATTAGTTGCCTAGGGCTGCCTTCGTGAAGTACCAAAAATTGGGTGGCTTAAAAATGACAGGAATTGTCTCACGGCCCTGGGGGCCAGAATCTGAAGTCAAATTATGGGCAGAGCCATGATCTTTCTGATGGCTAGAGGGGAAGAGTCCCTCTGGCCAGTTCTGGCTTCTGTCATTTGTGGCAACTCTCTGTGTATGTTCCCTGGCTCATAGATGCATCCCTCAGTCACTTCTCCCTGAGTGTCCTCACACTGACTTCCCTCTGCACGTATCTGTTTCTGTGTTTGAATTTCCTTTCCCCACCCCCAAACAAAAGGTCTCACATACTTATTACTGACCCAACAAATTGGTGCAAAGAGAGAGTAACAGAAAAATTCCCCCCAATAAAACAGATCTACTGCTCAGGTAGTAGGAGTGTTGACAGAAAGATAGGATAGGGACACATGACTTTGATGCAGCTTGAACACGTGCCATCTCATGTGCGATCCCTTAGACACCCAACGCCGCCTCTTGGAGGTGTGTCTGATTTAACAGCAAATTCCCATCCCAATCCAGTGGGACATACGATGATTCTGCTTTTGTTTTCTGGTCAAGAATTGCTTGACCCTTGGGGCGCCTGGGTGACTCAGTGGGTTAAAGCCTCTGCTTTCGGCTCAGGTCATGATCCTAGGGTCCTGGGATCAAGCCCCACATCAGGCTCGCTGCTCAGCAGGGAGCCTGCTTCCCCCTCTCTCTCTCTGCCTGCCTCTCTGCCTACTTGTGATCTATGTCTGTCAAATAAATAAATAAATAAAATCTTAAAAAAAAAAAAAAAGAATTGCTTGTCCCTGAGGTTCTCATGAGAAGACCTGGCCAGGGACAATCACCTGCACCCACCAAGGTGGCAGAGAAAAGGAGACTCCCCGCCCCCCCGCTTTTTTTTTTTTTTTTAAATAAAGGTGCCACTCATGTTGGATTAGGGCCTACACAAAGGAATCTATTTCTTTATCAGGCCCCATATAGGTACTATGGCTTAAGGCTTTAATACATCCTTTTTAGGAGACATAGTAAGATCCACAACAGTAAGGAAGGGAATAAACATTCTATGCTCTCATTTTCCTCATTTGCAACATGATGATAATACTTGTTTTGATCCCACATACATTTTTGAGATGAAATAAATTAATGGCAATAGAATACAGCACTCCTCTGCCCACCAGTAAATCTGATTTGATGGGCCAACATGTTTGGGGGGTTGCTTTAAGTGTTATTAGACCAATGTCTGGGTGAAATCACAGTATGTTTCAACTACCAGGAGGGCAAGAGTTGCAACGTATGCAGAGGTGAGGCTTCCTACACCCTAAATCAGGGCGTGGGGTGTGACATGTGCCATGTGCTGTTGAGGTAAGTGGCTCTCAGAGGCACAGAGACAAAGAGAATGGCTTCAGCAGGGACACACTGGAACTGGGATCCTGGCTCTGTGCCTCTCTTTATGAGGCTTTCTCAGTGTTACTTTCCTAATCTGTAAAATGGGCTAATAGTCCTCTAATGGGAGGACTAAGGGGAGATTGAATGGAGTCGTTTTATAGAGGCTTAGCACAGTGACTAGCATAATAACCAGTCACTCAATGGAAGACTGTATATACAATACATATGTAATACACGTTTGGGTTCTGCTAAAGGCCCTGGCCATGCAGCTGACAGAACTGTGGCAAAAACGGAAAACTGAAGGGTGACCTATGAGGTTGACCTGGGAGAGTCCTCTCTGGTCTCCAGCAGTCTCTCTTGCTTAGCTGGGACAGAACTGTGGAATAGCAGCCTCCTTGTCTACTTTTCTTCCCTTTATCGTCTACCGCCTGGCACCCAAGAAAGGACAAAGAACTGGTGAAGAGACAATCCCCTGTCAGCGGTCAGTGTCCTGAGTCTGTGGGGACGCATGTGCAGGCAGTATCATGTGTGATGCTTGAGGGTTCTGGCTTCTTTCCAGGAGAGCGGGAGAAAGAAGTTGAAAGCAGCCCCACTGATCTCAGATTGCTCTTTGCAGTCAAAGGGCATTGTGTGAAAGGCCAGGAAAGCCAGGACATCTTCAGGGATAAGGAGAACTAGGGGCGCAGAGCACCAGCTGCCCTAGGAATGGGGTGACAGCCAGTGTAGCCAAGAGTGTTGGTGCTAAAAGTTTTAGTAATCAGCAACAGCCATTCATTGGCTCTTTGAGATATTGGCCTTTTGGTTGGGTTTGGTTTTTTTTTTAAGATTTATTCATTTATTTGAGAGAGAGAGCATGCACAATGCGGAGGGGTAGAGGGAAAAGGAGAGAATCTCAAGCAGACTCCTGCTGAGCATGAAGCCCCACTCAGGGCTCGATCTCATGACCCTGAGATCATGACCTGAACTGAAACCAAGAGTTAGACCCTTAACCAATTGCACCACCCAGGTACCCCTTGGACTTCTGTTTTTAAAGCCAAGTTGGTGTGGGCTCTGGAGTGCACCAGGTCTTGATTCAAATGTTGGTGGAGCCACACCCTAGCCGGGGGACCAAGGAGAAGTGATTTAATCTGAGTCACAGCTACTACAGCAGAAACGTGGAGATGATTCTTATTTCCTAAGGGGAGGGAAAGGACTTAATGAGATGGGTAACCAAAAGGTCTAGCACAGGGCCTGGAGCAGAGTAAACACCTGATAACAGGTAGTCACTCCCTGCCCCAGGTTACAGGTGGAATCAAGTAGGGCAGACAGGCCAGGGCAGGTTCAAATGTCAGGACTCAAGGGGCTCCTGGATGACTGTGGGTTGAAGCCTCTGCCTTCAGCTCAAGTCATGATCCCAGGATCCTGGGATCGAGCCCCACATCAGGCTCTCTGCTCAGCATGGAGTCTGCTTCCCCCTCTCTCTCTGCCTGCCTCTCTGCCTACTTGTGATTTCTGTCTGTTAAATAAATAAATTAAAAAAAAAATGTCAGGACTCAAATCCTGGCTTGGCTACTTACTCACTATGGGATTGTGGGCTGGTTAATATCTCCATATCTCAGTGTCTTTACCTATAAAATGAGAGTCCTTATAGATGTCCACTATCCATTATCCACAATTTGCAAATCCAAACGCTTCAGGGCACCAAAGAGTTTTCCCCTATAACTCCATTGCTGGCAAACCCTGGCCTCCACTGACAGGAGGCTATTTCTAATCTGTGTCTATCCTGCTTGGTATAAATATTCACATTGATTATGGAGGGCTGCCCCAGACCTCACCAGGGGGTGTTATATTATATATAGATTATAAATTGTACTACCTTTCTAAAATTTGAAAACTCTGAATTCTGAAATTCATCAGGCCTCAAGGAGTCCTAGATGAGAGATTGTGGATCTGAGTGGAAAACTCAGTTCATGGGGCCAGAGGACCGATGGAGCACTGTAGCCAGCACACAGAAAGGACTCAGTGAGTGTGAGTGGGTCCACAGGTCGCAGACTTGACACCAAACTGCAAAGGTCATAATCATGTTCCACTGTTTTCCTGCATGACCTTTGATGAGCTACTAACTTTTCTCAGTTTCCCCACTGTGAAACAAGAATAATGACAATAATACTAACTAGACCAGTTAATACATGTAAACTACTTGGTAAATTGCCTAGTATATAATAAATACTACCAAGTATGAGCTCCGATTATCATTATTACATTTTTATATGTAAGTGAAAATCCCTTACTTATAAAGGACATGGCATTACAGCAAACAAGGCAGTTGAACTCGAATTGGTATTCCAAGAATTTTACAGGAACCAGAAAGGTTACTCAGTGTATTAATCTAAGCTGACCTTTTGTGCCTTTTTTAATCAGATGAAAGTACTTTTCATTAAAATCATTTTATTTTATTTTCACATAATGTTCTTGATGGATTTCCCCCCCTAAGAGTTCTGATAAGACAAAAATAAGAGCAAAATAGTTATTTCTTGCCTTTAGCAATGCCAGTTATTTCAGGTAGGTGAGGAAGATGCCACTGAAGGAACACCAGATGAGGATGCTGCCCTAGGGATTGTTGGACCCAGCACTTGTTTCTATTGCCTTCCATGGACTGTACCACTCAGATTTCCAAGAGGGCTTGCAGTGGGGTTGGGGGGGAAGCATCACACAGCCCCATTTGTGTCTACTACTAGTGTGCTGAGACCACACTCCCCAACGTGGCCGACGGCTGGTGACTCGGTGCAGCTGGGGTCCTGGTGCCAGCTCACAGCCAGATTAAGGAATCCAATTTAGGATTCCTTTAATGGGCAACTGTTGTCTTGGTCAAGAATTCCTTAGAACTGCAGTGCAAGGCTACTGGGTACTTCCCCAAAGGTACAAATGTAGTGATCCAAAGGGGCACGTGCACCCCAATGTTTATAGCAGCAATGTCCACAATAGCCAAACTATGGAAAGAACCTAGATGTCCAATGACACATGAATGGGTTAAACAAGATGTGGTATATATACAGTGGAATACTATGCAGCCATCAAAAAATGAGATCTTGCCATTTACAATGGCTGCATGGAACTAGAGGGTATTACGCTGAGCAAAATAAGTCAAACAGAGAAAGACAATTATTATATGATCTCACTGATCTGAGGAATTTGATAAACAAGACAGGGGATCATAGGGGAAGGGAAGGAAAAATGAAACAAGACGAAACCAGAGAGGGAGATAAACCATAAGGGATTCTTCATCCCAGGAAACAAACTGAGGGTCGTTGGAGGGGAGGGGAGGGGAGAGAGAGGGTGTCTGGGTGATGGACTTTGGGGAGGGTATGTGCTATGGTGAGTGCTATGCATTGTGTAAGACTGATGAATCACAGACCTGTACCCCTGAAACAAATAATACAAATGCAAATAAAAATACAAATATGTTAAAAAAATAATAATAATTCACCATTGAATCCCACTCCCCACAACAAGAAAAAAGAACTGCAGTGCAAGGTTTGTCCTATTCCGTCCATCTCTTCCCCTCTCCTTGTACTACAGGTGCCCAGTGGACACTGAAGTCTGAGGACTCTCCCTGCCTCGTCGTGCTTTACCCCCTTTAGTGCTCAGAGACAGCTCCTCTAGTAAATATCTTGCACATCTAATCTCTAATCCCATCTCGGTGTTTGTTCCCTGACAGACCCTCACCTTCACCTTGAGGGTTCAGGATGGTATTTAAGTTCTGCCTCTGAGATGTGGAAAGGGGAAGAAAGGGAGACATTAGTTCCTCAGTGATGGGGGTAGCTGACAATCGGGCTGAAGCACATACGGGTCTTGCAGAGCCAGACTTTGCCTTCCATCCTCTGATCACCAGCTTCATGGACTCGGGCTGCTGTGACATTGCAGCAGCAGCAGGGAGCCCGGGGTCACAGCTGCTGTGGGGCCGAGTTTTAAAGCCAAGTAATAGCTCCTTAGCTCTCTGCTCTTACAGCTATTCCAATAATTCCATAAGCACTTGTTTCCCTGAACTGAGTTTCTCTCTGCTTAAAACACCTGAGGTGATTTCTGGAATTTTTTTTTTTTTTTTTTTTTTTTTGCACTAAATGCTAACTGATACAGCAATGAATTTGCAGGGGGCAAAAGCTGACTTTTTTTTATGCTCAGGGGGGAAAAAATGTCATAAAGCTGTTACCTTCTCTAACTCGGAAGTGAGACTGCAGACCTACCAAGCCAGTAACTCAAGAAGAAGGGATTATAAAAAAAATAAAGGATTAGTTTGTGTTGGCTGCTCCTCGAAAGGAGTTCCAAGAAAAATTGAGCTCCATTAAGGATTAGCCAGTGTGCAAGCAGAGACGGAAGGGAATGGAGGTCTGAGGATTAACTGGTCTTCGCTGTAATGGAAAGGCAGATGCTTCTTTACCAGGTTTCCTAGAGACAGTCACTCCTGGAAATAGTCCTTCTCTACCAAAGATGTCTATTTGGACAATGGATTAAATGGCCACCCAATCTGTGCCCCAGATAGCTGGAGAGAGGACAACCATTCAAAGACCTATTAAGTCCTTCTGGTCAAAGTCAAACAAAGGCATCCATCGCTGACCCAGGATGGTATTGCACGTGTTGGCTTCCGCTCCGACCCCTGTAGTCTTCACAATGTCTGGCTGCAGGCTTTCCTCTCTTCTGGACTCTCCTATGCCATAGGCTCCCCAACCCTTCCTTTTCTCTTCGAGAGTTATTATTGCCGTTGGCCTGGTCCTGCTTGTTTGTTGTAGTTGGAGCGGTGGGGGTGCCAGTAAATTGTCCGTTTATAGGTTATTGAACCATAAAGAGCCAAAGTCAGGTCTGAGATTCTTAACTTTGAGCTTACTTCAGAAACTGGCTGGTACTTCGGATTGTCTCCCTTGGGGAAAAATGATTCTGTTTGATGTGTGGGAAGAAGAATACACATGGATATTCGGTGGCCAGAGGGCTGGGCTGTGTTGGAGACAGATTGTTATGCGTAAAAATCCATTCCCCCCTTTTTCTCAGATGTTTCATCTGGGTCCAATCAAGAAAACACAAACTCTACCAGGTCTTTCATCGGGAGGGAGTTTAACATGGAACTGGTTTCACAAGGGATGGAAGAGCTGAGAAAAAGCAACAGGAAGATCAGATAACACAGAAATTAGAAGCATCAGAAAACCACCCTTACCTCTGGGGCTGAAGGGACAAAGAGAGGAGGCAAAAGCCAACAACATGGTGGCCTCGTCTTGGGAAAGCCAGGACCTTGGAGGGAGGCGGTGTCTGGCAGGAGGTGTAGTGATGGAGAAACACAGTAAAAGCAGATGGGGTTGGGGGGACTGCCCAGTTTTCTCTCCTGCTCCCGCGCTCCCCTCTTCCACCCACACCAACTTCACCCAAAGCCAGAGGTAAGAAAGAGTGGAAAGTGGGGTGTCCTGTGATGTATACCAGCCACTTGGGACATCAGGCTGGACTGCATTTCCTGACCTCCCTTACAATGAGCTGAGCCACGAGATTAAGTTCTCTCCTTTGAAGGGTGAGCAGAAATCCTGCGTGCCCTTGCAAAGCTTGGAGCTCCCATCACTGGGCATACCTCCTCCAATTGACCATTCTCCTACTCCTCGGCTGACATAGAAGCATTGGAATTCACTAAGCAGACAGCCACATGACCTAGCAGAAGGGAAGAACAATTCATGGGACAAACTGGGTTCTCTGCATGTCCAACTTGGAGCAGAACCACCCAATGACGTGGACAATTCACCTGGAAAAAGGTACAAAATAAAGAAATAAGCCATGTTCCTGGGTCTCTTGGCTGTTGCAGTCTAGGTCTTTATCATAATAGAGCTGTTTCTGTTCCTCATTTATCTGCTTATTCATTTGTTCAAACTTCAGTCATCACCTGTGATGTAGGCACTCAGGTGCAGAAGATAAAAGTACACACAAGTCCTTGCTCTCAGAGAGATCACTACCCACTAGCGGAGACTGAAAAATACACAGAAAGGTATAGCCCAGGATCATAAGTATATATCAGTGCAACCCACTGAGGGTGAAAACTGATATAGCTTCGGAATTGTTCTGAAAGGACAGAGTTGACAGACGGGGACCTGGAGGCGGAGAAATGAACAGCACTTTACTAGTCCCTCAAACATATGATCACTTGCTACTCACCATACCTCTTGAGACATGTGTTAAAACTTCCAATTTTACAAGTGGAGAAACAGAAATCCAGAGAGTTCAAACGATTTCTCTAGAGCCACACAATTGATTGTCAAGATTTAAACCCAGGCTGGCCTGACTTTAAAACCAATATTCTTTCCACCGTGGTAAGTCATCTCTCTCTCCAGTGAGCTTCAGTTTTGCGAGACGCCTCTGAGCGCACCTGCTGGAGAGATGCCTGCTCGTCTGACCTGCCCTGAACATTCATCGACCACATCGCTCAGGCCCACGAGGAGAAGATGGGAAGAAAGCGGGGCCAGGAGAAGCCGCTCTCATGACTTGATTTGTTTGCTTTCTTTCTGACCAGAGTAAGGTACTCACCATCAGCATGACTGCCCTCCTTCTTTCATATCAGATTTGTTCTAAAGGACTTCCGGCTGTTTCCCAAAAAAGCCAGACAAAGATTTACCACCATGAAGGATATTCAAAGGAAACGCTTTAAGCTCTGGCCACATTTAATAGCTCTGTCTCTGAAAGTTCCCCGGCAATTGAAAGGACAAGAGAACCACTTTCCACTGGGTCTGAAGACCCCATTTTTAGCTATCTGAAAAAGAGACATTTTGGCTTGCATGAACTCTAGGAGACATCTTCTCATGACCAAGATGTGATAAAGCGGACACTTACCTATATATGATAGTGGAACAGGGTCACAACACTCGGTGTAGCACCCTTCTTAAAAACTTAAATGAGACTGACAGATACTAACAGGGATTTTATCTAGGTATCTGTTTGACATTATAGGAGGCAATGAGACCTAGAGTTGCCTATCGGAAAGGAGCAGCAGAAGCATTTTCAAGATCCCAAAGCTAATCTTCTCCCACTGCAAATGATGTGAGTTGCCAGTCTCTGCCCCTTTTGCAAGTGATTTTTTTTTTTTAAATAAAAGATATTTTGAAGGCAGCCACATTTTCTTCTTCTTCTTTTTTTTTTTTTAAATTAACATATAATGTATTATTAGCCCCAGGGGTACAGGTCTGTGAATTGCCAGGTTTACACAGTTCACAGCACTCACCATAACACATACCTTCCCCAATGTCCATAACCCCACCACCCTCTCCCTACCACCCACCCCCCGGCAACCCTCAGTTTGTTTTATGATGTTAAGAGTCTCTTATGGTTTGATTCCCTCCAGATCCCATCTTGTTTCATTTATTCTTTTCCTACCCCCCACATTGCATCTCTACTTCCTCATATCAGGGAGATCATATGATAGTTGTCTTTCTCCCATTGACTTATTTCACTAAGCATAATACCCTCTAGTTCCATCCACGTCATTGCAAATGGCAAGACTTCATTTCTTTTGATGGCTGCATAGTATTCCATTGTGTATATACACCACATCTTCTTTATCCATTCATCTGTTGATGGACATCTAGGTTCTTTCTATAGTTTGGCTATTGTGGACATTGCTGCTATAAACATTTGGGTGTACTTGCCTCTTCAGATTACTACATTTGTATCTTTAGGGTAAATACCCAGTAGTGCAATTGGCAGCCACATTTTCAAAGCAGGAAAAGGTAATGTGCTCTCAGAGCAACAGGGTCATAAATTATTTCCTGTGATAGTCTAGCCACGGCGTGCCTCTGAGTTCTTAGGAGAAGTCATCATTTTACATTAAATAACAAGTAGATCTTACAATGTTTTCTTCCAGGAAGTTCACAATGTTCAACTCGTTCTTTTGTCCACACGGCGTTCACAAAAAAGAAGTATGTGAAAGGCACATTGAGGCCAATTTTGCAGGGACAGAGGCCAAGTCAAGAAGTGATTATGCCAAAGGTGACAGAGAAAGACACACTTGTGGGCCCAGATTCTAAATCTCCTGGGTCAAGAACCAGGACCATTTCTTTCCTTGCCTATTAGGCATTTTTGCTAAAATTCGATAATGATCAGAATGACAGATCTAGTCAAGATCCTACGCGAACCTGTTAGATATTGAGCTTGCTGATAAACATACAAGATAAACAGGCTCACAAAAAGACAAGAAGTCAGATCTCCCATCCTCTTCTGGAACACGCCATAAAACCAAACTAAATGACATCAAAACCATTCACCGGGCTTCAATTATTAGTCAGCACAGATATAACCTGATTAGTTTCATGGCTCCTTCAGATCCTAGGAATAAACTGAAAACTAAGAAGAAACTTTCTGTCTATGTGAACATGTTCATCTTTTTCTGGTGTTTTAAAAGAAGCTTCAAGCCTAGTTGAGAATTTGGGGAAAGAGATAAATCTGCCTAATTTTTTTTTTTTTTTAAAAGAATGAGGATACATTTAAGATATGAACTGCCAGAGGCCTGGAAGAATTCATTTTGTCTCTTCTCTGTGTCGCTGGCTCACTGCTTGGTTTTCAAGGCAATCCCAAGAATGCCAAGCACCGTGTTTACAATGTCTCACTGTTAGGATCGTCCTCAGTAGCGTATCTGAGGACATCTATTATCCTGGGCAGTCCACATTTTCCTAAATGCATGCATGCCCAAAATGAGACCATAGGAAGAGACATAATAAACCATGTATGATATATTCTTATGCTGAGATGCTCAAAATTTCCTAATTTTCACCAGGTGTCCTTCCTGTACATGTCTTCATTTCACCCTCAGCCAGAGGAGGCAGAGAAGAGGGAAGTAAGCCTGGAGCTAATGTGGCAGGAGGCCTCCTCTGCTGGCTACTGTCTGGCCCCAGCAGGCAGCCTTCTTACCGTCCATCCTCCTTACTGTTGGCTGGTCGGGCTGGCATGCTGCCAACAGGGGCGGAACTGTTCTATCCCATCACCACATCTCTAAGCCCCCTTCTTTTCTCCCTTCTCCTTCCTCATCTGCTTCTCTCCTTCCCTTTCTGCCTCATCAGCTCTTGCAACTCCCCAGATGTGGCCAACATGCTCTCACCCACCCCCTCCACTCACACGGTGGTCTGCTGAGTGTCTCCCACTCCCTGGGTTGTCTCTACTTCCTCCCCAGATGGTTTTTGTTTATCCACACCAGTGGCCATTTTTTAAAAATGAATTTTACTTAAGATTTTATTTATTTATTTGAGAGAGAGAGAGAGAGAACAAGCATGTGTGGGGAAAGGAACAGAGAGAAAGAGACAAGCAGACTCCCCAAGCAGGGAGCCCCACTCAGAGCTCCATCCCAGGCAGAAGCTTAACCTACTGAGCCACCCAGGTACCCCACACTGGTGGCCATCTTATCAACAATGAAAAAATTGAGCCAGAGCAGCCAGAAGACTCTAGAGGTCTGAACATAGCTGTGTCTGAGACATAAGGTCCTCACTGTAACTTGTGGACTCTTCTGGTGGTGGCAGCCAGGGCCAGCATCCATGCTGGCCAGAGTGTGGCTGAATGCAGCTACTAGCTGCCTTCTCAAGGTAGAGAAAGTGAGCGTATGGGGACTTTTCCATTTATTATTATTATTATTATTATTATTATTAATAGTTATTCAACCTGTTTTCTGACCTTCAGGAGGTAGGACAGAGCTGTCACGTGGGTTGAAGAGGGAGGGAGTCTTACAGCTCCAAGACTGCCTGCCACACTTTGGACCCATAGTCTCATCCTTCTTGATTCTAGACCTCTACTCAAGGACCTTGCAAGCCCTTGCTTCACCAAACCTCCTTTACTCAAAGAAGAACGGGAACAATTTTGGTCAAACCAAGAGCAAGCAGCCAAAGTTGTGGACCCCACATTAGACTTCGCACTGAGCCCATTTTCACTAATTTGCTATGATTCCTAACGCCCTGTTGTGTACTAAGATGGTGAAAGTATGGGGTCCGTCATGGATGAGTATTAACACCTGTCTCTTCTGGCATCTTCCTAAAGGGTGAGGAGACAGTTAAGAGAGAAAGGTCTGAGATTTCCAGCAGTTGGTCAACCATCAGAGCTCTAAGGAACCAAATAAAAAGAGGTGGGTCACAGAAGGGCTTGCGGCTCTGCAAACCAGAACAGAGGAGTTTACAGTGGTATTTTTAAACAGGGCTAAGTGTGGAGTAAATGTTTCAGGGCAAAATATTCCAAATTTAAAATATGAATGAAGAGCTAGAGCTATTGGTTGGAAACGAGCTTTACAAAGACTGCTGAGTTGAGACAGAATGTTTCCTAGTATCACTTAATAATCCTAATAGGTTACTTGTTTATTCAAGGGAGTTATCTGATACATTACCTACATATCTCATACCACCTGTAAACAAAAATCACCTTATTTCTCCCTTTCCAATTCCTATGCCACAATTTCCTTGCTTCATTGTACTGGATAATACCTTCAGCAAATTGGTGAATGAAAGTGGTGAGAGTTGGAGGCTAATGTCTGACTCCTGATCTCAGGAGGAACATTTTCAATATTTCATCATTAACTATGAGATTTTCTGTATGGTGTTTATATATAACCTTTATCACATTCAGGAAGATTTCCTCTATTTCTATCTCGCTTAGAGTTTCTGTCCTGAGTGGACGTGAATCATACTGCATACAGCAAGCACTTATTGAAATAATCACGGGGCTTGCCCTATTTTACCACTTTTTGGAGAAATTGCGTCATGTGATTTTCCATGTGAAACTAACCTTGCATTCCTGAAATAATCCCAACTTAGCTGGGATGTATGATCCTTTTTATACGTCACTAGATACTAGTTGTTAACATTCTGTTTAGGACTTTTGCACCTAAGTTCATGAGAAAGAGGAAAAATAGGATTTTCTTCTGATGTCCTTGTTCAATGTGGCTATTAAAAGTAGGCTACCCTCATAAAATAGATTGGGAACAAGTTGGAAAGTTACCTTGTTTTTCTACGTTTCAGGCATGCAGGAAGTTAGCTCATTTCTCTGCAGTCCCTTTTTCTCTGGTTTATTGACTATTCTAGTCCTGACTCCCTTCCCAGCCCTAAATTCTGATTTCATGTTTCCCCCTTCTACAAGACTTTGATCTCTGTACTCGTAGCACCATCATTTTATGGTCTGAGGGGAAAAGAGGTGGTGAACGAAGAGCTCACATAATTTGTTCTTTTATTGTCTCGCCCCTCAAAACCCAGCTGCCTGAGTTGCTCTACAATGTCTTCAACAGTTTTTTAAAATCCAGATTTTGTGATTTTTTGGTGCCATTTATCATCACCAAAAGAGGACACGCAATCATCATCTTTAGGGTTGATGTCAGACTGAGAGGTCAGATGAGGATGGTAACACAAAAGACTAGCTAACACTAACGCTGACTAATTATAACACTATGATTTGCACTGATTTCTGTGTCCTTTTTATTTCTCTTTCTTAGTGACTTTGGAGTCACTGTTTTACCCAAATGTAAAAAAGACTAATCTTCTGCTTTCTCTTGTACCTGCATATAACAGGGGCTCAGCTACTCAGTTAATATTTGCTGAATAGATTAATTGAAGGGATTGGATTCAACATGTTGAATTCAATGTGGTTTATTTAATTACCTTGATTCCAGAATAATGGTGATTTCCATCAGCAATATTAGGTCATGACCTCATCAGTCACTTTTCCATTAAGCCAGGAGTAATCTCAGTGAAACAATCTTGAGATGCCAACAACTCCACCCACTTCTATCCCAAACAAAGTAGAAAGAAACCTAGTACTTCAAGGTAAATAATGAGTAGACTACTCCTCAGGGCAGAATCATAGCCCTGTTAAAAGAGAAATAATTTTCCCTTGCTGTGATTTTATATTGTAGAGCCGTTAAGAAAAAATAAATGTTGGGGCACCTGCATGGCTCAGTGAGTTAAAGCCTCTGCCTTCAACTCAGGTCATGATCTCAGGGTCCTGGGATCAAGCCCCGCGTCCGGCTCTCTGCTCACCGGGGAGCCCTGCTTCCTCCTCTCTCTCTCTGCCTGCCTCTCTGCCTGCTCATGATCTCTGTCTGTCAAATAAATAAAATCTTTGAAAAAAAAAAAAAAAGAAAAAAGAAATGTTTGTGCTTGGATGATAAGTTACATGGCCTGGACAAAGGGACCTATAGAGCATAACTGAAAAGGATACTCAGAAGAATCTAGTCTTACTCTTGCCCACACAACTGAGCCTATTCTCACTCCCAGTGCCTGTCAAGTATTATCACCCATCTGACTGGAGCCCAGGGAATGTCTCAGAACCTGGAAACTGAGACCAGAGTAATCTATGAGGGTGGAAAAAGAGATCTCTTTTGTGGAAGGGGTGGGTTTTCCCAAACCTGGTGATGGGTTTGGCAGATGGAGGGGCATAGCAGGTTATACACAGCTGTCCTGAGGGCAGAAGGAATGATCAGGTCCAACTTGAGGGGTAGTTCAAGATTTTAGAGCACTTCACACATACAATTTGAGTCATTGCTAGGAAAAAAATAATAACAGAAGGCACAAGAATTATAGTTTCAAAGGTGAGAAATTACAAGTTATAAATTTTAAAAGCATTACTACGCATATGCAGTAAATAACATAGTACTTTGATTATTTGGCACCCCTCTTGCATAGTGTTTGCCCATAGCTTTTGGCTACATACCTGGGATGATTTTGAAATATTTCCTTTAGAGAAAAGAAGAAGGTAGTCCAGCCTTTCTTTTAGCATGTTAAAGGAAAAGTTATTTTTTGTTATTGAGAGTTTAGGAAATTTCCTTTAGCTTCAAAATTACTTTTGGTAATGTCATGTGCTGTCAATTCCTGAAATACCAGTATCTACTTTCTTTCTTTTCTCCATGAGTTGGTACACTTGGAAGAATTTTCCAAGCTAGTATCTGACTCTGCATTTCATGTCTTTATGTCTTTCCCCCAGTTCCCTACACCCTTGTGGCTCTGGACCCCATATGAGATCTTCTCATGATCTTGAGCCATACTCCCTTGGGTGACAGTGCTGAGTGAGTCAGCATATTCTGAAGAGCCATCCCAAGACAGAACAGCTACTAGTAACTATAGTATATAGTGAAAGCAAGCATATAAATATTTTACATGTCTACAGGCACTCTAATGGCCCTGAATCTGAGGAAATATGTGACAGAGAATAAAATGGAATGCCAACAGCAGGTGGTTCTTAATTGCATGTAATTAAAATATCTTCCTTCTGCCATTTATACAAAAACCTATAAGCACTTGAACATATTGCTAGGCCTCCTCCCCCAGCCTTTCTGGGGCTCACAGAGGTGAGGGACCCAGGAACTAAAGCTTCAGTAGCTTCTTGAAAATACACCCCTGCCAAGACACACACTCTTTGCCTATATCTTCCTTCGTTTGAGGTAAAGCTATATATTAGCTGGAACTTATTATATTTCCCTTCGGAAAATGTCCTCCTTCATCCAACAAAGAACTATATATGGGCCCATGTACTAGCCTTGTGGAGATGGAGGGATAAGCTTAGGAAAGGAATGAGGGATTTTTTTTTTTTTTCCTCCCAGTGAGCTTTCAGCCCATCAGAACTACACCGCCAAATTGCCAGTAGAGGATGACTTTGTGGAGTCCTGCATCCTGTAGGAGGATCCCAGAGAGGGTATAGGTGGGTCACACCTTTCTTCAAAGCAGGTTCCCATGAGAAGGTGGATTTGGAAGGTAATAAGTATATCGTCAAGAGAACCCCTTCTTCATTCCCATCCTCACATCATTGCCCCACATCTACCATTTGGACCTCACGGGGTAGCCAAGACAAGGAACTCGGATTCTGAATCATTTGACAAGGAAGAAAAAAAAAAATGGAACTGCAGTCACTGTTTGTAAAAGTCTTCTAATTTTTTTTGTTTGGGTCATGTTTATAGTTAAAACATAAATTGAAGACTGCCCCCTCAAAATGGGTCCTGGCCAATGAGCCTTTGACCACCTCAATCTTGAATATAATTACTTCCATTACTAATCAGCATGGAGAGTTGAGGATATCCACTATTAACTGGACACCACCTGCCCAAAAGATGGAGTTGAGGTCAAGTGGACGTGGGCACTGAGGAGTTAAGATAACCCAGACACAAGAATCTAACAGAACAATGTGTCCCTGTTCTTGATCTTAGGCTGAGGAATTTACCAGTGCTGCATTGGATGAAGACCAGGCCCTTTCCCTGGTTACAAAGGCTCATTCTCACTAGGGGAAAAGGCAGCTTGCATGTGCCCTCCTGGAATTCTATGAAAACAAATGCTAGGCTTTTGCAATTGTGTGTATGTGTGTGTGTGTGTATACACGTGCTTGTACATGCATGTGTGTGCCCGTATATGTGTGCACATGCGTGTATATGACAAATGCTTGAAAAATGCTTTATGACCTCCTACTGGGTCACAGTTACTTAGATGTGTTGTCTGATTCTGAGGTTCATAGTTATTCTCCTCCACAGCTGGCGTCTCATTAAAGAGATTTCTAGACTGGCAGAAAATAATAGCCTTCTAGAACTACTGAGCTATGCAGACTATGTGATGAGTTGAAATAAAATATACCATCAGAGGAATACTTAATAGTTATTGAAGGCTTATTGACACAAATGAATGATAGAACATCAGAGCTAGCAGACCTTAATGAATCACAGAATCAACTAATATTTATTGACTACTATTGTGTGTTACGCATCCTTCCGTGCACAAGGGGTGTAAAAATGAATGAGCTACGCAGATTATTTGCCCTCATGGAGTTTATATTCTAGTAGAGGAAATATATTAAAAAGTAAGTAAATAAGATAAGTTATGCTGATTGTAAGTGTTATGATGGAAATAAACTAGGTGTATGGCAGAAGTGACACTGAAGGTGGGAGATCTTTAGGTAAGGCAGTCAGGGGAATCTTCCAGGCTCAATAGCTTCCATTTGCATCTACAGATTCTACTGTCTGCCCTTCCTCACAAGCTCTGGGGCCCTGGAGGTTGATCACTCAGTTCTTTTTTTTTTTTTTAAGATTTTATTTATTTATTTGTCAGAGAGAAGCACAGGCAGGCAGAGTGAGAAGCAGACTTCCCGCCAAGCTAGAAGCCCAACATGGGACTCGATCCCAGGACACTGGGATCATGGCCTGAGCCGAAGGCAGCCACTTAACCAACTGAGCCACCCAGGCTCCCCTGATCACTCAGTTCTTATGATGCAGCAAATCCAATGATACCTGAAGTGTCTGGGGAAGACAGGGATGCATTAGGAAGGCCCTGGGGAACCCCAACAGGAAAATCACTCTGCAGATTCATACAGTTTGGGAGTGAGGCCAGCCACATGGTACTTTTTCTTGGGGAAACTGAAGTCAACTGGTAGAAGCATGTGAGATAATCATATCCTACCTAAGTGCCCCCAGGGAGTATCCACACTGGAGGAAGCAATCAACAATTAGATAGACAAAATTATCCATCTTGGAGATGTCAGCCAGGCTCTTTTCTAATCTATCCTAGTGTTTGCTTCAAGGGCCATGAACAGAGTGGCCCTGAGGGCAGAGATGAAGAAAACACATGGCTCAAAAGTCTGGACTTGCCCTGACTCAAACTCATTCACCTAGAATCCCTGCTGAGAGCCCAGCCTCCCAATGGAGAGAAGCCAACGCTGAGTCCCTGACATAGGACCATTCCTTTGGGGGACCTGCCAGGCAGTAAACTGATTGTGTAAGGGCTTTATATGATGGAGAGAATAACACTTTTTTTCACAGTAATAGATACCTACCCCAGATACGGTGTTGCCTTCCTTTCCTGCAACAATTCTGCTGGCACTGCCCTTCAGGGATTTCCAGAACTACTTTTCCCTCTTGTTGGTATCTCTCACACTGCCTATGCCAGCAAAGGAAGTGAGGCAGTGAGAACTTACAGTCAAGACATTGTGTTTGATCCTTTATACAGATCAGTCCACATCACAACCCCATGATCTAGGTACTTTTGTTATGCACTGAAATGAAGACTGGGGAGTTTAAGAAACTTGCCCCGGGGCGCCTGGGTGGCTCAGTAGGTTAAAGCCGCTGCCTTCGGCTCAGGTCATGATCCCAGGGTCCTGGGATCGAGCCCCACATCGGGCTCTCTGCTCAGCGGGGAGCCTGCTTCCTCCTCTCTCTCTGCCTGCCTCTCTGCCTACTTGTGATCTCTGTCTGTCAGATAAATAAATAAAATCTTTAAAAAAAAAAAAAAGAAAGAAAAAAGACAGAAACTTGCCCCGACTGCTCAGCTAGCTTGTGGCAGAACTATGACTAAATCTAGGCTTTCTGGCCAAGTCTGTGTTTAAAAAACAATCAAACCCCCAAACACTGTACTTCTTTGGAGAAACGACTGCTTTCAAGGTTGGGGAAGGAAAAACACAAGATGAACCAGAAACTTCTTAGAGTGTCAGAAAATAAGGAAGTGCCTCTTCCCTCACCAGAAAACAAAACAAAACAAAAAAAAAAAAAAAAAAAAAAAAAACAACAAAGGAGAAGAGAAAGGGAGGGAAGGAGAGAAGGAAGAGGAACAAAAGGAAGGAGGGAGGAGGAAGACAGAGGAGCTTGTCCAAAAACATGAGCCAACCGGACAAACGCTCTGTGGCCAAGGATGGACCAATGTGAACAGCAAAATCAATAACAATAATGATGGACTGTAACTCACAAAATAAAACAAAATTCCATGAATCCATACTGGTATATCGTTGACGCCTGAACAACGTGCGTTTGAACTGTGTGGATCCAGATATACACAGATTTTTTCTCAACAAATACAGTATCGTACTATAAATGTATTTTCTTCTCCTTGTGATTTCCTTAATTATGTTCTTTTCTCTAGCTTACTTTATTTTAAGGATATAGTATGTAACACTTATACAAAATATGTCTTAATCGACTATGTTATTGGTAAGCCTTCTGGTCAACAGTAGGCTATTGGTTAAATTTTGAGGGAGTCAAATTGTGCAGGTGGTCAACACCCCAACGCCTGTGTTGTTCAAGGGTCAACTGTATAAATAATTGGTTGAATAAATAAATACACGGAGGAAAAGGGATAAATCTTTCTTACAGAAGAATTACAAATAATGTGTATTGATTCTCCCTCCCCTAAGAAGTGGGACTTCATCCCTCTCCCCTTAAGTCCTAGCTGTAGTTAAAAAGTAGTTTACAGGAAGAGGAACACACTAACTTGACCAGTGGAGAAACCAAGGGTCCAAGGTTAACATCACCAGTAATAAGTCACATTGATATCTTGCGTTGTCTGATATAGTGTAGTGAGAAGGGCACTGCCACTGTATATTTTTCCCAAAAACTCTCAACCTCAGTCTAATAATAAGAAAACATCAAACAAACCCAATCTGAGGGACATTCTGCAAAATATCTGACTGGCACTCTTCAAAAACTGTCAAGGTCATGGGGACACACAGAAGGATTGAGAAACTCTAGTGACATATGGCTAAGTGCACTGTGATGTCCTGAATTGGACACCGTAACAAAAATAGGGCACTAAGTAGGAAAACTGGCAAAATAAAATCTGTAGTTTAAAGTACCAATGTGAACTTCATAGTTTTGACAAATATAACCTCGTTATGAAAGTTATCAACATTAGAAGAAGCTGAACAAAAGATGTATGGTAATTCTCTGTACCAACTCTGCAGCTTTTTCTGTAAATCTAAAATTATTGCAAAGAAGAAAGTTTTTGCAAAAATTAAGAAAACACACAAAAAACAAGACCGCTATACTAGATCACCTCCGAGTCATACCATTTGACAGAATTTCTCTGGGCACTCTCCACTTAGGAATGTTTAGCCAGGAGCCAGAGAAAATTTACCTCTCTGTCCCACTAATAGACAAAATGAAGAAAGGATAAAAAAGAAACAGGAAACGTTGATTAAAACTCGCCAGTTTATAAAGGTTTCTCTAAAGATCTTGGGCAATTAACAACTATGCACAATTTAGTAAATTCAGCAATACTACCGTCAGCTGCCAGTCCTATTACTGAATATTTCTCTAAGCGGTCATAAAAACCACAGGTCTTAAATCTTTTGCTAAATCACACACAACTTGACCAGGAAAATATAGTGTACCACCCCTGGTGACTAGTCCCAGGGATAAATCATCTGAGATGATCAGAGGCTCCATTATGCATTTGCCGGAAAAATTGGCCTCTTCAGTCAGCATTTTTGATGGATTTCTCAGGTCTGTTTCCACTGCAGCTCCTCATTCTGGTGAATCAGTAGAGACAACAAATGGAAACAGCAAACAAAGGAGGCAAAATATGATTACTGAGAAGGGAAACCAAGGGCAGTGTCTTCTCTGATGCCGGGAGACTTGCTTTCATCACGAATTGCCATGGGACCCACACCTCTTCAATGCATCTGGCATTTAATAACTGCTTATTTATTAAACACTTGCCTCTGTAATTCAAAGAAATAACCTGCCACGTGCCAGTGCCAAATGATGGTTATTTTTCTTACCAACCCTACAAAATAGGCATGATTATCATCACTGCTACGTGGGAAGAGATTAAGACTCAGAATCACGGAGCCACCTTGTTAACTGGACAATGAATCTTGAGTCCCCTGGCGTCAGACTTCATGCATGTTCCCTGAGATATCACTGCTTTGTCACAGGGAGTAGATCATGGCGAACACGAACAACACGGGACACAGCCTACACACGGCATCCCCACGTGACACGGGAGAGCCCGAAGGTCATTGTTCGAATAAATCTTTTTTTTTATTTTTTTAAAGATTTTATTTATTTATTTGACAGACAGACATCACAAGTAGGCAGAGAGGCAAGCAGAGAAAGAAGGGGAAGCAGGCTCCACGCTGAGCAGAGAGCCCAATGTGGGGCTCGATCCCAGGACCCTGAGATCATGACCTGAGCCAAAAGCATAGGCTTTAACCCACTGAGCCACCCAGGCGCCCCTAAATCATTTTTTTTTAATGGGAGATCAGTTAAACCAGATTTGGTTATTCCTAGGCTCCAATTTTCTCTCTTTTTCCTTGGAAGGTATGTTCTCCTTTCTACATAAACACTGGAAGGAAGGGAAGATTCTCAACGGCAGAGACACCTGTTCCAGATCGAGTCCGGGGAAATATCTTTTTCACTTTTTCCTCCACTCCAGTCACAAGAATCTGCTTTCTTCTTTTTAAAAAGAGCAACAACAACAAAAAAGTATGTATGTTATGTGAGAGAATAGTCTCTTGAGCAGTAGCACAAACAGGAGGTTCAGTGCAAACCTATGGCAGCTTCTCCCAAAAGAAACATTAAACAAACTTACAAAGGTGTCGGGAGAAGCTTGGTAAACAGAAGGCTGCACAGCGGAAAGCCTCGGAGTCACAACCCTCTGAATACGTTCCAGAAATGAAAACAAAATTTGAACAGGCAGAGGGAGCACTGGGTGACTGAACTTCAACTCTATTTTATATACATATATATATAAATTTGTAGATGATATATAAAAAAATACACACACACACAC
Source organism: Mustela lutreola (assembly GCF_030435805.1). Taxonomy (NCBI): domain Eukaryota; kingdom Metazoa; phylum Chordata; class Mammalia; order Carnivora; family Mustelidae; genus Mustela; species Mustela lutreola. The sequence goes on from NC_081296.1 coordinate 13,290,758, forward strand.
ATATATACATTTTTTTAAAGATTTTATTTATTTATTTGAGAGAGAGACACACAGAGAAAGAGAGAGAGAACATGAGCAGGGGGAGTTGCAGAGGGAGAGGAAGAAGCAGACTCCCCACTGATCAGGGAGCCTGACCTCTGGCTCCATCCCAGGACCCTGGAATCGTGACCTGAGCAGAAGGCAGTTGCTTAGCTGACTGAACCATCCAGGCGCCCCTATATATACATTTTTATATTTTGGATTTGTATATGTTTATCTCTCTATATACACATAAATATGGAATTATATATAGATAGGAAGCATACAATTATATTTATATATCATATATAATACATTCAAACTAAAAAATAAGGCATGTTGTCTTAAGTAATAATTTTTTTAAATGAATCCACGATCTCACTTTTCTTTTTCAACTTGGAAGTCAGGGGTAGTTAACCAGATATAGGGGCAAATCCCTTGACTGGCTGAGGGTACCTGTTCAGGACATTGGTGTATAACTGGAGGGACATTCTGACTTCATTGAGAGTATGATGGAAGCTATAAAGCATCTTCTGTGAAAATTAAAACATACCCATCCCTGTGACTTTTCTTTCTAAGATGTCCATGACACCTGGTGACCATCCCTATGGAGAGTCCAGGGGCCTCCCATACCTTCTGCAATGTTTGCTAATTACACTTAGAGAAAGAGACTGATAAGCCATCAGGATTTCTAAAAAACAGCACACAAATCCTTTGTTAAAGGAGTTTTAAGTTTTATCTACACACACATATGAGGTTGATTTCTCTGCCTTCCGGTTTCTAGGTAATGTTCCAAGACACACATGCCCCAGAATAATTGAAGTCAGGCAAACAATGAAAGACCACAGCAGGAGACCAAGCACTCTTAGGCTCTGGTACATTTGCAAGAGGTTCCCAAAGCTTGGAATTTGATGAACACCAGCCAAACCTTGAAGGCCAAATAGTCTGGTCCACAGAAGCATGTCCAGTAGAGCCAGAATGTTGCCCCCTGGCCCTTTTCTGTTCCTCTCCAGGGCCGAATGGAAACAGGTGGGATATGGTGTTGGAGCTGAGATGTTGAAATCAATGTGCTGAGCACTTCGGCTGATCCCAAATAACGGAATGGAGTTGTATTATGTGCACATTTCACTGTATTAACTCAACTGCTCCAACAAGGAAATTAGGAGGAAAAAGCAGAAGTAAAGCAACAGAGAGAGTGAATAGCTTAAATAAAACGGGCTATGAGGCCAATCCACTCAGTAAACACATGCCAAAAAGCAGTGGATGCAAGGCTGTTGGCAATACGTAGGAGAATAAGAACCTGTGAAGGGTTTTAGGGATTTCTTGGCCACTGACAAGGAAGCAAGCCCATTGTTCATCTAAACAATACATGTTGAAGAAAGGCAAAGAGAAATTAGGGACTAAGGCCATAAAGAAACATTAGCCAGCACAAGATGAGATAAACCTGTGAAATCATCTGCAAAAGACAGAAAAACCTAGATATTGTGTTTGGTGGTGGAGAGGGATAGGCAATGAGTACCTTCTCTCCTAGAAATGGACTATACAATAATCAGTAATGGCAGGAAAATAAAAAGCAAAAACAAAAGTATGTGTCGGGCGCCTGGGTGGCTCAGTGGGTTGAGCCGCTGCCTTCGGCTCAGGTCATGATCTCGGGGTCCTGGGATCGAGACCCCGCATCGGGCTCTCTGCTCGGCGGGGAGCCTGATAAATAAAATCTTTAAAAAAAAAAAAAAAGTATGTGTCAATCAAGAAGTATGGCCAGAGCCCCGGAGTCACTAACTGCTGTATTCTTGTGCCAGGCTGGGGCACTGCTGGTCTACACATTTGTTGGATGTTCCCAAGTTTTATCACTGAGAGATATTTGAAGCACTGAATAAAAAGAGTGGGGATGATGTCACACCTGACCTTGAGCAAGAGAAACAGAGCAGGGAAGTCACCATCATGGGAAACACTAGACTGAGCCCCGTAAATGTCCATGAGTGTGTGAAAAGCCCTTCGTCCAAAGGATATCCTGTCCATCACCATCACTGACTGAGCCCCACTGATGAAAGACTGGAGCCACAGCCCATGGGGAGAATATTCAGGCCTGAACTAACGTTTCCTTTCCTAACTCCCCCCAGGAGTTACTTACCAGAGTGTTCCATGGGCCTCTGCACTTGTCATCCAATTAAACCTCAAAAAAGTCCACCCCAGGAGAGTCACAGTGCATGAGGTGGTCATTTCATGGACTCCAAGAGCAAGTGGAAATTATGGCACCACAGATCAAATGCAATTCAGGGGCATTTTCCAGTGGTGAGAAGGAGTAAAGAACCTCTTTATCATTGTGACCTACGTTAGAGTTGGCAGAAATGCAACATATCAGCAGGTACATTTGTCTAAAAAATTCTGTTATCACATCTGCAAAATTGCTAGAAGAAGTTATCACTTTCATTCACATGGTACTTTCCAGTCTACGATGTGCCTTAATACATATTGCCTCATACCATGGTTGGGATGAGGGACAAGAGGCTCAGGAACATTTGGTGACTCGCCAAGGTTCAGACCTAGTATGGGGATGTCTGTTTGGCTGCAATGGTGAGGAACCCAACTGAGCCACAGATAACATCCTATACCAAGCTTCAAAGGAATAAAACAACAGTTTGGGTGTCTATTTTTTTGGGATAGCAACTTGCAAGTTTCTAAAAAACCACTGAGAGGGCACCTGGGTGGCTCACTGGGTTAAGTCTCTGCCTTCGGCTCAGGTCATGATCTCAGGGTCCTGGGATCGAGCCCCAAATCGGGCTCTCTGCTCAGCAAGGAGCCTGCTTCCCCCTCTCTCTCTGCCTACCTCTCCACCTACTTGTGATCTCTGTCTGTCAAATAAATATTTTTTTAAAAAAATCTTAAAAAACCAATGAGGCTATTAGGGCACTGGCTTTTCAAATTCCATCACTAACCAGTCTAAGTGGATCCCAATTTTACAAGCTTCCCTGGAAATAACGCTGGCTCTCCACTCTTGCCTACACCCTCCCAATTCAGGGCTGTTGTTTTGTTATTCTGGATTCCTCTCCTCCATGTATTTATTATAAAGTCCTTCCAGTTCTCAAGACTCTAAACTATGGGTGAATGCAAAAGCAGTAGGCATATATTTGTCAGGCATATAACCTTCTGCATGGCGACAACTTCCTCTGGACCATGTCACAAATGTGTGTTAGTCTTCCAGTACCTTTGTAATGAGAATTATCTCATTATGGGAAACCAAACATGGCAGAAGACGGCTTATTTTGTATGTAATTTAGGCATCCTTTTATTTATTCTTGTATAATTGTGATAATGTCTCTGGAACTCAATATTATATCCAAACTTCCAGATCCCTAATGCAGTTGAAAATAAAACAGAAGGAATGACTTCAATTTTAAAGAGGAAAACAAGTGCTGAGCTCATAGAAGATAATTATAACTCCAGGAAAGTCTCAAGAAGTTCATGCACCACTGCTTCTCAAAATGGGCCCTCTTCTTCCTTTCAGATCAAACCTAAATCCAGTCTGCTCTCCAATAGCCAGAAAGAGAATAAATTTCTACCAATGAATCAGGCTATTGGGGTGAAATTTTTGAAATATTCCTTTTTTACATGATGGAACTTTAGGCATACATTTAAATAAAGTTTTCAAATCATTTGTAATGTCATGGGAAGCAAATGAAGATATTAGACTACATTCTGTAATCTCATTGATACAAAAATATGTAATATAAAATATATTTTAAGTGGTTGGGAAGAGCACATGAAAGGTTTATTACTGATGATCTCAGAGTTATGCAATAATGATCAACTCCTGTGTTCTTTTTTTCTCTTCTCTTAGGTTTTGACAGTGCTCATATATTGCTTTTTTTTTCTTAAAAAAAAAATAAAAGTACTTGTTCTTTAAGGAGCCCTTCCCCTTTCAGAGCAATGATGTGTCAGTTGGACCTCCTGTGATGAACTAATTCCATAGTAGGCTCATCCTATGCTCAGGACTTACTCTAGAAGTTCTGCCAGCCCTCTAACTTTCCCACCCTTTGGGCTTTTCCTCTGCAGGCTTGTCAACTCCCATTGCTTCTGTTACAATCTGTATACTAATGACTTCTAAAGCTAGGTCCACATTCCAGAACTTTCCTCTGAACTCTAAACCTGTGCATACAGTTGCCCATTTGGCATGTCCACCATGATCACTCACTGGCAACTTAAACTCAGTGTGTGCAAATCACAACTCAGGGTCCCTGCTCCATGCCCATCCCCCTTCCATTTTCTCATGTCAGTGAGTGTCACCACCATCTCCATCATTACATAAACCAGGAACCTTGCTTGCCATCTCTCTCCCCATCATATGGCATATATCTGATACATTAGCCAGTCCTAATGCTTCTTCTTATAAAATGTCTTTCAAACCTATCTGCTTTGCTCCATTTTTAGGGCCATTCCACTGGGTGAAGACGTCACCTCTCCCCGGAGCACTACAACATGTTCCAGGCAGTTTTTCTGTGTCTACTCTTGCCTTTTTCCAGTCAAATTTATCATTTGAAGACATGAATTTGATCATGTGTTGCCCCAAACTTTAACTCCTTCAATCCTTTCCTCTTCTTTTAAGATGAGATATAAAATGTTGGTCAAAACCTGAAAGACTCTCAACAATATGGCCACTTCATTTTTCATCACCCTAATCTGGTTCTGTCCTTCCCTTTGATTACTGTGGTCTGAAGTTATGCAGGGAAAGCCCCACAGAATTTAAAAACAAGGCTTCATCTTTTATAAAAACTGCATTGCAGGAAAGAAGAAGGAGAAGTCTTACCTGTTAAGGGTCAGGGGCCTCAACCCAGTTCCTCAACACCTCAAAGTGACAGGCTTTCTTTTTGATCTGGGTACAACAAACAATCCCTCCAAGACTTGCCTGTAGTCAGCAAAGGAGAGGACCTTAGGATGCTCAGGTAGGGAAGAAGAGACAGTGATGCTCACCAGGGAGTGAAAAGTGATCCTTGACATAAGCTGTCAAACAGCAAAAGGCTGTTCATATAGGGGTTCCAAGAACATGTATTTGAAGAAAGTATTTGTCCAGTATAGTACTTAGGATGCTTAAGGGATTACAGTATTTGTCCAGGAGAGTGAGGCATTTAAGCTCTATACAAGATTCAAGATGTTTGCTCAAGGCAGTCAGACATTAAGAATCACTTTGGCTGATATTTGCAAAGAATGAGTCAAGAACATCTGTTCATCATGGAGGGACTGATTTCCTCATCTTCTCAGTGACCGTGACTTGAGAGGAAAGAAAAAAGTGTCCTTCTTGCTCAGCTGGATTTCACCTACTGTCCACTCTATTTGAAACACTCTTCTCCTTCCCTCCTCCCCATTTTCCAGGATAATTCCTATTCTTCCTGGGGATCAACATAACTTCCTTTGTGACAGCTGCCCTGCTTAGTTGATCACCAGCTGAGAAATGATTAACTACTTCCTTGATTAACTCTTCTAGAGCTCCTGACATGTTGTTCAAGTAATTAATTAATTGACTGATTCATGTGAGCATCTAAGCTCCAAAATATGACCATCAGACTCATCATCATCGCCCCCACTCTCATCACAGGATCTAACACCTTTTAGAAATGTTAGTTGAAAGAATAAATTAATTCTCTGTGTGATTTAATATTCATTAACAAAATAACTCCCTTGACACAAGGATGTTGTCATATATCTCTTTGTATCTTCTCAAATGTGATTTACTTGGCCCATAGTAAATCTTCAATCAATGTTTTTATACAAACCTAAATAAATAAATAAAAAGGGAGACAAATACATAGTAGTTTCTTTTATCACACCCTATGAGATATAGCAACAATCTTAAATTTCTGGCTGCAGGATCCTTTCATTATTAAAATTTATTTAGGACTTCAAAGAGCTATTTATCTAACAGGCAGACACTAACACATTTACATATATAAATATATATTTTCATATGCATATTTTATATATACACATATGTATATTTATCAACTAAGAATTAAAACTGAAAAACTTTTAAAAATATCAACTTAATAATTTGCTAAAATAACAAACTTCTTACATGTTAATAAAACTACATTTTCATGAAAAATATTATATTTCCAAACCCAAAACAAATATTTAGTTAGAAGAATGGTATTATTTTGAATTTTTTTTTAAAGATTTTATTTATTATTTGACAGACAGAGACACCAAGAGAGAGGGAACACAAGCAGGGGGAGTAGGAGAGAGAGCTTTCTGCTGAGCAGAGCACCAAATGCGAATGCGTTTCCCATGACTCTGGGATCATGACCTAAGTGGAAGGCAGACACTAAGGACTGAGTCACCCAGGCACCCCTTATTTTACATTTACAAAAAAAAAACTCTTTGTCTATTTTAAAGAAGATAATTAGCAGAATTCTCATACCTGGAATCTGTTGCAATATGTTGGTTTGTTTGAAGTATATGAAGAAAATCTGGCACCATACAGCTGTGTAGTTGGGAGAGATTTTAATCGTTTTTTTTCAATAATTGTGGATATTCTTCTTTACTACTACACCAACACTCAACAAGTGGCAATTTCTTAAATATTAGTTGCAATATAGAATTTGAAACATTATTAATGAACTTTTTCATATACTGTTACATTAAAATCTATCAGTTTATTTTGTACTTTGAATACTTATTCAGCTCATGCATATCTTTGTAACATGGTACAGCAATCATTTGGAAAATATTAATATTAATTCATTGAGTTATGTTGATCCTCTAAGTGTCCTATTTCATTATACAATATGCAAAATTACATAATTAATATCACCACCAATCTCATCAAAAGTCATTATTGGAAAGCTGTCAAGCTCACAATGGCAAATACAAATTTTCCAAAATTCTGATTTTCCTTTGAAACTTTAAATTTCATCATTGGCAACAAAAATTCAGTTATTTTATTTAACTTAAACTAAGCTTCATATATTTTCAGAAAAGTGTTTTCTAAATACCCAAGTCCAAACAACCAGTGACTGTCTATCAGTCATTGTTTCAAGCAAAATTGCCATTTTATTTTTTTTTAAATGGCTACTTTAGCTCTTAGTTTTGATAATTATACAAGTGCTTTCCCTCTAGAAAAGCATTGTGCTCCACATGCAACAGAAGTGTTTTATGTATGCTTGCCTTTTTTACCGTGCCATACTCGAGGGGGGAGTTCAATAGCTGGCTCTTAAGAGACATCCACTGGCAGTCAATAATCTATTCTGGAGTTCAGCCTTTATCCCCTGTTGACTCAGATGCAAAGTTATGTTTTCGAATACCTCCATCTCCCAGACAATGCCATCAAATTCTACATCTACAAATTATACCTTTAAACCTAGTTGATAGTATTATTATCATTATCCCTAGAGGTATGCCTTGTTGTTCACAAGGGGGACTAGGCAAGAGATGCCAATTAGGAAAGAACAAAACAAAACCAACTCAAATTCCAGGTCCTCTTGCTGGTGAGTGGGGCCATTCCTTCCATATTCATGGAAGTAAGAAAAAGAAAGCCGAACAACCCCCTTTGGGGTGTGTCTGGGAATTGGAGAGGATGATGTTGGTGCAGAAAAGGAAGTAATCAGAGAGCAAGAGTCCAGAGAGGAGGCTTGAAGATGGCACTGAGACTGGGGACCATTTTCTTCCCCATTAAATAATTATAAGGGTTTCCAAAAACACTTACCTCACTGATGCAGTGATTTAGCCAAGAAGTGCAAAACCATGGTCATTAGGGAACAAATAAATGGTTCAGGAAATTAATAATAGAGCAACTACCAGGAGCCATCCCCAGAAAAGCAGAGTTCCTCCTCCTCACTCCTCCTCCACTGGTTGCCCTTTTCACTGTCAACAAGTGCTTGAAAAATTTCCTGAGCACTTTGAGATTAGACTCGGATTTTGGATTTAGATTTGGATTTTGAGATTAGGATTTGGAGAGATGGCTAGCCTTGAAATGTATTTTAGAAATTTGGTGTTTGCTGTATATCTTCTCTGTTCATTAAACTTCTGTTAAAAGTAGCTTCAAGGGAATAAACCATGGGAAGGGGGCATGTCTTAGTCTTGTGGGCCTAATGAAAGATGCTGCTGAAGTAGAGATTCTTCCAAAAACAGCATTTCTATGATTTTCTTTGTTTTATTTTATTTTTTAAAAGATTTTATTTGTTTATTTGACAGAGAGTGAGCACAAGTAGGCAGAGAGGCAGAGAGGGGAAAGTAGGCTCCCTGCTGAGCAAAGACCTGATGCGGGTCTTGATCCCAGGACCCTGAGATCATGACCTGAGCCAAACACAGAAGCCTAACCCACTGAGCCACCAGGTGCCCCAATTTTCTTTGTTTTAGCGAGCAAAAGTAGACTTCTGTGCAGCTCTGCCTCCTTGGACAAGTTATTGAACCTCTCGAAGCCTCTATTTTCTCCTTTGTAAAATAAGGATAATAATTGTATTTATTTACAAAGACAGCTGTGAGGGTTAAGTAAGATATTGCACATGAGGTATTTAACATTATTTGGGACATACTGACACATAATAAATAATGGCAAGGGTTATGGTAGGGGCAGTGGCCATGGTAGAAATGGTGGTGGTGGTGTTAGTGACTCCAGCAATAATGATGATCTGAGTGGTGGCAGGGGGGTGAGAGCAGTAGTGGAGGTGGTGGCAGCAATGGCAGCAGTAGTGATGGCCATAATTGTTGTAGCGATGGAGATGTTATGGTGATAGTGGTAATGGCGATGCTGGAAGTGGAGGAGAGTGAAGGTGGTGGTAGAAGTGATGGAAGTGGTGGTGGATATGGTGGTGGTGGAGCTGATGGAAGTGGAAGTGATGGTGGAAAAGGTTGAGATGATGATAATGGTGACATGGAGGTAATGGAGCTGGTGAAAGTGGAGGTGATGGTATAGGTGGAGGTAATGGTAGCAGTAGAGGGAGAGGTGGTGGTAATAGAAGTGATGATGGTGGTGGAGATGATGGTGCAGGTGGAGGTGGTGGTAGAGGTGATGGAGGTGATGGTGTGGAAAGATGCTGGTGATGGTAGTGGAGGTGGAGGTGGTGGTAAGTTGACAGAAGTGATGGTGGGGAAAGATGGTGGCAGTGATGATGAAGGTGATGGTGGGGAAATATGGTGATGGTGGTGGAGGTGGTGATGGGTGTGATGGAGGTGATGGTGGGGAAAGATGGCGATGGTTCTGGTGAAGGTAATGATGGAGGAGGTGATGGTGAAGGTGATGGAGATAATGGTGGGGAAATATGGTGATGGTGGTAGAGGTGGTGGTGGAGGTTGAGATAGTAGTAAAATGATGGAGGAGGTGGTGGAAACAGTGGTGGTGTCTGCACTGTGTTTAATTCTTAAAGTCAGGATGGTTACCTCTGAGGGAATACAACCCTAACTAGCTTGATCATCAGAGTTGACCAGGTCTCTGTAAAGGCATTTTCTTAATACATGAGAAGCATGAAAAATACCTCTCCATGTAGGACTTCACTGGTTTTCTAGCCTTGCATCTAACATTATATCTTCCACTCATGACACGCTCTATGGCTGCAGAAAGTTGGTAAGAGGAACTAAGATCATTGAAGATGAAACCCATTTATTGGAGGAGCTTAACTTGATAGAGGCTTAAAAGATCAATTCAAGGGGCACCTGGGTGGCTCAGTGGGTTAAGCCGCTGCCTTCGGCTCGGGTCGTGATCTCAGGGTCCTGGGATCGAGTCCCGCATCGGGCTCTCTGCTCGGCAGGGAGCCTGCTTCCCTCTCTCTCTCTCTCTCTGCCTGCCTCTCCATCTACTTGTGATTTCTCTCTGTCAAATAAATAAATAAAATCTTTAAAAAAAAAAAATCAATTCAAATCTTTTTCCTTTTTCCTTCCTTCAAACCCAGCTTTTTCTCACATTCCTGGTTAAAATCTCAGATAGGATTTTCTATTTTTAAATTACTTTCTAGGGATGCCTGGGTGGTAAGTGGGTAAAGCACCTGACTCTTCTTTTTGGCTCAGGTCTGATCTCAGGTCCTGGGACCTAGCTCTGCATTAGGCTCCACACTCAGTGGGAGTGTGCTTGAGATGCTCACCTTCTCAGCCCCACCCAGCCACTCTCTCTCAAATAAGTAAAAAATATGTTTATTTTTCAAAGATTTATTCATTTAGTGAGGAGGGGGAAAGGGACAGGGAAAAACAGACTTCTTACTGAGTGCAGAGCCCCATGCCCCATGAGATATGACCTGAGCCAAACCAAGAGTCAGACACTCAACTGGCAGAGTCACCCCGGTGCCCCATAAATTGTTTTTTTAGATAATAAATAATCTCTTGGTTTTAGCAACAAAATGTTGGGTCCAATGTAATCATCACCTAATTTAAGTGGAGTAAAGTACAGTAGTTAAAACAGTATAAATTCCTCACCTAATGCAAGTTTATTTCAGGTTGGATGCCAGGTCTCTGAGTTCCAGGCAGGGCCAAGAGGGTGAGCAGATAGGGGAAAAGGGAAGTGTCTTCCACACGAAGTTGTCATCTGGACTGGTCCCTCTGGACGGAAGGTGGTTGGTCTACACACACCACACATCATACACATCCCACACACCACATAGTCACCTAGCACACTGCACTCACACACACACACACGCACACACACACTCACCAGACCACTGAGAGCAGCTTTCTCAGCTCAGGCAAGATATCTTTCCACAGGCTCTAGACATCTGATCGCTCACCTCTCTCATAGGATCACATCGTGCCTCCAGAATGTCTTGGATCCCTTCACCATGTCCCCTTCCGGTCCCTAGAGAACATTTACAACTTTGCTCTTTGCAATAAGACAAATACATCCATCACGGCCTCTCCTCTTTGAGTCTCTCGAGGATGATTAAACACGTGTTTCAGTGGAACAAGAGGCCAGTGAGCTCATGTAGCCTCTCCGAGTGGGCCCATCACTGTGCACTCGCTTGACTTAGAGTGATCAGAAACCTCCTCCACCCACCCAGGGGACAGAAAGTAGAGCACAGCCCGTCCCTCCTCCCTTGAGCCTGGAAGTGTCTGCTCAGGGCTGAGGCTTGCAGAACTGGTTTTCCAATCTCTCAGCAAGCCCTGCTAAAGATGTGGGGTGTACTTGGCACCTATTGTGCTGTTCTAAGGCTTTAGGCCCTGCTGAAAGCTTCAGACAGAGTGACATTTTAACATGCTCCCACAGTAGGGTTGAAGTGCTGGCAAATAAGGATGGAAAAACAACAAAAAAATTATGAGCATATTGGTCCAGGAAAACAAACACAAAGAGAAGACTATAATAATGAGAAAATGCCCTGCATTTGCTGAGCAAAGCTTTTCCATGTATTGTTACATAATTTTCAAAGAGTAGGCAATGGGTATGGGGATTGCAGTAATAACCTAACATTTGGATAACATGGCAGAGTTTACAAGAGCTTTCTCACGTACTGTCCCATGGGTTCTCATAAGAAGCCTGCCAGGTCGGTGATGTTCTTCACATTTTACAGAAGAGTCAGGGTCAGGAGTGGCAAAGAGAGTGAATTTCACAAGCTAACCCACATTAATTGAGACCTGATGCCTAGGACAGGGCTATCAAAGCACAGTCCAAGTGCGAGTAGAAAATAAGTATTCAGGCACTCGTCTAATAATTTAATGTTGCCCTAACATCTTAGCGTGTGATCAGTGGACTTGATTCACGGGGCGGGGTATGGACCACACCAGGAATTATCAAACTCACAGGGTGAGTCTCATGTGCTATGAGCTCTGTACCAGTCATGGGGAGTAGGACTGCATTCCTGTCTGCTATGAGTTAGAAATTAAAGAGAAAAAACAAAACAAAAAAACCTGGCCCTTCACAATGGGTAATTTGAAAAAAATGTGCCCTACACAGAGCTGTGCATGCAGAAGCATCCAAAGCCCAGGCAACAGTACTGTGGTTGATTAATGACGGTGGGAGGCAGTCAGCACACCAGACTCCACCCTCCCTGCTGGGTCGTGGGGTCCTAGAATAGTAGAACATGCCTAGATCTTAAAAAGAGAGGTATCTGGAGTAAAGGAAACTAAACATGACACTGATATACCTGATCACAGAAAAACCTCCTGTTTTCAAGATGTTTTCCAAATTTCGAAGACCTTTTACACTTACTATCTCATGGACGCTTGGGATGAGCCTGATATGAAGACAAAGAAAGGAGTATCAATGCTGTGTTGCAGAGAGGAAAACCGTGAGCTAGGATTTCTAAGATCCTGCCCATGAGCACAGAGCTGGTCAGTGGCAGTGGGGGGATTACAGCCCAGGACCCCAGCATGTCTGCCATCACTACCTCAGGCTCCTACCCTGCCCATGTGATCATGAAATAAAGTGATGTATGGGAAAGCTCAGAGTACAACAAAAATGCTGTGTGATTGCAGTTTTGTTACAGAAAAGTTGAGGTCATTTCATGGATGACATTCCAAGATGGCTTTTAGATTGACATCACAGAAGACAGGCCGCCTTGGTAATAAAAAATAATTGCCACATTCAAACAAATGTCTTGGCTAGAGAAGAACATGGGTCCAAGCTCAGGATGACAATTTCTCCCTTCATTTGATATCCCAGGACTTGTTCCAGGTAGGGCCACTTGCATGTTATCGTAAATAGGTCAATGAAAATTTCCTTCTGTCCAACAAAGATCTATCGATCATTTGCTGTGTATTGGAGACTATACTAGGCACTAGGGGTGCAGATAAGAACAGAAGTGAAAGATGCATGGGCAAATGCTTGCAATTAGCTGTCTTCCATGCAATGCTAATAAATATGTAGGAGATTCAGAACTGCTTCTGAGGGGGGGAGTGATTGATTCTACTGGTGGAGAGAGTGAGGAAAACAGAATAGGAAAAGGATTTACAAATGAGATGCCCCCACTGGTGGCATGTTTGGGAGGGTAGACGAGCAGACAATCCAAGAAAGGGCATTCAGACAAAAGGAATAGAATAGCAAAGGCACAGATGATGGGTTTAAAACCACATCACGGGTTTGGAGAAATACAGGTGATTTTACGTATTGTGTGCATTTACACAGGTGTTCCTCATGGTAAAATATGTACGAAATATATACAACATAAAATTTACTGTTTAAAATACACAGTTCAGTGACATTAAGTACATTCACACTGTTGGGCAGTCGTCTAGAGATGGTGGAGTAAGAAATCAAGATTTGACCTTCACTATGCAGTTTTTAAGAGATACTCATCTGTTGTTTACATGAGAGGTAAACTCTTTGCCTTACTGAAACTAACCCAACACTTAACCTGACAAAGACTTCGTTTCTTCTTTGATAGTGTAAGGATGCTAACAGAACCTGCCTCACAGAGTTGTTGTAAAGGCTAACCATGTAGAATGGTTAGAACAGTGCTGGCACAGAGTAAATGGTTCCTGTTTCATTGTTGTTGATTGGTGGTGGTGATGGTGATGGTGATTTCCACTTGACTTGGCCTCTCACTCCCCCCACTACTGCCACACCCTGCCTTCTCAGACTGAATATGGAATGAATACGCAATCATTTGATTATCATATAACATCGTGGAGTACAGAATATTTTGTGAATCTACTAATGATTGTTGTGCTTAGTATCTCAGGGACAGGAGTGGATGAACTGCTGGCCAGAGGCTGTGGACACATTGAGGTCAGTCTCTTCCCCCAGAAACCACACAGCCCTGCCAACCACTTCTGCAAATACGGTCGGTCCTCGTTGTTCACGTATTCCAATTTGGAATTCCAATTTTTCTACTTGCTAAAATGTATTTGTAACTCAGAGTCAGTGCTCATGGCACGTTCACGGTCATTGGCAGAGATGCATGGAACGGCAAAAAATTCGAGTTGCCTAACACGCGCACTCCCAGCTGGGTTGAAACAAGGTGCCTCTCTGCTTTCTCGTTTCAGCTCTCATTCTGTAAACAAGTGCCCTTTTCATGGTCTACTTAGTGCCACGTTTTTCACATTTCTGTGCTCTTGGTTGGCGATGTTGCTGTTTAAAATGGCCTTCAGGCGTAGTGCTGAAACGCTGTCCTGTGCTCCTAAGTGCGAGAAGGTTGCGATGTGCCCAATGGAGAAAATAGGTGTGTTAAATAGGCTTTGTTCAGCCATGAGTGATAATGCTGTTGGCCGTGAGCTCCACATCTATTAAATAAGGTGTCTTTACACAGAGACACAAAGAAAGAAAGCTTCTGTGTTGATGGACTGATGAAAAGGTGACCAGGGGCTCGCAGGAACCTAACCCTGCTCTTCTCCTAGAAACAATGGCTCAGAATTTGCTATTTCCGTGTTTGCAGGGACTTTTACGAACATAACTTCCGCGAGTAGCAGAAATTGGCTGCACGAGGAAGAAAATGGCCCAGGGAGGCCCAAGGTATGTAAGCACACTGGTGAAGAGTACAGGGACAGTAAACTTCCTCCTGGGGACCACATCCTGGTGGAGGAGAGAAGGCTCCCTGCTCTCGTGTTTGTTGACTCAAGCAAGATAGGAGAGATTCCTACGGTGGCTTGGGCACTAGAAGTCTCCATAACTAGCAAAATAAAGGTTTCTGAGAATGGACTTTTGGGTTTGGGGTTGTGGTACACGAACTTGCCTTTCCAGAAAACTGCCTGTGTTGACTCAACATTGCTTACATTCCAATTCCCTTTTTCCTCGAACTGTAATGTAACTGGGGAAACACGTCCACTCCTTTCCTGGCCAGACCACCCTGTGTCTTTCCTTCTGAGTGGTACTGAGAGAGATATGAAAATGTGCCAAAGAGGACTGGTTTGTATCTGTCCTGGCAGATGAGGACATCCACCTCTGGGACTGTACCAAGCCCTGCCCAGATCCAAAGTAAGGAAAGCCCGAGTTTGCACAATTTAAAAACATGTTGCTCCTCTCACCTCTGTGGGTCACATCTAGAGGTGAGTAGGAGGTGTCTGGTACCATGGTGACATTCTGGAGGGGATGCCAGGAGCTGAAATGCCTGGTGGAGGTGGTGCACAGGGAGCCGAGGACAGACACCTCGTCGCTCATCATCTATCTGCAACACCACCATGTAGAGGTGATGTGGAGGTAATGAGATCTACCTGGTGCGTTGGAGGAGAGATCCTTTGTACCGCTCTGGGCTGTACTTCCCTAGGGGTTCACCTGCTCTTCTCTCTCTTTCCCTCACTTCTTTCTTTCCTCCTCTTCTTTCTCTGCACCCTTCCTCCCTGTCATCTCTCCATCGGGATCAGCTCAAATATGCTTTCATACTGACAACATCACACCCTTGTTCGTGATAAGGGTGTGACTTAGAGATAGATGTCTTAGTTCTGAGTCTCTCTTCATCACTCATTAATTGTATACACTTGGTCAGCTCCTTCATCCACTATTGTATGTCTGCCCAGTTCCAGGCACCACTCTGGGCCCTGGAGCTAGTTCAGGAAATAAGCAGAATAGGGAGCTATCCTCATGAAGCTCAGATTCTAGCAGGCATAGGAAGACAATAAATGGAAAATGCAGGGGAGGGGAAAACGTGGAAAAGGATTAAGAAGATGCTCACGGTATGGGTGGTATGGGGGAAGACCGTAAGTGGTTCCCCTCTCCACGACTCTGCGTGCTCACAGTAAATGTGGGCGACACCCCATAGCGCTCCTTCCCAGGAAGTAGTGAGGTGAGAGGGTAAATTGCAAACTGTGAGATGAACATTGACTGTTGGAAGAAGAATCGTCTCTTCCGCACGACCCGAAGTTTTAAATAAACTCCTCCTTCGGACATGAAACTGATACGGGAGGGAAATTCACATGTACCATGTACCTGCCTTGTACCATTCACCATGTCCGCTCTCTTCTCCAGAGACCTCCTCCAGTCTCCAAGCTGAGCGTCATTATCCCAGTTTTGTGGCAGAGGAACACAAGGCTCAGAAGTGAAGTAACCTTCCCAAGGTCAAGAACTGGGGGAGATCCAGAGCTGGGCTAAGGATCCATTTCTGCCATTCTGAGACTCTTTCCCCAGGGGATCCAAAGCCTTAACACAGCTAGATGACCTCTAAAATTCCTCCAATTCCAAGCATGCTCGGTGTCTCGGTGATTACTCTTCTGGGTGAGGATAATTGGATGACCCAGAGAAAAACACGTCTCTGAAGGAAATGTGTCCCTTAGTTTCTAACAGGAAGGTCATTTCTTTTTTTTTTTTTTTAAATATACATTTTCTTTAATGCTTATTATCAGCTTATGTGTTTTTTTTTTTTTAAAGATTTTATTTATTTATTTGACAGAAGAGAGATCAGAAGCAGGCAGAGAGAGAGGAGGAAGCAGGCTCCCCGCTGAGCAGAGAGCCCGATGTGGGGCTCGATCCCAGGACCCTGCGATCATGACCCGAGCTGAAGGCAGCGGCTTAACCCACTGAGCCACCCAGGTGCCCCAGGAAGGTCATTTCTCAGCAATCCTGGCAGCATCGACCTCAGGGGACGCTGCCATCAGCAGGCTGGCTGGGGAGGACGGATGGGGAGCTGTGGAAGCTTGACTCAAGGGGTTTCCTCCACCTTGTGGGGTCCTGGACCAAAGAAGAAAATAAAAGCATGAGGGATTTTGTTCGTACCGACAAGCCTTCTTTTTTTTTTTTTTAAAGATTTTATTTATTTATTTGACAGAGAGAAATCACAAGTAGTCAGAGAGGCAGGCAGAGAGAGAGAGAGGAGGAAGCAGGCTCCCTGCTGAGCAGAGAGCCCGATGCGGGAATCGATCCCAGGACCCTGAGATCATGACCTGAGCCGAAGGCAGTGGCTTAACCACTGAGCCACCCAGGCGCCCCCGACAAGCCTTCTAATAACAAAATTATGAAGGATGGGCCCCAGTTGAAGAAGCAGCTTCTGACAGGGAGGTAATTATTAGAAAGGAGAAAGTTTCTTTTTTAAAGACAGAGTACTGCATGCACAGTTGAAAGTACAAGGTGGCTTAGGAGAGGAAAAGAATTCATATGTATATATATTTTTTCAAGTTCCAAGCTTGTGCACAGAAAGCATTGACAAGCATATTAAACACTGCTCACCAAAAAGCTGACCAGGAAAAATGTTTTTTTCATGCCATTTTCCCCAGTGTTTGAGGTTTTGAGATATTAAATCACTTAATATTATAGATAACGTAGTGTTTTGTGGCTGTTATCTCACGTCTGATCCCTGCCAGTTTATGAATAAAGATAGTCTGATTTACATATTTATTAGCTACATTTTACAAGAAAATAGCAGCCCTGCGTCTCCCATGGTCCATAATCTACACTGACTGGCAAGGACATTTAAAATAAGCCCCTGTCACAAATTCTTATTTTATACTGGTCACAGTGATAGCTGTGCATAAAATTATAATAGGGAGACACTCAAACGTCTGTGCTGAATATCAAGTTTAAGTGTGATGGGGTCATCTGCTAATCTATGACCTTCTAATGAGGTAAGGGAGTTACTGATACCCCTGAATCCGCACCCTGAGAACACTGTGGCCTGGATCACAGAACAAAGGTGCAGATTATGACATGCTCTGTCTGGAGGTGGTGACACCAGTGTCCTTTGCAGAAAGGCCTCTCACCCAAAGAAGACATTAAATGGAGCACCCTGTGTCTGGGACCCTAATATCTATGCTAGTTTGTCTAGAACCGCTCAAACCACTTGGACAGCCCTATAGACTTCCAGTCATTCTCCTGGGAACACCGGCTCCTTCAGCCAGAAAGCACTGACCGCAATTAGTCTCTCAGTCCAATTTTCCTTATCTTGTAGAAAAATACATGTGTGTAAAATTTTAACGAGGATTTCTCCAACATAAGAAGCACCTGCCAAGTAGAAATGATTTGGCCAGGAAGTACAGGCATCTTGATTGAAGAGGGGTCTGTGAAGGTAGAGCTGAGCTGGTCCCCTGTGATTTTTGGTATCTTTTTTATTTCCTACAGCAGAGATGCTCGTCCATGTTGGGGCGGGGTAGGTGCAGGTGGGCACAAGAGAATGAAATTGTACATGAATCCACATTTTTCTTTTCTTTTTTTTTTTTAAAGATTTTATTTATTTGACAGAGAGAGAGATCACAAGTAGGCAGAGAGGCAAGTAGAAAGAGGGGGGAAGCAGGATCCCGCTGAGGTGAGAGCCCGATGTGGGGTTCGATCCCAGGACCCTGAGACCCTGACCTGAGCCGAAGGCAGAGGTTTAACCCACTGAGACACCCAGGTGCCCTCCACATTTTTATTTTCTGACTACACCTTTGGTTCTCATAAAATTTGTAACTACCGACATCATCAAATGATGATACAGTGTTATGTTAGGGGCATGGTCTGCACTGGACCCACACTTAAGTATGAAAAAGGAAATCTTATTAAGACGTTGCTGCTTAACTCTTAATCCAACCTCTTGCCTTGTTCCTGGTCATGGGAAGGCTATAAAACAACATGGACATGTAGCACAGAGCTTCTTTAAAAGAGGCATTTATTGTCTCTTTTCTCAATAGCCTGGAAACAACTTTATTCCCATTCTAAGGGCAGGCATCTCCTGAGAAGTCACACCAAATGTACTTTGCATCCTTATCAAAGGAGAGCATCACAAGGCTGCTTTAGAGATTGGCTGACCATTCAGAGATCTTGTTTCTGGGCCATCAGTCTTCTCTTAGCTGCTTCAGTCAAAGATTTATTCATTTGCTCAGAGATTCATTCATTTACGCACAGATTTATTCCCATAAACACAGAGAAATGATGAGATACATAATGTACATTTAAGGATCACTGGTTGACGCTCCGTGGGGAGAATGCTGACAAGTACCCGGTTTTTCTTTGCTTCCGCTATCTTGAAACTGGAATCTTCCAAACTGAGCTTGACTATCTAAGGTCAGGGATGTCCTACGGACATGTGGCTCTTGCAGAAAATAAGATGGATTCTTATCTATTCTTTCCAGGACCTTCTGGGAGCTGGTGCACTATTTAGACAACATGGCTTTCTCCTTGAGTAGGAGAAAGGTTGGCCACTCCTAATGGTAAGAATCAAGCTTTGTCTCCAACACTTAACCTCCCAACCAGAATCAAGACACTTTCAGGAGGGACTGTTGTGCCCCACTTGACCCAACAGGGATTTCCGAGATATTCCATTCTAGGCTTAGAGGGACGGAAGGGATGGAGACCAAGCGACAACTGAAGGGATAGTGTAGGAAAAGATGAAGGTGAGTCAGGGGTGGGAAAACCAGTCCTGAGAAGAGGAGTGTCTCACTGCCTGGGTCTCCCATCACCATCTCCTCCCCACCTACCAAGGAGGATTCTTTCTGTACAGTTCTCCCCATTTGCCCTTCAAAAACATTATCAAATAGGCAATTCGGAAATTGTGCATATGGGTGTGTGGGGGCGGGGGAGAGAAATAATGAATAAAGAAATGAAGGCAATCAAAAAAGCAAAAGAGGGATGCCTGGGTGGCTCAGTTGGTTGGACGACTGCCTTCGGCTCAGGTCATGATCCCAGAGTCCCAGGATCCAATCCCACATCGGGCTCCCAGCTCCATGGGGAGTCTGCTTCTCCCTCTGACCTTCTCCTCGCTCATGCTCTCTCTCACTGTCTCTCTCTCTCAAATAAATAAATAAAATCTTAAAAAAAAAAAAAAAAAAGCAAAAGATCAGGGCACCTAGGTGGCTCAATGGGTTAAGCCTTTGCCTTCAGCTCAGGTCATGATCTCAGGGTCCTGGGATTGAGCCCCACATCAGGCTCTCTGCTCAGCGGGGAGCCTGCTTCCCCCTCTCTCTCTGCCTACTTGTGTTCTCTGTCAAATAAATAAAATATTTTTTTTTAAAGCAAAAGATAAGAGGCATTAGTGAGGATGTGAAGAAAAGGGAGCCCTTGTGCACACCGGTTCTGGGATGTAAATTGTTCAGCCACTATGGAAAATGGTATAGAGAGTCCTCGAAATATTAAAACTAGGACTGCCGTATGACCAGAATTCTATTTCTGAGTATTTATCCAAAAGAAACAACAAGAGTACCTCAAAGAGGTATCTGCATTCCAGGTTCATTGCAGCATCATTCACAATGGCAAAGATATGGATAGATGATAAATGTCCATTGGTGGATGAATGGATAAAGAAAAGTGGCATCTATCTATCCATCTAGATACATACACAGTGAAGTACCATTCAACCTTAAAAATAAAATTTAAAAAAGGACATTCTGCCATTTTTAACAACATGTTAAAATGGCACGTTTTAACATGCTGGAGGATGTTTAACATGAAATGACAATTTAACATAAAACTGGAGGATATTTTGCTAAGTGAAATAAGCCAGGCACAGAAAGATACTGTATGATCTCAATTACATGAGGAATCTATAATAGTCAAACTGGTAGAATTACCGAGTAGAAAGGTGGTTGCCAGGGACTGTGGGAGGAGGGATCTGGGGAGATGGTGGCCAAATGAAACAAAGTTTCATTTGTACAAGATTAATGAGTTCTGGAGATCTGATGTATAGCATGGTAACTATAGTTATCAATGCTGTGTTGTATATTTGAAATTTGCTAAGAGTGTAGAACGTAAGTGTTCCCACTGAAGAGAAAGAGAGAGAGAGAAAGAAGAGAAAGAAGAGAAAGAAAGAAAGAAGAAAGAAAGAAAGAAAGAAAGAAAGAAAGAAAGAAAGAAAGAAAGAAGAGAAAGAAAGAAAGAAAGGAGAGAAAGAAGGAGGTAGGGAGGAAGGAAGAGAAAGAAAGAAAGTTCGGAAGGAAGGAAGGAAGGAAAGAAGGAAGGAAGGGGAGAGAGGGAAGAAGGAAGAGACAGAGATAATCATGTGAGGTGATAGATTTGTTAAATACTCTCATCATAGTGATGTTTTACAACATATACATATATCAAAACCACATTGCATACCTTACATACGTACAATTTTTATTTGTCAATTATACCTCAATAAAACTGGGAAAAAATGAAGGTAACAAATTCTGGTATACTTACTGAACTGCTCTACCAGGCTCCCTTGAACTTGACTTGCCCTTGAACTTGACTTGAACTTGACCTGCCCCTCTCTGATGATGAGCACTGCACTCAATGTGGAAGGTAGCTTACCTCCAGCTAATAAGAGCCAGGTTCTTCAGGAATAAGGAAATTCCAGAATGACTGAAAATGTCTAGGCTGAAAGCTCTATATATCAACCCACCAGAAGAGAAGAATAATGAGTACAACCTCTTCCCATGTAAGTCTCCTCGGCATAAAATAAAGATACTAATAAAATCTGTCCCACGGGGTCATCATGTAGATTGAATTAACTCATTCATGGAAAGCTTTTAGAACATAAGTGGTCAATAAGTGCTAGCTAGCATTCCTATTATAGCAACACAATTTGGAAAAGATAAAAATGAAGTCCTGCATCCAGAAACTTGCCATCCAGGGGGAAGTCGGGGGTTAAAACAAACAGATGGAACAAACAGGACAATTCCTAAAGTGGAAGTGATGCATCTGGGAAGCCTAGAGTTTTCCCACATTTTTTGGAAAGGAAAAAAAGAAAAACTGCCAGAGAGGATGACATTTGAGCTAGAATATCAAAAATAAATAATACAGGTGTTTTCCACACAATGTGGCTTTTTTTTTCCCCCACCAAGCCAAGGACATAGAATGCACCAAGGCACACGGATACAAGACAATGATGGACTGGCAGGAAGTGCAAATACTTCAGACCTTGTACTCTAAAGTTGCTCATTATGAGTCAGGTGTAAAACAAACTAGTGATAGGATTTTTTTTCTTTTAATTGCCAAAGATTTGAAAACTCAGGCAGGCAAGAACCAATTCACACTTCTTAACTATAGGGAAGTTGATACTATCAAGCTTCTTGTTTAAAGGAAAGCATCAGATGATGTTTCTGCTCCTGGCTATTATTTAGTTTCAAAGCAGTGGAGTAACACTGTATATATTCTCTGGAAATTATCCTAATTAAGCAAACAACATACAATCTGAAACAGATCCGGTGGCAGTGTTACCAATGTGCAATTTAAACTTGAAAGTATGTTTTTTATTTTAAGTAGCCTGTTTGTATCAGGACCCTCCACCAGGTCATTTCCTGCTGTTATTAGTCAAGTGTTCACCGCAAGAAACAAAACTGTAAAATTTCCATATCTCCATCTGTATCACATTCGTTTCCCTCTATCTATCTATTTAAGACATTTATTATAAGGAATAGGCAAATTGGCTCATACAATTATGGCGGCCGGAAAGTCCCCAGATCTGCAGTCAGCAAGCTGGAGACCCAGGAGAGTCAGTGAGTTAGCTCCAGTCTGAGTCAGAAGGCCTGAGGAACAGGAGAGCAGATGATGTCATTTTTAGATCAAAAGCCTACAGGCTAGAGTCCCAAGAAGAGCCAATGTTTCTGTTCCAATCTGAAGGCAGGAGAAAAACCAATGTTCCAGCTTGAGGGCAGTCAGGCAGAAGAAATTCTCTCTTACTCTAAGGAGGAGCACCCTTTTGGGGGCCCTTCTGGCCTTCAACTGATAGGACAGGGCCCACCCACATGCCCAGATTAATGTCTGAGCAAATATCTGGGGACCACGTGGTCCAGGCAGGCCAACACATAAAATTAATCCTCACACTTCATTGGTTTGATCACTACTGCTTGGCACTTGCCTTCCATATGATGGAGTTTTCCTTGGAAATTTTGTTCGTTGCAGTATCAAAGATAATTATTTGACCCCAAACTGAATGCATAAGATTTAAAATCAGGAGAGTCTTCTTCAGAGTTCAGAAGACCCGATTTACATTTATGTAACTGCCTAAATTTCTTATAATTCTGCAGAGAAGTAAAATATGGCAAAGGACCAGCAGAAAGGGTCCAAATATTTACAATTTATAACAAGAAGCTCTGAGTACTCCCATAATGAGAGAGGGGGAAACACTCTGACATCAGAGGACT
The DNA here is from genome assembly GCF_030435805.1 of Mustela lutreola. Taxonomy (NCBI): domain Eukaryota; kingdom Metazoa; phylum Chordata; class Mammalia; order Carnivora; family Mustelidae; genus Mustela; species Mustela lutreola. Next base: position 13,313,627 of record NC_081296.1, read on the forward strand.
TGACTCGGCTAAGTTTCCAAGGCAGCATGTGGCTCTTCCTTATAAAATATGTATCATTAAAATCCTGCTCCTGGATAGAGCAGACCTTTACAGCTGCCCACACAGCACAAACTGAAACAATGCTCTGGCAATCACTTCTCAGACCCGGTGTAAACAAGCAATCCTGTTAATTCAGAGCTGGGGTGATTTTTCTCTTGGCCTTCCTTACCAGTCTTCGCTCTGCACATCGATCACACTAATTGGTTAATGGTGAGCTTTGAGCTAGGCTTCCTGCTGCTTGAAATCCCCAGGGAGTTTCATTTTAGGTAGAAAAATTTCTACTTCGCTATCCCCACACAAAACCCTTTTCCTAAAATTGGAAGAGAGTCAAGACTTAATTAAGATTTTTCTCCCCTTAAAGTGTGCACTTGACCACTCCCTTCTGTATCTCCCTTAACGCCTTAGGGACAAGAGTTCATTCTGGCAACATTTCTTCCTTGTGCTCGTGGCCAAGGTAAAACCTTGAGTCTAGAAACTGAATAGACCTTGGTTGAGTAACCCTGTTAAGTGTTCCCACACGATGAAGCCATCTGTTGAAATTTGTACCCTCGTTCCCTGCAGTAGTGTGAATGGTGTGATTTATAAGAAATAAGTGCATACATACATACATACATACATATATATGTGTATATATACATTTGGGCCCTCATATGGCCAAATTATACTTTTCATATGTATTTCGTCTTTGTGCACAGTTTCTGGCTCACAAGTCCCCAAACTCTTGAAATTTCCTAAAGCCAGAAGATGACGTTCGTTATGTTAACAAAAGCAACTTTTGGACACTGCTCACCATCCCCAAGGTGAGGTCCCTTACCAGGATAACCGGCCGTGTGACTAAAGAGTTGGAACTTTTAGTCCCACCTCCTGACCTCACAGGAGGGGAGAGGAGAGGGGCTGGAAGTTGAATCAGCCAACGACCCATGCCTTAGTCAATCAAGATTACTCCAAGAAGCCTCCCTTAAAACCCTCCCCAAAAAGCTGAATTCGAGCTTCTGGGCTGGTGAATGCATGGAGTTTCAGGGAGAATGGTGTCCTACCTGGATCGGGCATGGAAACTACATGCCCTTTCTCCATATTTTGCCCTATACATCTCTCATATCCAGGTGTTGGTTTATATCCTTCATCATAACCTTTCATAAACTGGGACATTAAGTGTTTATCTGAGTTCTGTGAGCTGCTATAGAAAATTAGTCCAACCTGAGGAGCTCCAATGTGTAGCTGATGGGTCAGAAGCACAGGTCTTACCTGTGTCTTGCACCTGGCATCTGAAGGGGGATTAGGGGCAGTCTTGTAGAACTGAACCTTCAGCCTGTAGAATCTGATGCTATCTCTGGGTAGAGTGTCAGAATTGAGTTGAGACAGCATGCTGGTGTCTGAGAATCATTTGGTATTGTGTGTAGGGGAATCCCCCCCCCCCTTCGTGTTGGAATTGGATCTGGGGACCTTAAAAGACCTGCATATTGATCAAATTCTGTTTAAAATTATTTTTTAGAAGAGATGGTTTATTAACAGTGAAGAAGTTTTTTATGTTACAATTGTAAGAATAGCTTTAGGTGCTTTGATTTTTGTTTTCAATAACAAGAAAGATTAGGCCATCAATGGGATATTTTAGAACATTAGGGATATCAGAATGAAGTATCAGTTGTTAGATTCCTTTAACAAAAATGTCTTCATGGTTTTTGCTTCCGTATGTAGAAAAGGGTTCATTTTCTTATTTCAAATCAATGAAATATTCTAGGTGAAACAATTCACTCATTTCCCTATGACCATTTAAAAAAGTTATCTTTTTTATATAAAAGTTATTATACATATTATTACTCCAAATTTTCACTGACTTTGTTTTAGTGTATTAATAAATAGTGAACTCAGTTTCTGAAAGTAAACTTTTTATTTGAAATTTTTTTTAAAAAGTAGGGACTATTTCCCCACCTTCAAGCAGTCATTTTCTAAATTGGATTGGCCTCTCTAAGCACAGGACCCCTACCAGCATGCAAATGCTAATTGCTTATTTTCAGACTGATGGTTCCAGACCAGCGTCTTAGGGGTTTATGAAGAGGTTCCTTTTCCAGGGCTGCCACATGAAGGAAGAAGGCTCTCCAAGGCAACTCTCCTTCTGTTTTACATGTAGGCGTACAAGGCTCCGAAGAAAGACTATTAAACAGAAGGGCCCATGGTAACAAAAGTCTCTAAGCAATTATTAAGGAAACTTTCTCCCTTAATCCTCATGGCTTTTGTTGGAATTAATTATTTGATTTTATGTATTAATAACTAGACTACAATAACAAGCCAACCACAGACTCAGCGGCTTACCACAGCAATGGCTTATTGCTTACGCATACCACCTTATGTGATCAATGTAGGTTGCTGGAGAGTTCTCTTCCACTAGACACTGAGGGACCCAGGTCAACTGATGCTGTAACATCTCCACGTCACAGGGCAAGAGAAGGACTGAACACCATGTACGGGCCATTGAAAATCTACAACGCGGAAGTGATAAATACTCTTTCACTGTCACCATCGGCCAGAAGGGTGGCATGGCCCCATCCAGCTGAAAGGAACTGGGAAGTACAGAATTCCCAGTGCCCAGGAATTAGAGAAGAATTGAATGTCATGTCTTGCGATGTCTTTCAGAGTTTCTCCTTCCTATCATCTCGGGTTTCAGACTCTTCCAACTCCCTTCCAGGCTTTTTCTGATCTCCTGACATCTTAGACCTTTTTCTAGAATTCTTATCATCAGAATCTTGATCCTTGTTCTTCCCAAATGAACCTCCATACAAGTCACACACACACACACACACACACACACACACACACACAATGGGGAATGAGGTCTGACAATTAGTTGACAATGCTATTGCCAACACCGGTCTAGTCTCAGACATGCCTGTGTGCGTGTATGTGTGTGAGTGCGCGTGCGTGCGTGTTGAGGGATGGGGTTTAGCAGGTTTATCCCCATCCAAATGCAGAAATAGCAAATTCAACTAAAATGATCTGATAGAATTTTTTAAATTATAGTACTCTTTGCTGACAGAGATACATGCTCATACATTACAGGTGAGTGTGAACTCCGGTACAATGTTTCTGAAGAACAATTTGGCAATACTTATCAAAAGATTTAAAATTGTGTGTATGCTTTGCTCCAGCACTTCCATTTCTAAATTTGTTCTTGTGGGTAAAGCCCAAAGATTTAGTTGTAAAGTGGTTCAGTAAAACATTATTTATTATTGGCTTAAAACATTCTGGATGTCCAACAAATAGGGAATTAAATAAATCATTTCATATTATTGGACACCACCCAACAATTAAAATTACATTGTGGAAATATATTTACTGACATGAAAAGCTATTCATAAGTTATTGTTAAATATTCCCATTTTGAAAACAAACACACACACACATTATCTTTGCATAAGGGTCAACTTGGATGATTTTTTCAATCTTCTTTTTTTAAAGAAATATTTTATTTATTTATTTGACAGAGAGACAGAGATCACAAGTAGACAGAGAGGCAGGCAGGGAGAGAGGAAGAAGCAGGCTCCCCGCTGAGCAGAGAGCCTGATGCGGGGCTCGATCCCAGAACCCTGAGATCATGACCTGAGCTGAAGGCAGGAGGCTTAACCCACTGAGCCACCAAGACAGCCCTCAATCTTCTTTTAGTTGATCTGAAATTGCCTTCTAGCTGAGACATTTGTATAAAAATATTATTTTGAAGACACTTGAAATGTGGCATTTTGAAGGAGAACTGTTGGTGTGGAGTCACCATGAAACATCTCTATTCCCCCTTAAACCCCCACTGGACAGACCTCATAACCACAACTCTCTGCTCTTTACATTGTATTCACCTAGCAAGCACTCTTGACACTTGATAAATTGTACCCATGGCTTTATGCTTTCATTAATATCATTCTTTAGTTATTTGGCAATGAGTCTCCACAAAAACCTCTCACAACTCTTCCCCCAAAACCTTGAATTTAGACCCCTTTCATCTTGCACATGCATGATTCGAAACCAGCTCCATGGTTTCGAGCACCATGAGCCACTCCATCCTTTAGAATCCTATCTCAGCCAATATTCTTTATTATCGTCCAACCCTAAAGGTCAATTCTCCTCCCTTTGTACACTCCCATCATTCCAATCATGGGAGCGGGACTAGATACAAAAGCAAAACTATTTATATTTATATAAACACAGAACTCATGAAACCTCTCACAGCCACGAAACACATCGACAATTCGGTACGGCGATAAAGATAGAAGAACACCATTAAACCAAATTCTTGGTACAGGCTTGTTTAGCCTAACAGCTGGAGTCTGACAATTTTAAAGGTTTTGAATAACCTTCAGTGTTCTTCCCATATTTGTCATGGGTATTTGGCTAATAAGCAGCTAGGCAAAATTGTATGCAAACAAGCTCTTCTGTTTCAGTGTTGAAGTCCATGACTACCCTCACAAAAATCCCCTCTTGCTAAGACTGTGCTAAGTATACCCATAAACGTTACTTATGTAGCAGGTGCAAATGGAGAAAATAGAGTCTATTCTATTGAATTGAAAACAAATGCCTACCTTTCCTTCAGATCAGCCTTTGTTCCTAGGACTCGTGCTATTCAGACTCCTGTTTCATTTGGAAGCAGCACTGCATTCCTGCGTGGTGGGGCAATTTGTCCTCTGCCATGTCAGAATCAATGAGCATTCTTTATTGGCCTTAAGAGTTGTAAGTGAGAGGCATTGCACTGGAAGAAAGAAAAACATGACGGCCAAGGATTTTTCAGCACTTTCCAAAGCTCATTCTACCCTCTGGTGGGCAACAGTCCTGAGGAAGGAATCTGTGCAAACACACATAGAGCCCTCCCAGGCCAGGCGCATACCAGTTATTTCTGGACCGTGTGTGTCTGCGCGCGCGCGTGTGTGTGTCTGACAAATTTTCCTGCTGGGTATGTTATCACACATCATGGTGAAACTGAGGAGTAATCCATCTGGATTGACTTTATACTCTGAAATATAAGGTTTCAGAATCGGATGCAGTGTACATTTATTTATTTATTTATTGAGGTCGCTCGTTAGGACGAATGGCTGCATTGGAGGTCAAAGCCAAAGAGACATCAGGTTGTTCAATATCTAAGGAGATAACAGGTGGTGACCTAAGAGGCTATGTTTCATTAGCTGGTATCTGCAAGCTCCCTCTAGAAGAATTCTTGTTTTTGTTTTTTTATATATAGATGCATATGCCCCACCCCGGTTCAAAATATACGATTTAGATGAGACCAAGAGGCTAAACTCGTAAGGATAAGATTACGAACCGTAATATGACTCGCAGTATAAACCCGGTGTCCTCTGGGCTGACTGAAGGCCCCTTTTCATATAATATTACTATTTGTTGTGTATAATCTTGGTAGAGGCATCATAAAGTTTTCTGTGATGTTTTTCAACAAGATGGCTAATCACTATTGAAATAAAAGCCTTTGATTAAATCAGCAATAAATCAAATTCACTTATAGCTCCATATTGCATCCTTGGTGACAGAGCCAACACTGGGGAGAGCGTAAGCACCACGTCAGCTGTTCTGCTGTCAACAGCAGTCACCGAGTTAAAGTCTCGTCTTATTTCATCAGCCAGAGGGACTAAAGAAGAGGAAGCGTGTTTCGGAAGGGAGGGATTGGGTTGACAGTTATGGATGGTGATGTCCTCAATAGTGTGCAGTCAGCTCAAAGGCCACAGGCTCTTTGTGCTCCTTCTCTGAGCTTAGGACTCAACAGGGAAGGACAGAGACCCATCAAGACAGGGTTGATCTCCAACAGCAGGAAGACGGCAGCAGGAAGAAGAAGAACGAAGAGGCTGCTATAGCAGAGACACCTGGATTAGAACCAGGAGACCTGGTTTCCCTGTGGGGCTTTGACAAAGAACATGGCCTCTCTGAGCCTTGGTTTCTTCCCTTGAGCCACCGTGGTCATTCCACACAGAGTGCGCTAGTTTTCAAGGGCTGCCATAACACATTACCACAGACGGGGCAGCTGACACACCAGTTTTATTTTCTCACAGCTCTGGAGGCTAGGGTCCAAACTCAAGAGTTGGTTTCTCCTGAGGCCTCTCTCCTCAACTGGCAGATGGCCGCCTTATCGTTCCAGATGTGTCCTCATAGGGTCTTTCCTTCATGCACACCCTGGCATCTCTCTGTGTTCAGATTTCCTTTTCTTATGAGGACAGCGGTCGGATTGGATTAGGACCTGTCCTAACAGTCACACTTTAACTTCATTACCTCTTTATTTTTTACTTTTTTAAAAAAGAGAGTGGACCATCTATGTGTGTACATGTATGAGTGGAGGAGGGGGAGGGGCCAAGGAGGAGGGAGAGAGAGAATCTTAAGCAGGCTCCAAACTCCGTGCCAAACTCCTTCTCATGACCCTCTGATCGTGACCTGAGACAAAATCAAGAATTGGGCATCCAACTGACTGAGCCACCCAGGCACCCCTTCATTACCTCTTTAAAGACTCTATCTCCAAATAGAGTCATAGTCAGAGATATAAGGGGTTAGGGATTAAACATGTGCATTTGGGGGAAGGGTCAGAGACACAATGTAGCCCATAGCGCAGAGCAGATGTAAGTACGTGATGAGGTAATAGATATTCAAGTACTTGATAGATTGCAAGGTGCTATACAGTATAATGCGTTATCACGTGGAAGGAAATGTCAGAACACACTGCCTCAGACCTCCATCAGGAGCGAGGCCTCATGAAAACCACTTCCAAGATATTCTGTTGTGAGGTAGTTGAAGACGGTAGAGAGAAATGGGGGGAAAAGTATAGAGAATATTTTTTAAAAATATTTGGCCCACTGGGTATCTGTTGTCCTTCATAACTGTACCTTGATTCCCTCTGGGAAGTGACCTCCCCAGACCTGTCTACTGGGTGTTGTGACAGTGCCCTTCATTCCCACCAGAGATTCCCACCCCAGAAGCCTAGACCTTCTTCTAGAACTCTTCCTGACTCAAACTCTATCTGTCCAAGGTAGCAGAGCACACACCTTGGTAGGCTTACGGGCTATACTCTCCCAGAGCTGCATTTCCTATCAGAGTGATAGGAGGACAAGGAAAAATTGCTGGATTTCTTTCATTTTATCTTAAAAGCTCTGATAGTCCCCTGTCTCGTGATGTCCTGCTCCCAAGTCTGGTTTGCGGACCTTATTGCTGGTTCTTAATGCTTCCCAATATCCTTTCCCAGAAGCCTCTGCTGCCCAAAGTCGCGAGAGTTTGTATTTTACTGTTTGCGAAGAGTTATCTACGGTAAAGAAGAATGAAAGGATGGAGAAAGGGAAGTTTACAAGAGAGAGGAAGGATGGCAGAAAAGGAGGGTGGACCATTGAAAGCGGTGAGAATGGACAGAAGAAAGGGGCAGATGGAAGGGGCGGAAGAGAAGGAAAGAAGAAAGTATGGAAAGGTCATGAGGCACAGCTACTGACATGTTCCTTGAGTGAAATCAGCTCCCTGCCCAGAGAAGAGAAGATGGTCTCCCCCTCATGCTTGACACACAGAATTACCACTCAGAAGATCTTTCTGTTCATGGAAACAAGTGCTGCCCTGCTCCTCTCAAGTCACTTAACACCAAAAGGTTTCACCTCCTCAGGCACCCTATGGTTATAAAGCCCTATATGAGGCTGAAATTTGCTCCCATGCTTTCTGGAGGGACTCAAAACAGGTCTTCTGATAAACTTGCTGATATTTTAGGACTAGTAAAAAGAGACAAGGGGGAGACACCATAGAAAGAAGCTAGCCTCAGTGAGGTCAGTACACCGCAGATGCTGGTGCCTAGTTTTGTAGGTCCAGAAACCCCAATTTAGCCAGGAGACCCAGAATGGACTGCTCAATTCAAACAAATTCACCATGTGATTCATGGGTAGAACAGGATCCAAATTTCTTGATTCAAAAGCCCTAGGATAGAATCAGATGTGAATCCCGCCTTGGCCCCTGTATTCTTAAGTGTGGGATTTTGTGCCACTTCATTAACGTGGCCGAGCCTAAGTAAAACTCATAGTTGGTACAAGAGTTGCATTAGGTATTACCTGAAAATATCCTGGAGCATTGTGGGAACCCAGTACATGTCACTTCTCTTCTCTCATCTTCTGTACCCAGACTCCTCCCCTGAGACCTTCAGATGCTCTTAGCCTCACCTGTTCGTGCTCCGCTACTGCAAAAGCAGCTGGATCTGCACGAGCTCTGACTGACTCCATGCCGGCACACCTTGGAAGTGTCTCCCTCCTGCCTATGCCTGTCCTTCTCCATCATGGCCCTCCCTGCTGATGTGGAGGTGTGGGAGACTGCAGAATGCTTCTTGGGGCCACCTGTGCAGAGCCTTGAAGGGTGGAGGAATTACCACCCTAGAGTGAGTCTTTGGCCAAGGAGAGACAGACTCAGGATAAATTCTTCCCTCTTTCTCCCCTCCACTGTCTTTTGAGACCATATATAATGCTTCTCAGAGGACCGTCCCTTCATCCCCAGGACCCTGGACCTCTCATAATTTGGCAAGTAATGGTACTTGGCCATGGCTAAATTAGAAGTTATCCTTGTATTGGCTTTTCCTCCTTCTCTTCCTTATTCCCTGATACCTTCACTCCCTGCCTAGTAATAACACAAAAGCCTTTTCCTCAAACCCTGGCTAAAGTGAACTCTGACTCCCTTTCCCTTTCCAATCAGCAGAATATCCTCATTGATCTGTCCATTGTCTGGACCAAGCGACTTTCATGGTACCCAGGAGGTCAAATGAATAGTTAGCAGTTTGCTCCTAGTGGTATATCCATACACAGCAATATTATGCAGCCCCAAAAAGGAAGGAAATGTTGGTGTGCACTTCAGTCTGGGTGAACCTTGAGGCCATTATGCTAAGTAAATAAGCCAGTCACAGAATGACAAAAACTGTATCGTTCTAATGAGGTACCGAGAATAGTCAAATTCATAGAAACAGAAAGCAGAATGATGGTTACCAAGGGCTCGGGGTGGGGGGATAAATGGGGAGTTATTTTTAGTGGGTACAGAGTTTCATTTTTACAAGTTGAAGAGTTCTGGAGATTGCTTGCACAAAATCTGAATGTACTTTATGAGTCTGTTGGGACCATTCCTGCTGTAATTTGTGAAGCATACTTTAGTATAGTCAAGGATTCTGCTAGACTCAGTCTGTATTAATTAGATTATAAATATCACCTAGCTATGATTTAGATCCTGAAAGCCCCTTATTATGGGTTGGATTATGCCTTCGGTCCCAAATTGATACATTGAAGTCCTAACCCCCAGTACCTCAGAATGTCACCTTATTTGGCAATAGGCTCATTGCAAGATGTGATAGCTAAGATGTCATTAGGGTGTGTCCTAATCCAATATGAACAGTGTCTTTAGAAAAAAGGAGAAATTTGGAGATACAGGGAAAACCACACGCAAAGGTGAAGGCAGAGATTCAACAAGACAAGACATGCCAAAGATTACCGGCAAACCAGAGACAAATCTAAGAGAAAGACACATGATAGGTGCTTCTTTCTAGCCTTCAAAAGGAACTAACCTGGGGTGCCTGGGTGGCTCAGTCGGTTAAGGGTCTGCGTTCGGCTCAGGTCATGATGATCCCATGTCCTGGGATCGAGCCCCGCATCAGGCTCCCTGCACGGCGAGGAGTCTGCTTCTCCCTCTCCCTCTCCTTCTGCCTCTGCTCCTGACTCGTTCTCTCTTAATTAATTAATTAATTAATTAGTTGGTTAGTTAATAAAATCTTAAAAAAAAAAAGAAGAAGAAGAAGGAACTAGTCCTACTGATAACTGACTTTAGACTTCTGGTCTCCAGAGCTGCAACACAATACATTTCTCTTGTTTAAGCCACTCGGCTTCTGGTTATTTTGTCACAGCTGCCCTACCAAATCAATCCAGGCTCCTCCAAGGTCTTTTCTACGAGTCAGGTCTCCCCTCTCACATACTGTGCAATATTTCTTTTTTTTTTTTTTTTTTATACCCAGGGACAAAACTGCATCTGTATTTTGTAGAATTTTGGTTCAGAATGCATGCCATCAAAATCACTGTGACTCTTGATTCTGTAATACTGGATTGCATTTGCATCCCTTCCAGGTTTCTATTATCTGCAAGCTGAGCATTTCATCCCCCCAGGGCAAGGACTGTGTCCTCCTTCTCCTGGGATTCAGGGTGTGACTCAGGGGCAATGGGAACGTTGCTGGCCTCACAGGAGGATACACATTTTGCCTGGCTGAATGAATAATGCTGTTTTTATTATTGATGCCACTGACATGTTTATGTGAATGGTGGATTTCCCAGAGGCCAACTAAAGTCAGCAAGATGGAAAACCCTATCTCTTTCTATTAAAATGTCTGGGTGGTAATATAATGAAAGATTCACAGTTTTGTTATAATTTTGTTTAAAAAAAAAAAAATAGAAGCCACTAGGGGCACCTGGGTGGCTCAGTGGGTTAAAGCCTCTGCCTTCGGCTCAGGTCATGATTCCAGGGTCCTGGAATGGAGCCCTGCATCGTGCTCTCTGCTCAGTGGGAAGCCTGCTTCCTCCACTCTCTCTGCCTGCCTCTCTGCCTGCTTGTGATCTCTGTCTGTCAAATAAATAAATAAAATCTTAAAAAAAAAAAAAATAGAAGCCGCTAAAAACCAACAATTTAGTCTGTGTCTTTGCTTTCTCTCTTTCTGTTTAGTGGTGGTTCGCCTGCCCCCCACCATATAGATAGATAGATATAGATAGATACAGATATCGATCTACTGATATTTCTCCCTCTCTCATCTCTAATGTATGTATATACAGCATTTATTCATATACACATGGAGCGAGAGAAATAACACTAGATCTATCTAGCTCTAGATGTAAACATATTATATATATATATCATACACACACTCATGCAGAAAATGGATGGCTTGGCTGAATTCAATACAGAGGAAGGGCAGGGTATGCCTTTTGTATTTGTTATTTTGAAATCATTTACCCCACATTCTCTATTTTGTTTGGCACCGTTTCCAGTTTTCATTATGGGTAAATCTTGCTGTTTGATACTGTGGCACATAAGGGAAGCAGCTTGGAAGTTCATTTTTCTCTCTCCAACCCATCACGCCAGCGGTCACACCACCTGTTGACATACTCCCTTGCTCCTTAGTTACCATTAAGTCTGAGTGATTGTGGATGCATCACGTCCCTTTTCTGGGCAGCTGGGAAATAAGAGCCTGGGGGCAGCTAACCTCTGAGGCTCCTTCAGGGGGGGCTGATTCAGGGATGGTTTGGGGTGATGGAAGCAGAGAATTCCTAGTCATCAATATATGTTTTCAAAATGGCAATTCTCATCTCGAGAAAAGCAATTCCTGCTGGCAATTCAGAGTTGACAGAGGCAGAATTGGAACAGGGTTAGTAATCATAATTTAAATCTCTCTCAAGATCCTTTTTCTAATGTCTGTAAATGAAATATGTCAAAAGCATTATATTCACTGGTGTGAATTTTTATTGAATATCAAGAGTAAATAATATATGAATTGGGAGGAAATTTCTATTCAATCTATTTGGGGCCTTTGGTAGATAAAGCTATTCAATTTGCGCTTTGTTTCAATATCGATGCAGCATTAATATTTATCTACAAATAATCCATGAATATTATTTTTACAGATGCCTGAAACAATGTATGCCTTTGAAAGACAGGTGGGGAGTCAGGGGCTTTCCCAAACCTCCAGAGAGCAACCTAGATAATAATTCTTGCGTGATGTGACCAACCAGGCAATGCCAAGTCCTCCTCTGTGATCATCAGAGACAGCTGCAGCCCTGGTGAGAAGAGAAGGCAAAGGATCTTAGGGGAGCATCAAAGGACCAGTGATGAAGGATTGGTGAGTTCCCATTAGTACAGCAGTAGAACGCTGGGCAAACGTGGGAAATAAACAAAGCCCATTTTTTGCTTTCTCCCTAAAACACAGTCCCCACTAAAATGTTCTTTGAGGAAGTAAGCATATATTGGTGATCAACTCTGCAGAGGAAAAGTTAACCAATGCAATCTCATGAAAGCCCACAACAGCCCAGGGAAATAGCCACGTCAGCCTTTGCTTCTAGATCTGTTAGGTGATGTTCAAGGGCGAAGGTAGGGCAGGAAAAAACAGCATGTATTCAGTCTTTATCATATTCCACATATCGTGATAGATTTGATGAACCCTTACATGAATCCTTTGGCAGATGAGTCCATATTAGTTAGTCTGAGACTAAGATAGGTTACGTCTCTCACCCAAATAAAAAGTGCCAGTGTTGGACTTGAAACCACGGACCCTTGAGTCTCAACGCTTTCCATTCTACTCTGCTGTATCATGGAGTGTAGCTGGAATTTTACATTAATTTATATATTAATTTATATATTTATACTAATTATTTATATTATATATTTAAAAAGTTAACAATGCTGAAAACATGACATTGCACTAAAATCCCCACAGCTCTTTAGGGCAATGGGACATTTGCCCCACTATCCCAAGTTTTGATGTTATTTCAGTAAGATCCTCAGATTTGCTTCAGGGGTCAACAAACCTTCTGGAATTGTACTGTGTGTGTGTCTAGCTTTCATTTTCAGAAAGGTCTGAATTCCAAAGAAAGTTAGGAATTAATGGAATAGATTCAGGATTTATTATTAGCCTCCTGGCCACTGGTGCTTTAATAGACCATCAAGGAAATGGATAATAAAAGCCACAGAGAAAGTGGTTGCTTAACATGACCTATCTTAGAAGAAATTTACTGGCAAGATGGAAAGAGAATGCAAGCAAGCTTTGCATGGATCAGATCACAGGCAAGTGCATCCCACTCAGGCATGAGTGCCAAAGCTAGGAAAGACCTTGACCGACCAGCGAGGAACCAGAGAGGAAATAGCTAAGTATCCAAGAAGCCATATAATGCACAGGGCAGTTGGAAGAACAAGGGGTGAAAGTAAGTCTCGGACTTTGCGAATAGGTGTGTAGATTGTACAACTTTGCAGACCGGTATGGTGATCTGGAATAATTTAAAAATATGGAAATTCTACAACTCAGCAATTCTAGCTGTTTGTAGAGGAACTCTTACCGTGTGTATAAGGAGCCATGTAGAAGAATTGCATTCGGGTGTTGCGGGTAATAGCAGAGATAAAAAATAAAGAACCCAAAGAAGAAGAAAGAGGAGGTAGGAGGATGTGGAAAAGAAGCAGGAGGAGGAGGACAAAAAGGGGAAGGAAAAGAAGGAGAAAAAGGAGAAGGGGAAGGAAAAGGAGGGAGGAGGGACAGGAGGTAAAGGAGAGGAGGGAGGGGGGAGGGGCGAGGAGGAGGAAGAAGACGACTACCTAGGTATTTATCGGCAGAAGAATGGGTTCCAAAAAAGCGTGAAATATTCCCGGAATGGGAAGTCAACAGCCGCTCACATGAGTGAACTAGAAACACAGGCGCCAATACAGACAAATCTCAATGCAAATTCTCAACACAAACGTAAAAAAGGTTGCCTACCCTATGATATTCTTCATATCAACTTTAAAATCACGCGGAGCCCCCTGGGTGGCTTGGTCAGTTACGAGTCCGACTCGGTTTGGGTTTGGGGCATGATCTCCCGGCTGTGAGATCGAGCCCCACGCAGGGTTGTGCGCTCAGCGTGGGGTCCGCTTCAGACTGCTCCTCCCTCTCCTTCCCACTCGCTCCGTCTCCCTCTCCCAAATAAACAGATAAATAAAATCTTGGGGGAAAAAAAAAAAAACAACCTTTAAAATCATGCAAAATGTCTAATACGGTGTTTACGTACACATACATACATGTGCAGTAAAAGTATAAAAACATGCTCGGAAATGATCCTACCGTCTTCAGCTGGTGGCTCTCTCAGGGGATGGGCTAAGGAATGGCATTAGAGCAGTTACACAGGGATCTTCGATTTTACTTGAAATGTTTGCTTTTTAAAACTCTGAAGCAAATGTGGAAAAAAATCATACAACTTGGGGCACCTGGGTGGCTCAGTGGGTTAAACCTCTGCCTTTGGCTTAGGTCATGATCTCAGGGTCTTGGAATCAAGCCCCACATCGGGCTCTCTGCTCAGCAGGGAGCCTGCTTCCTCCTCTCCCTCTGCCTGCCTCTCTGCCTACTTGTGATCTCTGCCTGTCAAATGAATAAATAAAAACATATTTTTTTAAATCGTACAACTTAACAAAGATGGTGGTGGGTACCTGTTACTATTTCTACTAGCATTATCATTTATGCATACATCTGTGTTTAAGATATTTTACTCTACTGGAGCACACACAGATGTGGGAGCTGCCTTCGCTGGAGGGGCCCAGCCTTAGAGGTCATAGGCAATTCCTAAACAACCTAAAACTGAATGAACCGTGGTTCTTTTCCAGGTAGAAGCCTGGCAGAGTCCAGTGCCCTCGCGGCATCCTGGCATGCCCATAAGAAGCCTGCGTTTATTTCTTGACCTGCTTTTATGAGCTACCCCAGAATCACAGCTGAATAGACACCTAGGAAGGTGAGCTGTCCTGAGTCTCCCCGGCCCCACCAGGAAGACCACGGTTGGGGACTGACTTCCAGCCCCGGCTTTGCCTCTGGTTCTCTCCAGAGCGGGAGGATGCAGTAGGCACTTCCCTCCCATGATCGGATGTGGTGTCCTCACCCTGGTCCCCGCCATGCTGCTTAGCCATCAACTGGAGTCCTCCTTTAGCCAGGTTCTAACACATTCCAGGATAAATTCATGACCATACGGAACATCGCGAGCCCAGAACCAAAGTCTCTTTCTTCTTGCCGTTATGGCGCAGCTTTGTTCTCTATGAAAACCTGTGGGCCTGGAAAGTGTCAGATGAGCAAATGTCAAGCAGCTTAGATTGTTGTGGTTTTGTCACTTCCTGCTTAGGTGGCCCTACTCTGCTCCTGCCTGTTCGCTCCCCACCCAGCTGCTGTCAGCTCAGCAGCACCCAGAAGAGCTGCCGGCCTGCACAGCTTCCCCTGGTGCTCTGGGCCTCCCGCTTCTGTGCAAGGTATACCCTGCAACTATAATGGCTTTTTCTGTGTGACTGTCCCTTCTTCCTCCTTTAGAACACAGCTCAGGTGCTGGCTCCCGGAAGCTGGAATTAATTCCTAAGCCCTCAAGTAATCCCTGTGCCACCGTATAGATATACCATAGCCCTTACTGTGTTCTATTGAAATGTCCTGTTTGGGGGCTCACCTCCACCATGGGGCTTTCTCCAAGGGGGCCCCAGTGTCAATGTTATTGGCTACAATTTATTGTGCATTGCGGTGCCTGGGTGGCTTAGTCCGCTAAGTGTCGGATTCTTGATTTCCGCTCAGGTCACGATTCGTGAGATCAAGCCCCACGTGGAACTCCGAGCTGGGTGCAGAATCTGCTTGAGATTCTCTGCACTCTCCCTCTCTCTCAAGTAAATAAATCTTGAAAAAAAGTTATTGCCCATTATCTCTCACCAGCCACCCAAAAAGCCTAGGCACTTCTTCTTACCTCCACTTTGCAAATAAGGAAAGCAAGGTTTGGAAAGGTGAAGTGGTTTGCTCAAGGTCATGAGGTTAGAAACTTGCAAAAGGAAGTTTCAGATCCGGTCTGTCCGACCCCCCAAATCCATGCACTTCACCATTCAGCTAGATGGTCTTGTTGGTCTTCCTGCCCAGCTCCCTGCCTCCGCCCTCACTCTCACCAGCGTGCCTCGCACGGGGCTGGCGCTCAGTCAATGGTTGTCCAAAACAGCTGAACTGCACCCAGTTTGTAGATAAGGAAATTACATTTGTAATGCTTACATCCGAGCCAGGAGGAATGAACAGGTCTTTTTACATACATGGATTTTAAATACCTCATTTTTTTCCTAGGTGACCGGATAACCATCTTTCCCAACCATACATGCAAGTACAAGGCAAATTTCAGGTAAGAGGCCTGCGTATTTGCCAATGCTATGTGTTGTCGACGTGTACCCATCTTGCATTTACGCACCTCTGGACCCACATCAACCAGGCTAACAGGCATTCCTTAAAAAATTACGGAGAAAGACCTTTAACTACATTTGCAAAATGTTCAGTAGTTTATAACGTGCCTGCTTACTGTTGCTAAGTCAAGGCTGGTCATGGATTGTGCATCACTGTCCCTTTAAATATGACTCTCCTGCTCTTTGGGGAAAGGGGAATGATGTATACTTCTAATTATAACGGACCAGGCTCTTCCACACTCTGTTTCCTTCCCCGCAGGTTACGCGATTTGCCAATATCTATTTAACTGTAGTGGTAACAGGCAAAACTTCCCAGTCTAATCAACTGGAAATTCTCTGGCTCCCTCCCTCTGTAGAGGAATCATATTTCTGCACTTGAGGTCATCTTTATATAGGAGAGGGGGGCAAGGCTGGGAGAAAATTGGTGTTAAAAATAGAGCAAAGTTCCAGACTCTCTCTCTCTAGAGCTCATGGAAGATTCTGGCCTTTTATTATTCATGCTCAACGCTGACACTATCCTCCTTCCTCGAGAGTGTGCCAGGGATCTTTATGGCACCCTGGCTGCTTCTCACCAGCTGCCGGCGTTGGCATGCATTGAAATGTTTCCTCTTCCTCCTGTCCGTCACATCTAGGGACCCATGGTAGCAGGATGAGTCAAGACAGATGGGGTTTCATTCATCTCTAGGCCTGCTCCCCATTCTGAAACCCTGACCACCTTCCCCACTCTACCCACCTCAATCCCACGCCTAAGGCTGCCGCAGCCCTGGACATCACCTGCCCCAAGGTTTACTCTTTAGTTTACCAACCAGTTAACTCCCTAAATTAGACACTGAAAATACGCTCCCCATGAAGAATTCCTTTTAGGCAGAAAAACCAACTTTTATTGATAATGCCCCTGCTTGTAAATCTAACTCAAAAGTCACTGCAGTGGTAGCATTCCAGAATAGTTAAGAGTATATTTTAAGGCAGATGAAAGCTTTTTAGAAAATCCTGGGTTTGACTACATCATGACTGGGGCTGAGGGAAATAATTAGACAAGCAATCAAAGGGGAAGGAGACTTGGATAAAGAGTGTCTATGCCAAGCTCTGTGCTAGATTCTGAACTCAGAATATCTCATTTATTTATTACCATCATCCTTTGGATAAATATAAAAATCCAGGAGCGCCTGGGTGGCTCCGTTGGTTAAGCATCTGCCTTGGTCTCAAGTCATGATCTCAGGGTCCTGGGGTCGAGCCCCATGTTGGGCTCCACACTCAGCGGGGAGCCTGCTTCTCCCACTCTCTCTCCCCCTGTGCACACCGTTTCTCTCATAAATAAATAAATAAACAAACAAATAAATGAAATCTTTAAAAATCCACATTCTTGCCATTGAGAATACTGAGCCTCAAGGAGGTCAAATACTCTTCCAAGGTCACACACCTGAGTGCAAATTTGAACCCTGGCCAGGTGACCTCCAAAGTGTTGATTTTCCCTCAATCTCACCCTGGGAGACCAAGTATGGGCCCAGGCCAGATGAAGGTGTAGAATGTGCACGCAGAATCAGGACAAGAGAAGGGTGCATGGCCCTACGAGCCAAATCCAATGCTTAGATTAGGGGCTGTGCCCAAGCAAGGGCAAGCTGACCATCAGAGAAGAACCAAATGGCCAATAGATGCACCAAACACATTTGGCGAGGCACAGAGGAGCAGGAAAGAGGTTCCAGGTTCCAGGGAGGTACAGGAGAGACTCGAGGAGAGTGATGTTCAGGACCAGGGCCTCTATGTGTTTGGAAGCTAGAGGGCGTGACAGAGAATGGACGGAGGACCAAACACTCAGTCACTAGACCAGAGTGACTTGGGATTGGGGAGGGACCTATGCCAAGCTTGGCCTAAAGCTAAGTTCTAAGCAAACAGCCCAGGACCTATATATGCTCGGATCAGGGATGAGGCTGAGCCCTCAGGGGGTTCTCTGTTATCTTGGGTCACTGAGTTGAGAGACCTGCAAAGCTGTGGAGATGTGAGACTCATTGAGCCCATGAAGGCCTCTGGAAGAGCCCAAATATGATCACAATTCACTGAAATCAACAGGATTACTGGCTCCCTCCACATTCAGTCCGTCAGCAAGCACATCAGCCACTGAGCCTCCAAACACTCCCTTGGGTCCTTTGATGCTTTCATTCCTCTGTGAGTTGGTGCCACTGCACTACTGTGCCCAGGCCACATTCTTTTCGGGGTATAAAGAGATAAAAGCCAGTTGTGTGCTGGAAATCTCAGAAGCCAAGTTGGCAAGACCGATGGAGCGTAGAATCTGGTAGAGAAAATGAGACACGCCTGGTTTGTTATAGCATCGGGTCCCATGTGACGAGGACCCCAGTGGAGGAGTGGAGAAGCAACTCTCACGTAATGAGAGAAGGGGGAGGACTTCCAGGGGCAGGAGGAAGAAGGGGGGTAGCTGGTAGGATTTCTGGGAACATGAGACCTTGGCTGTAAGGAGCATAAGAGAGGTACGGGGTCAGGAGGTTTAGGCTGCAGGACTGTTTCAGGATGGAGTGACCCTCCTCTACATGATGGAGTCAAAGTTCTTCGTTACCCACCCTGCCTACAGCCGACTTCAAAATGCCATACCCGACTCTCCCTATTCTTCCAGCATTGGAAATCTGCTCTCTCCCTAAAGCGGACTGGGAATCTTTCCACCATGACATGGTCTGAGATCAGATTCCTCAAATTTGACTTCATTGTTGAGTCCCCTTTCCTTGAACACAGAGGGTGGTATGCTAGACTTACAGACCTCTCTTCATCAAGGCACACCTCCTAAAAGACAAGGTAGAAAGCCAGGTGGTTCTCCAGATCGTATTTGAAATCTGCATATCGCAGCTTGCTAGTATCCAGTAGGAAAACTTTATTAAGCAAAATGATCATCTGGAACACAAATAATCCCATTCTATGTGTCTATTTCCTAAGAGTGAATTCTCCAGAAGACAAGTGCTCTTGCCTCTGTATTTGTGGGTTCTTTGAACATGTATACGGAAGCTTTCCATGACTTAAACTTGTCTTTCTTTTCAAATGGTATGAGAATCTTCAAAGAATTCATTTTTTAAACTCATTTTCCCAAAGGGTCTGGAACAACGACACTGTATGGCTTGACTGCTGGCCTGGCTGGCTCCAAGATGATCTCAGTGGGCTCAGGGACAGCCTTGGGGGTGGACAAGTAGCTTGCTCTGTGTGGACACTGTCCTCTGGCCGCAGGGAAGGAGGCTGCAAGGAAGTCAGCCCTTCTGTGGGGGTAACGTGGTTCGGGTCTGTTCTGCAAGGCCTCCGTGATCTACCCATCTGAGGTACCAGAATCCTACAGCCTAGGGTATTACGTCCTTCTGCCGAAGATCTGTCTCCTCAAAAGGAAGCAGCAGCATAAAGCAATGGGAATTAAAATGACACCCAAATCAGTCAAGCAGAGCTCAAATAGCACCGTGGGTAACTAATAGCTATGAGGGCAAAATACTAAACATAACCTCTTTTAAGGCTCTGTTTATTTTTATGAAGAGATCAATAGAACCTACTTCAGAAAGTTGTGAGCCAACAATGAGTCTGCATAGAGTAACCCCTTAGTGAATGATGGTTGTAGATAACATTCCTTCTTTGAATTTCAAAAGTTTAATTAGAATGATTTTTAAGAAAAACTGAATCCATGCACTTTTTAAAAAATGATTTCAAGTGTACAAAATTATATTTGGTTTGCTGAAGGGCTGACAAGGCAAAACATATCTCCATAAAATAGGTTTAAGCCCACATACTTATTATGTGTACAGATATTATGTGCTTGAGGGTGTACAGATGGGAACACACACACACACACACACACACACACACACACACACCACCTCAAATTAATTGCAGATGTAATGAGTATTTGGTTCCAGCATTAATTTCCAGTCCCTCCTCGCTAAGGAATTATCATTGCTAAACTGAATTAATATTGCTATCTTGTTATTGTAAACAAACTTGCTGGCAAGAGTTTCCCCAGGATTCCTTAGTTACCAGTCCCTAAACTTGATGCTGGCGGGGCTGGACCTGTTGCCCCAGTTCACCTGGTTGCCATGGAAAGAAACAGAGCACAGTCCTTTGACAGAGCTAACAAGCCCCTTTAGGATTTACGCCTGCCCTCAAACAAGAGATGGAATGCCACGCCCAGCTCTGGGATTCTGGTGAGGGTAAGAACCATCTGCCGCACCTCCCCGTAACACCCACACCCTGCTCATCTGACGTATTTAGTTCTTAACCAGATCTTATCACTAATGGAGTTTCCATGTAATTACTCAAGCAGCTGTCTTTGTTCTGTGTCTTTTTTTGTGTATGTGGGGTATGGGGTATTCCTTTGTGCCTCCCAGTGACTAGCTGGCTTGTGTAGTCCCTGGCATAGAGTTGATTAGTGGGATGGATGGATGGATGGATGGATATGAGCGGATGGTTGGGGAGGAGGCACATTTGTTATTATAGTTACCTATATCAACCTTGATCCAGAGACATAGGAGACGTTTTTTAAAATAATCATTTACCCTATATTTAAATATTGTCAATTATCATCTCCTTCATGACCAGAAGCTGTCTCTTTTGATGATCAGTAGCAGGTCGTTGTGCTGCCCTGTACCAGAGCCTGTCTATATCAGCTTCTACCCCAAGGCCATGCTTCAAATAATCTTCTGACCCTGGTCTTTCCCCTTGAAAGGGGTTAGACTATATGTCTCTTTGACATAAGTGTTATTTTGAGCCGAAGACAACTGAGAAAAAGCAGATGCAGGTAAAGCTCCCCTTGCTCCCACCATGTGCCTAGAAAGAGGGCATATGTTTCCCTTTTAGGAGGTTTCTTCTCTCCCTTGTCAGGAAGGGAAGAACATCCTTTATCACCAGAAATGGAGATAGCACTGAGTCTGCACAAACAAAACTTTACTGAAAAAAAACCCTTATCTTCCATTCATTTCCCCCCAAATATTTAGCTCTTCAAAATATACCTATTGCACATAGAAGCCCAAGCCCCTTTTCCCTGCCTAGACCTATCTCCACAACTTGGCATCCTCTGTTAGACTGGTCCATAAGCTCCCAGGCCTAATGCCTTCAGGCATTTTCATTTCTTTTCCATGGATGCCTCCCTGGACATGTAAAAGTCAATATAAAATAAAATGTGACCCTGCCATTGCACTCCTGGATATTTACCCCAAAGATACAAATGTAGTGAAAAGAAGGGACATCTGTACCCCAATGTTTATAGCAGCAATGGCCACGGCCGCCAAACTGTGGAAAGAACCAAGATGCCCTTCAGCAGACGAATGGATAAGGAAGATGTGGTCCCTATACACTATGGAGTATTATGCCTCCATCAGAAAGGGTGAATACCCAACTTTTGTAGCAACATGGACGGGACTGGAAGAGATTATGTTGAGTGAAATAAATCAAGCAGAGAGAGTCAATTATCATATGGTTTCACTTATTTGTGGAGCATAACAAATAGCATGGAGGACATGGGGAGATAGAGAGGAGAAGGGAGCTGGGGGAAATTGGAAGGGGAGGTGAACCATGAGAGACTATGGATTCTGAAAAACAATGTGAGGGTTTTGAAGGGGTGGGGGGGTGGGAGGTAGGGGTACCAGGTGGTGGGTTTTAGAGAGGGCACGGACTGCATGGAGCACTGGGTGTGGTGCAAAAAATAATGAATACTGTTAGGCTGAAAGTAAAAAATAAATTTTTTAAAAAATGTGTATGCCTCTTCCTCTGTTCACCTCTCTGTTGTCAATTCAATCCACAGATCCCAGGAGCAGAACACAAGAGGATAGAGGAAAAGGCTTTTCTCTCCTACATAAGGTTTACCTCTCTGCTGGCCTGATTTTAGACCACTGGGGCTCAGAATAAACTAACTTTTGTGTCCCCAGAAGTCACTGGAAGGCTTACAAATGAGTACCTTATCTAATCAATATACAAATACCCAAGAGATCTACCTGCTTGAAAACACTTCTCTCATGTTTGGAAGCAGTACTTCGCAGCTGCCAGTTCATTGTCCTTGAGAAAAATGCTTCCCTGTCTCTCACATCTCCTCTCCTTCCCTCTCTCTCCTCCGTGACAGCGCTGCCAGCTCTGTTCCTTTCTTTCTCCTTCCCCTCTCTCTCCTCTTCATCACTCCTGAGGGTCTGTTAGAGACCTCAGCTCAGTTACTAGGATGTGTTAGTATGCTGGCTGGAAGATTCCCTGGCCCAGGTGGATTTCCTCGTCAAAAAGTCATCCTTCCAAATCAGTATAACTGCCAAAAGTCACAACCTTTGATTAGCCTTTTTAAAACACCTTAGTAGGTTAGCAAAAAAATAGGTAAGGAAGCTCCAGCATCTAACATCAGTTCCTGGGGGAGTGGTCCCTCATTGTCATATTAGCCACCTGCCAGTCCTTGAACGTTCTTCAGGAAACATCATTAGCTGTGGTTTATGAAGGACATTGGGCAGTAACTGGCAGCCCCTGCCATCCCCAACATCTGTGTGGCCACCAGCCCTGCCTGGGCAGAACCTCAGAGCTTAGAACAGAAGCTAGTGCTCTCAGAATATCCCTATGCTCCTGGACACTTCCTATCTGCCTTATTCTCAGATGAGCCTCAGTGTAGAAAATGAGATGGTGCTTTGGGTTCTCATTCTCCTCGGTAGTTCTGTTGATTTGTAGCAAGAAGGGGGAGTGAGGGCAGCATTGGAGGTGGGGAGGCAACTTTGCAGTATCCTCTTCAAACCAGACGTCTTCCTATGAGTATGAAAGAGACAACACAAAGAATTTAACCCTCACACCCATTTTCCAAGAGTTGGAAGAGGGGCTTTATTTCCATGCTGCTGGTCTTTTATCTTGATCCGTCTGTCTGTCTTCAGCAAGTGCCAGAGTTCCCATTCACCTGTTGCCCTTGGTGTCTTTCATTTTGTGAGATCAAGTCTGGATGCTTGGAGTGTCCAAGCCAAGGAGTGTCTAGAGGAATGTCAGCCAAATGTATGTGGGATTCCTGGTAACTTTCCCCCCAGGACCCAGTTTCCTATTTAGGTGTACAATCTAAAAGGAGAGAGATTCTGGAGATTTTTACTCCCTTTTATTCATAAAGGGACAGTGCCCACAGTGAAGGAGATTGTCTAAGTCTGAGCCCCAGGTCTGCCACTGCCATGCTGAGGCTTATCAGGACCACCAGCTTCTGCCAACCCAAGTGTCACAGAGAGCTGTGGGGAGCCAGACTGAGTTCATCCAGGTTAAGCCTTCCTACACAATGTGAGCTCTCAGTGTCAGCGGCTAGACCTCACGTCCACTCCTGCCTCCTGCTGCTTCTCCCCAAGTTTTCTTTGCCTTCCTGACAAGGTCAAGGCAGGAGGTATTTTCTGGTGTCAAAAGTGAATCTCCCAAATGATGTTCCCTAACTCCCAGCAAACTCAAGAACCCTTGGTCCCTCCATGTCTGATAATTTTATCATTTGTTTCCCCCACCTCTGAAAAGAGACAGAAGGATAGAGGCAAAATTGTGTCTAGGTGGGTCATATTTGCTTTGCTTTTCCATGGCGTAGAATGTCCTTATCTTTTTAAGTCCTTGGTGACCTCATACAGGGGGTGAGGGGGACTATGAAGCTGCCAATTTCCAGTCTTCCAGAGACAGAGCTACAGGGATGGTTTTGGAGAAAGCCTTCTCTAGGACATTTTATCCCAAGGCCATCAGCTTAAAAGGGATATAAAGAAAATAATCCTGAAAATCCTAGAACATTACTAATGAGTTATCAGATAGGAGGGAATTCTGTAAATCCTAGAAAGATAGGACAGTGTAGGGAAGGGCCTGAACAATGAGTCAGAAGACATGGATTTGAAGAGACCCCCTGACCTTGAGAATTGTGGCCTTGACCAAGACAGCTAACTTCTGGGACCATGACCTCTTTTACCTCAATCAGGGGTAATAACTTCTTTTTCTCATGTTTGGTGGAGAGACGTTTTAGGGATTTGTTGGAAGACATTTGAAAATGATGATGTTCCACACAATATTATTATTACAAATTATGAATAATAATGAAAGTAAGAAGAGGAAACTGAAGGTCAGAGTTCCTCAGTGTTTTTCAGAATTGTCAAAGAAAAGAGGACTTTTTCTAGGTCAGTGTTTTTTGAAATGTTATCTAACATGACCCTCAATAAGAAAAACATTTTACATTGTGAGCCAGCCAGCATCCCTATACATATGTCTGTGTGTATATATGTATTAGTCAAGGTTCTCCAGAGAAACTGAACCAACAGGAGATACATCTACAGAGATTTATTATAAGGTATTGGCTCATGTAATGTTGGAGGCTGAAAAACCCTATGATCTGTCATCAGTTGGCTGGAGACCCAAGAGAGCCAATTGTGTAGATTTCAGTCTGAGTCTGAAGAACCAGGCACACCAAGGACAGGAGATTGACGTCCCAGCTCAACAGTCAGGCAGAGAGAAAATCCAACCTCCCTCTACCTTTCTGTTCTAAGCAGGCCCGCAACCAATGGGATCATGTTCACCTGTGTTGATGGGAGGGCGATCTGCTTTATTCAGTCCACCTATCTGAAGGTTAATTTCTTCAGGTAACCCTCTCACAGACACGCCTACAAATGTTGACCAGATATCTGGACATCCCTTGGCCCAGTGTGACAGACACCTAAAATGAACCATCACAACATACAAAAACAAAGGTTTCACAAAATACTTACCTTGGGGGGAAAGAAAGGACTCTGATCTTTTCCATTCTTTTTGATTCTACTTGAAATTAAATGCTGGTCGGGGCACCTCAGTGGCTCAGTCAAGTTAAGCACCTGCCTTCAGCTCAGGTCATGGTCCCAGGGTCCCAGGGTGTCTCTCTGAAATAAATAAATAAAATCTTTTAAAAAAGGAAAAATAAGGGCGCCTGGGTGGCTCAGTGGGTTAAGCCACTGCCTTCGGCTCAGGTCATGATCCCAGGGTCCTGGGATCAAGTCCCACGTTGGGCTCTCTGCTCAGCAGGGAGCCTGCTTCCTCCTCTCTCTCTGCCTGCCTCTCTGCCTACTTGTGATCTCTCTCTGTCAAATAAATAAATAAAATCTTTAAAAAAAAAATAAAAAAAAGGAAAAATAATATGTTGGTCATAATTCCTTAAATTGATTCAAAAATCACTCTTAGGTCACAACTGCTGCTTGGAAAATGCTAGGCTACTAGATCAGGAGTCAGGAGACCTCTATAAAGGGCTGGATAGTAAGTCTCTTAGGCTTTGCAGGCCACAGAGTTTCCGTTGCAAAAAGCAGCCTCAGCCAGTGCATAAATGAATGGGCATGGCTCTGTTTCAATAAAACTCCATTTACAAATACAGGTGGCCAGCCCACTGCACACTGTTTACTAGATGAACTCAAGTCCTTTAGGTAAAAATGTACTAAAGGACGATAAGACTACAATGTAAATAGCCTTAAAAACCACGTGGCTCTCTGAGTTCATTACAGAACTGCTTAACAGCCTCCATTTGTCCTCCTGTATCAGTCCACCCTCTCATGGAAAGAGAGTTCTTCCAACAGAATAAACAGCCCGCCCTGGGTCTCATGACAAGTTCTTCTCCCAGTGCAAATTAACAAACTGGCATCTGGTTGTGAGTTGAATTACTGTGAGTCATTGCCCAAGAGCCTGATCAGACCTGAGTGCAAAGAAAAATCATGTTCCTACGCCTACAGTACTAAGGACCAGATTCTGAAATGTCACCTCTCACAATGAACTACCTTCTCTGCCCCTCCCCTTCCTCTCTGCTGCAGCCTAGAGAAGCAAGATGGGCAGAATATGAACTGTGGAAACCAAAGCAATCCCACACTGGAAGGTGCAGTTCCATTTTCATTAGCGTTTTTATTTGACATTGTGTGACTATGAGAGAGGAAACTGCCATGATCATTCTTGTGAAGGGTACATTTTTATCTGAAATTTCCTAATATAAATTTTAAAATCATTTAAAAAATTTGAATATTCCAGAAAAATCATCTTGTTTCTATTTCAAAATGAGCAAACCCATCCTGGACACCCCTGACACAGACAAGCTGTGATTCTTGCCACTTGCAACATGGGGAACCAATGACCTTGAATTACTTCGTTTTTGCCCCTTGCTTAATGCCTAAAGGGCATAGGGTTCATTCTGAGACCACACAGGGGTCAGTAAACTCTTTCATAAGGGACCAGATAATAAATAATTTAAGTTTTGCAGGGCAAGAAGCAAAAGCAAAGACATGATGTAGATATTTATAGAACCATTTACAACTTAATCATTTTAAAATGTAAAGATCATTCTTAGCTGAAAGGCTTTACAAAAATGAGAGTAAGGCTACATTTAGCCCATAGACCATAGTTTGTGAACCGCTGGCTTAGAAGGATAGAGGGCAGGACAGGACCAAGGCAGCATTATTTAACTAGAAAAAAACACGACAGATTTGGCATTTGAAATATATGCTTTCAATGTCATTTCCCCTTTTGAAAGGTAGTATTAACCGAAGAGAATTTCTTAAATTGGAATAGAGATACTGACTAGGTTAAAAATTAAATACATGAAATACATGTGGTTAGAAGACATCAAGGTACAATTATGTGGATAAATTTCCTTAAAAATATTCTTTATGATGTAATGTAGAAATATTGCATTTTAGTATTGTGGATTCAGGAAAACAAGTCTTCAACAATCCATTGAAGATACAAGTATGGAGCTACAGAATAAAATTCCATAAAAATTCCATATTCTTAACCCACTGAGCCACCCAGGCGCCCAAAAAAAATTCCATATTCTTGAGACCCATATAGTGAAGTGAAAAAGGGAAATGTTTAGAATCCGACCAGTAGAGCAGGAGTCACCATGAAGACCACATCTGGGTGTCCTGCTATGGGACCTTGAGCACGTGCTAATGAGTTATAAAAGGCAAAACCGTATGAAGATAAGGTTCAAAGAAAATCAGGGATGAAGAAGAATTATAGTAGAGGTGGATAAAGAAGAAAGAGTGAAATAGCGGGGAATCCGAATGAAAAATACAAGAAACCCAAGTCCTCGTGAACATTTGGGATCATGAACTCTTCTACAAAACCATCCTCATAACCCCATGTTGCCGCATCTGTTCTGCCCATCATCATTGCTGAATAACCTGAGGCAGTGTAACTGGGAAGAGAATCAACTGAGAATTTTAGTCAAGGAGGTAAGCATGGTCTTGGCTGGGAAGACAGACCTAAACATCAGGGCCAAAGGATGAGGTGAGTCTCAGAGTAGGAGAATGTGTGCAAAGAGCTGAAGCCAGAAGGAGCAATGATGTGTAGGCACGCTGGACCTACGGTGTGCAGGCATGCAGATGGAAGGGCTGCCGTACAGAGATGAATACCGTGCAGGAAAGTGATGAGCCTCAAAATTTAAATGACACAAGGAATACTGGGTCCAGATGGTTAAGATAACAAAAACATAGCCACAAAGTATAAGACCGTATTTCCTAGGGGATTATCTCAAGATAATTTTGATTATTCGCTGTTGTTATGCTCATAAATATATCTTTGTGTGTGTGACATCTCCATCCGAGATGGCAGACACTTAACAAAAAGTGGTCAATAAGACACAGTCACTAATTGATTGTAGTTCTCCTTTCCCCTGAGCTCAGATACAGTCTCAAAATTCTTCCCAACATGGTCCTTCAGTATTTCACTGAGAGTTCATTGTGGTTGTTACATAAAAGGAAACACGTATGCCATCCTAATACGTAGCTTTAGCTTGAGTTTACATTTTTAGCACAGTATCCACCAAAATTTTATTTTGATCACCACCTTGATTGCTTATTACATTCAGTTCAAGAACTTTACCTGAGGTCTTGCTGCCTGGTTAACTTTTCAACAAACATTCACACTGAATTTGCCATATGCTGTCTCATTTGGATAAATGATAGGGAGTCTTCAGAGACGGTTAATCATTATTAGTTTTATTTCCAGTGTAAAATTCCAAATGATATAGAGGGTTTAGGATTAAACTGCATTCATCTCTGAGGTCTGGAATGCTATTTGTATTAAGGTTAGTGGTTTTTTTAAATTAACATATATTATTTGCTTCAGGGGTACAGGCCTATGAATTATCAGTCTTACATAATTCACAGCACTCACCATAGCACAAACCCTCCCTAATGTCCATCACCCAGCCACTTTATCCCTCCCTCCACCACCCGGCAAGCCTCAGTTTCTTTCCTGAGATTACGAGCCTCTTCTGGTGTGTCTCCCTCCCCCATCCCATCTTGTTTCATTTTTTCCCTCCCTACCCCCATGACCCCATGCCCTGCCTCTCAGATTCCTCGTATCAGAGAGATCATATGATAATTGTCTTTCTCTGATTGACTTATTTCACTTAACATAACACCTTCTAGTTCCATCCACGTCATTGCAAATGGCAAGATTTCAGTTTTTTGATGGCTGCATAGTATTCAGTGTGTGTGTGTGTGTGTGTGTGTGTGTGTGTATACCACCTCTTCTTTATCCATTCATCTGTTGATGGACATTTAGGTTCTTTCCATAGTCTGACTATTGTGGACATTGCTGCTGTAAACATTCGGGTGTACATCCCCCTTTGGATCACTACATTTGTATCTTTAGGGTAAATACCTGGTGGTACGTTTCTTGGGTAGGAATTGTAGCTCTATTTTCAACTTTTTGAGGACGCTCCATACGGTTTTCCAGAGTGGCTGCATCAACTTCCATTCCCACCAACAGTGTAGGAGGGTTCCCCTTTCTCTGCATCCTTGCCAACATCTGTCGTTTCCTGACTTGTTAAGTTTAGCCATTCTGACTGGTGTGTGGTGGTATCTCACTGAGGTTTTGATTTATATTTCCCTAATGCCAAGTAATGTTGAGCACTTTTTCATGCATCTGTTGGCAATTGGGATGTCTTCTTTCCAGAAATTTCTGTTCATGTCTTTTGCCCATTTCTTGACTGGATTATTTGTTCTCTGGGTGTTGAGTTTGGTAAGTTCTTTACAGATTTTAGATACTAGCCCTTTATTGACATGTCATTTGCAAATATCTTCTCCCTTTATGTCAGTTGTCTTTTGGTTTTGTTGACTACTTCCTTTGCTGTGCAAAAGCTTTTGATCTTGATGAAGTCCCAATAGTTCATTTTTCCCCTTGCTTCCCTTGCCCTTGGAGATATTTCTAGGAAGAAGTTGCTGTAGCTGAGGTCAAAGAGGTTGTTGCCTGTGTTCTCCTCAAGGATTTGGATGGATTCCTGTCTCAAATTGAGGTCTTTCATCCATTTTGATCTATTTTTGTGTGTGGTGTAAGGAAATGGTCCAGTTTCATTCTTCTGCATGCAGTTGTCCAATTTTCCCAAAACCATTTGTTGAAGAGACTTTCTTTTTTCCAATGGACATTTCTTCCTGCTTTGTTGAAGATTAGTTGATCATAGAGTTGAGGGTCCATTTCTGGGTTCGCTATTCTCCTCCATCAATCTATGTGTCTGTTTTAGTGACAGTACCATATTGTCTTGATGATTACAACTGTGTAATGGAGCTTGAAGTCTGGAATTGTGATGCCACCAACTTTGGTTTTCTTTTTCAACACTCCTCTGGCTATTCAGGACCTTTTCTGGTTCCATATAAATTTTAGGATTATTTGTTCCATTTCCTGGAAAAAAAATGATGGTATTTTGGTAGAGATTGCATTAAATGTGTAGATTGCTTTAAGTAGCATAGACATTTTTACAATATTTGTTCATCCAATCCATGAGCATGGAACATTTTTCCGTTTCTTTGTGTCTTCCTCAATTTCTTTTATGAGTACTTTATAGTTTTCTGAATACAGAATCTTTGCCTCTTTGATTAGATTTATTCCTAAGTAACATGATTTTGGGTGCAATTGTAAATGAGATTGACTCTTTGATTTCTCTTTCTTCTGTCTTGCTGTTGGTGCATAGATATGCAACTGATTTCTGTGCATTGATTTTATATCCTGAGACTTTACTGAATTCCTGTATGAGTCCTAGCAGTTTCAGAGTGGAGTCTTTTGGGTTTTCTACATAAAGCATCATATCATCTGCAGAGTGAAAGTTTGACTTCTTCTTTGCCAATTTGGATAACTTTTAGCTGAGGCTAGGAGTTCTAGTACTATGTTGAATGGCAGTAGTGATAGAGGACAGCTCAGCTGTGTTCCTGACCTTAGTGGAAAAGCTCTGTTTTTCCCCAATTAAGAATGGTATTCATGGTGGGTTTTTCATAGGTGGCTTTTATGATATTGAGGTATGTACCCTCTATCCCTACACTGTGAAGAGCTTTGATCAAGAAAGGATGCTGTACTTTGTCAAATGCTTTTTCAGCATCTACTGAGAGTCTCATATGGTTTGTGTTCTTTCTTTTATTAATGTATTGTATGACATTGATTGATTTGCAGATGTGGAACCAACCTTACAACCCTGGAATAATTCCCACTTGTTCATGGTGAAAAATAATCCTTTTAATGTACTGTTGGATCCTATTGACTAGTATTTTGGTGAGAAATTTTGCATCTGTGTTCATCAAGGATATTGGTCTGTAATTCTTCTTTTTGATGGTGCCCTTGTCTGGTTTGGGGATCAAGGTAATGTTGGCCTCATAAAATGAGTTTGGAAGTTTTCCTTCCATTTCTGTTTTTTGGAACAGCTTCAGGAGACCAGGTATTAATTCTTCTTTAAATGTTTGGTAGAATTCCCCTGGGAAGCCATCTGGCCCTGGGCTCTTGTTTGTTGGGAGATTTTTGATGACTGCTTCAATCTCCTTATTGTTTATGGGTCTGTTCAGGTTTTCTATTTTTTCCTTGTTCAGTTTGGTAGTTCTGATGTCTCTAGGAATGCATCCATTTCTTCCAGATTATCAAATTTTCTGGTGTATAGTTGCTCATAATGTGTTCTTATAATTGTTTGTATTTCTTTGGTGTTGGTTGTGATCTCTCCTCTTTCATTCATGATTTTATTAATTTGGATCCTTTCTCTTTTCTTTTTGATAGGGCTGGCCAGGGGTTTATCAATCTTATTAATTCTTTCAAAGAGCTAGCTCCTAGTTTCATTGATTTGGTCTACTGTTCTTCTAATTTCTATTTCACTGATTTCTGCTCTGATCTTTGTTGTTTCTCTTCTTCTGCTGGGTTTAGGCTTTCTTCGCTGTTCTTTCCCCAGCTCCTTCAGGTGTAGGGTTAGGTTGTGTACTTGAGACCTTTCTTGTTCCTTGAGAAAGGCTTGTATTGCTATATACTTTCTTCTCAGGAATGCCTTTGCTATGTTCCAAAGATTTTGAACAGTTGTATTTTCATTTTCATTTGTTTCCATGAATTTTTAAAATTCTTCATTAATTTCCTAGTTGACACATTCATTTTTTAGTAGGATGCTCTTTGCATCCATGTATTTGAGTTCTTTCCAAATTTCCTCTTGTGGTTGAGTTCTAGTTTCAAAGCATTGTGGTGTGAAAATTTGCAGGGAATTGTCCCAATCTTTTGGTACCAGTTGAGACCTGATTTGTGACCCAGAATGTGATCTATTCTGGGGACTGTTACATGTGCACCAAAGAAGAATGTATATTTTGTTGCTTTGGGATGGAGTGTTCTGAATATATCTGTGATGTCTATGTGGTCCAGTGTGTCATTTAAAGCCTTTATTTCCTTGTTGATCTTTTGCTTAGATGATCTGTCCATTTCAGTGAGGGGTATTAAAGTCCCCTACTGCTATTGTATTATTGTTGATGTGTTTCTTTAATTTTGTTATTAATTGGTTTATATAATTGGCTGCTTCCATGTTAGGGGCATAGATATTTATAATTCTTAGATCTCCTTGTTGGACAGACCCTTTAAGTATGATATAGGGCCCTTACTCATCTCTTACTATAGTCTTTGGCTTAAAATCTAATTTACCAATAAGAGTTGCCACCCTAGCTTTCTTTTGATGTCCATTAGCATGGTAAATTGTTTTCCACCTCCTCACTTTAAATCCAGAGGTGTCTTTGGGTCTAAAATGAGTTGCTTATAGACAGCATAGTGATAGGTCTTTTTTTTTTTTTTAAATCCATTCTGATATCCTGTGTCTTTTGATTGGGACATTTAGCCCATTTACATTCAGGGTAACTATTGAAAGATATGAATTTAGTGCCATTGTATTGCCTGAAAGGTGACTCTTACTGGGTATTACCTCTTTTCTTTTCTGGTCTATTACTTTTAGGCTCACTCTTTGCTTAGAGGACCCCTTTCAATATTTCCTGTAGGGCTGGTTTAGTGTTTCAAATTCTTTCAGTTTTTGTTTGTCCTGGAAGCTTTTTTTTTTTTTTTTTTTTTTAGATTTTATTTATTTATTTGACAGACAGAGTGTCCTGGAAGCTTTTTATCTCTCCTTCTATTTTCAATGAGGGCATCGGTGGATATAGTATTCTTGGATGCATATTTTCTCTTTTAGTTCTCTGAATATATCATGCCAATCCTTTTTGGCCTGCCAGGTCTCTGTGGATAGGTCTGCTGCCAATCTAATATTTCTACCATTGTATGTTACAGACCTCTTGTCCTGAGCTGCTTTCAGGATTTTCTTTTTGTCACTGAGACTTGTAAGTTTTACTATTAAATGATGGGGTGTGGACCTATTTTTATTGATTTTGAGGGGATTCTCTGTGCCTCCTAGTTTTTGATGCTTGTTCCCTTTGCCACATTAGAGAAATTATCTGCTATAATTTGCTCCAATATACCTTCTGCCCCTCTCTCTCTTCTTCTTCTTCTGGGATCCCAATTCTACTTTTTCTTTTTTTTTTTTATTCTAATATTTTTCATCTTATGGCATTACTTATCTCTTGAATTCTCCCCTCATGGTCCAGTAGTTGTTCATCTCTCTTTT
Organism: Mustela lutreola; assembly: GCF_030435805.1. NCBI lineage: Eukaryota > Metazoa > Chordata > Mammalia > Carnivora > Mustelidae > Mustela > Mustela lutreola. Next base: position 13,346,439 of record NC_081296.1, read on the forward strand.
TCTCAGCTTCTTTCTCCATCATTTGGTCTTCTGTATCACTAGTTCTCCCTTCTGCTTCCTAGCAGTAAGAGTATCCATTTTTTATTGCACCTTATTAATAGTTTTTTTTAATTTCAACTTGGTTATATTGTAGTTCTTTTATTTCTCCAGAAAGGGAATTTCTAGTATCATCCATGTTTTTTTCAAGTTCAGCTAGCCCCTTGATAATCATTATTCTGAACTTTAATTCTGACATCATACTAATGTCTGTACTGATTAGGACCCTAGCTTTCGGTACTACCGCTTGTTCTTTTTTTTTTTTAGGTGAATTTTTCCACCTTGTCATTCTATCCAGATAAGAATAGATGAATGAGAGAACAAAATTTTAAAAGGCAGCAACAACCCCAGAAAAATTTACACTAACCAAATCAGAAGAAACCTGAAACCAGGGGGAAAAGAAAGGAAAAAAAATATCTATATCTATATCTATATCTATATCTATATCTATATCTATATAATTTTAGACTGGTGAATAGAACAGGGCCACACACTTGATTTTTGGTAAATTTTTATCTGTTAGAAGAAACTACCTCCCAAAATTTTAAAGAAAGAAAAACTTATATATATATAAAAAATAAGGGTAAAAATGATGAAGGGATAGAATATGGGTGTAAAGATGAAAACTTTAAAGGATTCTAAAAAAGAAATTGATAAGATATGAAGTTGTTGGAAAAAAGGAGGAAAGAATGTGACCAGGCTGGAAACTGGAACAAAGCTATGCACTAGATTTAGGCTGTATTTTGATCTGTTAGAAGAAACTGCATCCCAAAATTTTAAGGAAAGAAAAACGTATATGTATACAAAAAATAAGTTTAAATACAATGAAGGGATAAAATATGACTATATCAATGAAAATTTAAAAAGGTTTTTTTTTTAGATTTTATTTATTTATTTGACAGAGAGAAATCACAAGTAGTCAGAGAGGCAGGCAGAGAGAGAGAGGGAAGCAGGCTCCCTGCTGAGCAGAGAGCCCGATGCGGGACTCGATCCCAGGACCCTGAGATCATGACCCGAGCCGAAGGCAGTGGCTTAACCCACTGAGCCACCCAGGCGCCCCTAAAAAGATTTTTAAAGGTTATTGATAAGATAAAATGGTTTTTAAAAAACACTGAAATGGGAAACAAAAAATTTAAAAAATAGAATAAGAAAGAAAAAAATTTTAATTTAACTGTGGAAGACTAAAGAATCATGGGGAAAAAGCCACAAATTCTATGTGTTGTATTCCCATAGCTCTGAAATTTTGCAGTTCTCATCATTTGGTGAACTTGGTTTGGCTGGACATTCTTGCTGATCTTCTGGGGGAGGGGCCTTTTGCCATGATTCTCAAGTGTCTTTGCCCGAGTTGGGATTGCCCTGCTCTTACCAGGGGCCGGGTTCAGTCATCTGCTCAGCTTTGCTCTTGGAGCTATCAAAGTGGCAGAGAAGAGTATTACATGAATGAGAGCCTAACATTCTAGATATTTTTCCCATTGAGGCATTTGCTAATTCTAAAGCAGTTTAGAGCCAAGAGACTAAAAAGCAGAGTATAAAGTTTAGGCAGAGATTTTGGTAACCTCATAGAGCTTGAGAGACAGATATTAAAGGTCAGAGCTCACCAAATAGTCTAGACTTCCAGTTAGAACCGTAGGAGAGGTAAACCCTAGGAGTAAAAGTAAGATGGAAGTAGACCATCCTCCACAAAAACTGAAACCATTGTTCAGACCACTCCATCCCAAACTGGATTAAAGAGATCTGGCCCAATTTTAATTGGCTCCTGGAAAGAAAAAATAAATCCTCTATGGAGAAAGAAGTCAGCCAGAGATTAGGAATTCAAGGTTGGTTTTAAAACTCAGAAATCAATTCATTATTGATAATTCTTCCCACTAATATAATAAAGGAGAAAAATAAAAGAACTATCTCAATATACGTAGAATAAATGTTTGACAAAATCAACCCTGGTTTATGATCTTTTTTTAGAGATTTTTAACAGATTTTATTTATTTATTTGACAGAGATCACAAGTAGACAGAGAGGCAGGAGGGGACAGGAGGAAGCAGCAGGGAGCCTGATGTGGAGCTCAATTCCAGGACCCCAAGATCATGACCTGAGTTGAAGGCAGAGGCTTAACCCACTGAGCCACCCAGGCACCCCTCTGATTTATAATATTTTTAAAAAGCAAACCATCTATAAAAAGGAACCCCCTTAAACTTATAAAGAATATCTACAAAACACCATTAGCAAAGATTATATTTAATGATCAACTATTGTAATTTTTACCAGAGACTAGAAGTAAGACAATGACTGTTCTCTCTCCACTCCTATTCAACTTTGTATTAGAGGCTGTGACCAGCATAACTAAAATAAATATACATGGATTAAAATGGAATAGCAATAAAGCTGTCATTCCCAGAAAACATGATTGTATACATAGAAAGTTTAAAAATCTACAAACTATTAAAATTAGTAAATGAATTTAGCAAGTTTTTGGGATACAAGGTCAATATAAAAAATAAATTTTATTTCCATATACCAGCAACAATTTAAGAAATGAATTAAATGAATAACACCACATAGAAGAACACCCCCAAAATTTTCAAATACCTAGAACCAAACTAATGGGTAAAACCTATATAATATAGGAAGAACAATATTAAAATAATTTAAATAAAAAACTAAATGATTGGAAGGATATATTATGTTTCCTGGATTAGAAGAGTCACTGATGTAAATTTTTAAATTTTTCCAAGTTGACCTGAATTCCAGCAGGCTTATTTGTTTGTGCATGTGTGTGTGTGTGTGTGTGTGTGTGTAAATGAAGAATTGAAATTTTGAAATTTGTATGGAAATGCAGTGATCCACGAGTAGCTAGATAAACTTGAAATATTTATGCAATCAGATATTTAAACTTACTGTAAATACATTGTAATTAAGATATTAATCAGTATAAGCATAGATAATTGGACCAATGAAACAGAGTAAGAGTCCAGAGGCAGACCCATACACAAACGGGCACTTGATTTACAACAGAGAATGCTGTTGACAATAATGACCCTGGATCAGCTGAAAATTTATATAAACAACAACAAAGGAGAGCAAAACTTGGGTCTTCCCTTAACTCACATACAGAGCTCAATTTTAAATGAATTATAGAAGATACAGGAGAATATTTTCAGGGCTATCCAGTTTGGCAAAGATTTTTTAAATAGGAAAATAGAAGCACTACTCATAAAGGGGAAAATAGATACACTGGACACTACATAGAGAATGGAATTATAAATCATAGATTTGGAGAATATATTTTAATTCATATTACTAGTAAAAGATTCCTATCCTATCCAGAATTCAGAGAGAATTTATGAATAAGGAAAAGGTCATTAGAAATAATAGGAAATAGAAAAAAAATCAATAGAAAATGAGCAAAGGATTTGAACAGGGACTTTAAAAAACATAAAAACCAGGGCATCTGGGTGGTTCAGTTGGTTGAGCATTTATCTGACTCTTGGTTTAGGCTCAGGTCATAATCTTAAGGTCATGAGATTGAACGAACCCCACATTGGGTTCTGTGCTGAACGTGAAGCTTGCTTAAGAGCCTCCCTCTTCCTCTGCCCCTCCCCAGATATGTATTTGATATATATTCAAATAAATAAATATATGTGTGTGTGTGTGTATACACAGCATATATATATATACACACATACCACTAGGAAAATGCAAATGAAAGCCACAATAAGATACCACTACACTCTCAGAAGAATGGGTAAAAGTAAAAGGATTAACCATACCAAATGTTGGTCAGTTATGGAGAAACTGGATTCTTCCTACATCCACAGTGGGAGCAGAAATAAGTGCAACTACTTTGGAAAAGTATTTGGCCTTCTCCAAAAGCTTAACATACGTGTGCCCTGTGATCCAATAGTTCCATTCTCAGGAAGAGAGGATCCAGCAGAAATGCACACATAGGTCGATCAACAGACATTTTGAGAACAGCCAAAAATTAGAAACAAGCCAAAGGTCCATCAGTAGTAGAATGTATAAATAAATGGAATATTTTAGAGCAATGAGTTGAGGGAGTTCCTTCTTCATGAAAAATATGAGTGAAACTCACAAAGGTAATGAGCAAAGGAATTGCATGATTTCATTTATAGAAAGTTCAAAAACAGACAAAGTTAATCTATGGTGTCTATAAATCAGGAGGGGGGAATTTTGGCAGAAGAGTATGGTGATAACTGGACATGCAGTAGCTAACTGCCTGATTTCCTGGGGACTGAGTAAACCACTCAGGATTTTCTTTTTTTCTTTTTTAATATATATTATATTTAAATTCAATTAGCCAGCATGTAGGACATCACTAGTTTTCAGTGTAGTGTTCAATGATTGATTAGTTGCATGTAACACCCAGTGCTCATCACATCATGTGCCCTCCATAATGTTAAAACAGAGTTGTTCCCAAGCAAACTGGGATGGTCATTCACCCTAATAGGCAGGGTCCCAGGGGGTGCCTCTGTTGAGCTGATGAAGCTCTCTCTGTATATCTGCGTGGCAATTACACGGCAGTCATTTGTGATAAGCTCTCCGGCCAAACATTTATGATTTGTCCCTTTTCTTTCTTCGTATAGGATTCATTGACATAGGTATTAAGCAGTTCAACCTATCTATTGATAAACATAGAATGATGTAGGGATGTGTAGAAAATGAATTGTCCCAAATTTACTTTTCGATTCATGTGTGCTTTTCCTGTCGACTGGGAAGGCATCAAGCTAATACTTACTCATTATATATTTGATTGGTGCCTCCCCCCCAGGTAGGCACCATTCCAGGGACTGGAAATACAAAGTTGAACAATGTTCCTATTCTCAGGGGACTTTGATTCATGTGGCGAGGACAGGTGATAAACAAGCCCTTGATTATATAACGTACCATTAGGTAGTTAAATGTAACAACAACGAATTAAAAGAGTCAACAACATAGAGGGTGACCAGGACTGAAATATAGGAAAGAGTGGTCAGAGAAGTATGTTCTACGTAAGGGACATTCACTGAAAAATCCCAAAGGAAGTGAACAAGCTAATATCTTGACGGAAAAGAGAAGGAGAAATCCAAATGTATATATATTAATTCAATATATTTAATATATTAATTCAATTAGTCCTATATGCTAGCCAATTGAATTTAAATAAAATAGATATTAAAAAAGAAAAAAAATAAATGAAAAATAAAAAAGAATGAGTACAAAGTTCCTATGATGAGAGCATCAAATCCATCCCTTTCGAGCACTTATTACAAATGAAACTGTTTGACGTCTGCTTTCCCACCGCCACTGGTGTCTCCATCCTCAAAGGGACAATATCTGACTTCTTGTTCCCTAAATTTTCCCACTTCCATGCATGGTGCGTACACTTCCCCGGTACGGATTTGTAGAAGGAGTAAATTACCCAACTGCATTTTTACATATCCTTCCGTTTGTTCCTGGGTCGTCCTTTCTGCCCCAGGAATCTGTGTATTTGTCCATCATGATTAAATACTGGGACTTTAGGGACGCCTGGGTGGCTCAGTTGGTTAAGCAGCTGCCTTCGGCTCAGGTCATGATCCCAGCGTCTTGGGATCGAGTCCCACATCGGGCTCCTTGCTCGGCAGGGAGCCTGCTTCTCCCTCTGCCTCTGCTTGCCATTCTGTCTGCCTGTGCTCGCTCTCTCTCCCTCTCTCTCCCTCTCTCTGACAAATAAATAAAATCTTAAAAAAAAAAAAAAATACTGGGACTTTAGAGTTTGTCTTAACATGCAGTGGGAGAGTCGCAGGAGGCGCCATTCAAGCAGTGGGCTATGCCCCAGGGATACAACTCTAAGTAAAAATAGACAGACGGAGTCCTTGTTCTCACGAGGGTCAAATCCTAGTAAGATCATGGAGGAAGAAGAGCGTAATTTCACAGGAGAAATTGGCAGCGTTTTCTAGGTCTGAGGAGTCAATGCGTAAAAGCGGGAAGTGGGTAGATTATCTTCTCAGAATGGGTAAGTCAGTCTGTAGATCAGACCTCAACAAATCTCCAAAACGAGGCTTGGGTGTTTTATTCGAGGTGAGCTTCTTGGGAGTTCTTTGTAGGATCTAAAAAGGGCGTGCTATTTCCAGTCTGGAAACCAAGGGGTGAGTGTTGGTATCTGAAACGGAGCCCAGAGTAAATGCCTGCAGGGGCTGTATGACCGTGGTGCACGGGGTGATCCGTTCATCTGATCCTCCCGAAGCAGCAGCAACATAAACACCTGGACTGCTCCCCTGTGCCCTTACTTTGAACCAGAGCAGACCTGGGTCCAAGGGTTAAGGGCGGATTTGAAAAATTAAACAGCTATCTGAGAATGTCCCAGGTGATAACCCAGTTGTGCCCCTTAGCCGGGGCTTGCTTCTCTCCACTGCGCCAGATGGGGATAGTGTTGCGGTCTGTCCCAGATTTTGGGGGGTGAGATGGTCAAAGGTAAAAACACCGTTGTCCCAGGCCAGGTGAGGATGCCAAGGCAGATTTAGAAACCTTGTCAACCCCGTGCTCGGGATAGCAACGAGCCATGTGTTTTAGCTTTCTCATCTCGGTTGCAAATATTTCCAGTATTTTGAGTTTATGTTGTGCTCTTGCACCACAAGCTTTCACCCCATTAGATGAGCCTGGGCTCTCTTTTATTTTATATTTCATAGTTTGGTGCAAAGTTTGATTCTGATCCAGTTTTCATAACCCAAATCATCACGCCCCATATCATGTTCAGAGACCATTTAAGTCAGAGACCATTTAAGTCAATGGAGCTGTTTTACAATGCAAATTACTAGCCAGTTTTGCATGTTTGGGTTTTAAAAGCTGGGCTTTTGTAAAGCAGGATTATAACCATAATGAGGCCTCACCTCCTTGGTTTTTACAGGCAAGCCTGGATGCTGGGGGTGGGGGGTGGGGAGGTGAGATCTCAGGAGGCTGCCTGGTTTCTGTATTCATCAGCAGGCTGTTATCTGGGTGCGGACTCATTATCAGCACCTCATTGTCCTCTCTTTCCACGCGCTCAGATTCTCATCTTGCAGGGAGAAAGGACTTCTCCCAGGGCCTTGGGATGAAGATCATCCTTGGCCCTTCCTGGATTCTCTCCCTTACTCCCGGGAACAGGAGAGCGTGTGGAGTATTATGTGCCTAGAAGACTTTGAGCCAGCAGACAGCACTCCCAGAGTACTCTGCAGTCCCTGTCTTCCTGACCAGAGCCTGTTGCTGGACTTGCTCTTGTCAGAGACCAGGCTGTGACCTTCCAAAGGGCAAAAAATCCTGTCCGTTTCCATTCGGATGCATGCCTGTCGTAGTGGACACATTAGGCAGGTGGATTTCGCTGGTGAACAATGAAATGGAGCTGAACTTCTATTAGCACATGATGGTTACAGTGATTTTTTTTAAACATTTTGTTTATTTATTTATTTGATAGACAGAGATCACAAGTAGGCAGAGAGGCAGGCAGAGAGAGAGGAGGAAGCAGGCTCCCCGCTGGGCTCAATCCCAGTGATGAAGTCCCAGAACCTAAGTCAGGTTCGCGGGGTGAGGTTCGGAGCTGACGACTAAAGAAAGAATTCTTAAGACATCTTTGGTGCAAAATGGTGGGGACAGGACGTCCTCAGCCAGCCTCCTGCTCCCTCATCACCAGGACCCTGAGATCATGACCTGAGCTGAAGGCAGAGGCTTTAACCCACTGAGCCACCCAGGCACCCCAGAGTGATTTTTTAAAAGTAATCCCTATCCCAAGGTGGGGCTCAAACTCATAACCCCAAGAGTCCCATGCCCTACGTACTGAGGCAGCCAGGCGCCCCACATTGATTTTTTTAACTGCTACATCATGTGATTTACAAATATGACACAAAGGACTACTTTAGACCTTCTTTCTCCAGTGGAATGCCCTGAGAATAGGTCTTCTGTTCTTTCTGCCCTTCATTTACCTTATTAAAAATTCATAGTTTCTAATTTATATGGGCATACAGAACACATATTTGTCTCTTTTCATTCTCGAGAGTCAACTAAAATAGGAGAGAAGTATAAAAAAGATTAAACCACTAACAGTAAAGAAATCGACTGGGGAGTGTAGGAATTAAGAACAACATGGCCAATGAGAAATTTCCAATACTTTCCAGAAGATCAAAGCCAATGGGAGCATTTGATAAACGGAACAACGTGGAGAAAACAGTGTAAGGACCTATTTAGCCAGAGGCTTCCATCAAGGTTAAAACAATAATGTTGTTTAACCCTTAAACTATCCTTGCTCCCCTTCCCCCAGGGGACTTCCTTAAAAACAAGTCCCAGAAACCAGCCCCAGGTAACAAAGTCCAGCTACAAGTGTGGGTCAGGCCAGGTGGAGACATCCAATCAATGGGGGGTTGCATACTGTCTCCCTAGCTACCAAGGAGGATGGGCTCCGCCCTTTGGGAGCCTTTTGGGCACCAATTCTGTTTTTTAATGAATGAATAAACAATGTCATCGGTCTTTAGGGGCATTAAAAAAAAGGGGGGTCAGGGTCCAAGTATGTCACCAAGGATCAGTGCAGTCATAGCTTTATCAGAATAGACTGGAAATACCCAAGAACCCACAGCTCAACAGATAAATCACCAGTGTCATTCATCAGATGAAGATCTATGTGGGTCAAGAGCTCTTGTTGAGATTTAAAAACCCTCTTGGAAATGCAGGTGTATTAGTTACACTGTAGTGCCATTTGCTTTAATCTTATAATCAATACTAACTATTCAGACTGATATCTGAAATAAAATCTGCTCGTGTGTGCATGGAGAGTGGTTATCTTAATAAGAGACTTCAGCTTTTGTGAAGTAGAGCATTTGAGATAATCATATCACAACTATCATATTCAAATGCGTACCTCAAGCTAGGCAATCTCAAGTGTTTATCTCATTTTCTTTCAAAATCTCTATCAAAAAGGGTATTATTATCCAAGTTTTACTGTGGAAGGAAACTAAAGATAAGAGAGGTTAAGGACAAGTCCAAGTTCAACTCTGCCATCCAGTGATAGGATCAGGATTTAGACCAAATTGGCTGCTTTCACCTATGATTGGGGCTGGCAACACTCTTCTAGAAGGGGCCAGACAGTAAATACTTAAGGTTATGCAGGCCATAGGGTCTTGGTCTGAGCCTTCAACCTTGCCAATGGAATGTAAAAACAGCCAGACAATAAGAGAGCCAATGAACATGACTGTGTGCCAACAAATCTTCAACTATGGACTTCAAAATATGAGTTACATATCGTTCTCATATGTCACAAATATTCTTAGTTTAATTTTTTTCAACCATTAAAAAATGTTACAACCATTTTTAGCTACAAGCTCTGGATATATATACTTACTCTTATATATAAAGTAATATAAAATATATATAAAATCTCATCCCATCACCTTCCTCTTGAACTATGCTAGTTCATTTGCATGATTTATCATCAATGCAGTTTTGTTTGTATGTGAATGCAAACTACTTCAGTTTTTACTTCAGTTTAAAATGTTCTCATTTTTTATATGTTTTACTAACAGAGTATTCCCATGTGGAAATAATTGATTTCTTGCTCTTCCTTCATTTATCATTTTATTAATAGTTTTGATATCAATAGTTAGCCAAATTCTGATTCTTGATAAAATTTCATAAAGAACAATTGTCTTATCATTAAAAAAAAAAAAAAGGCAAAAAGCAAGCAGTGGGCTGGAGTTGACTCTTGGGCTATAGTTTTCCAACTGCTGACATATTTCACTCTACCTACCCCCACGTTGGAGGCAATAGGGTTGCTAAGGGTTCCCAGGAAGTAGGTGTGAGAAAAAGTAAGGAAGACGTGGGGGGGGGGGGGGGGATGTGTCCCTTGAAGTCTAGCTCAGGAATGAGGGGGCACTTGTGTACCAGAAGAACTTCATCTTTCTGTGAAATCTAATTCTCTATTAGTAGGTAGGCTGTTGCAATATGAATTGAAATGCTAGGAATAACCCTTTGAGATATCCCTCTCACCCTTTGCGAAGGGAGGAAGCAAAACAAGAAGCGGAACGTGATCACTTTGCATCTGAAAACTACGTGGTCCAGACTCCTGCACTCACTGATTCCTTCCTCTCCACCTGTGTTACTTAACATTGACTATGGACAATTGAAAACACAAAATAACAGGGGTCTGAATTGAAAGACCCCTCCCCTAGAAAGACCCCTCCCTTAGTAGACAGATAGGATAACTAACCACTTGTTTGCTTTTCTGTAAACCGCTGGCTTTTAGGTATAGACCAGGTTATTAATTAGGTTATTAATTGCTTATTAATCACTCTTTTGCCCTTCTGTAACCGCTTGGCTTATAGAAATAATAGAGACGCCATGATGGCATTCCTACCTTCCCCCTTCTTGTTTCCCTTTCCCGCCTCTCTCTTCGCGCGCGGGTCCTTAGAGCCAATCAGCAAACTCCAAGTATGCCTTTTTCAAGTTCAAACTGTCAACCAATCAGTTGCGCCCCGCCCAAAACTTGTTTGTACCTGTCTATAAATACCCGGCACCACCCCAGCCGGGTGTGCTCAGCTAGCAGGAGCTGCTGACCACCCGCTGGCGCCTGCGTAACAATAAAGAACCTCTTGCTGATTGCATCCAGTGGCAGTGTTGGATTCTTGGGTAAGGGGATCCGCGGGTCTTTCAGAATGACAAAAAAGAAGTGCATTTCCTTCTTCTAGAAATTTAAATAGCTCAAAATGGATCTTTCTATCTTACTGATCTGCTCTCAATTGGCTTTCAACAGGTGGCCCAAGATGACTGCTTCCTTCCGGCCATCATGTCTGCATTCCAAATAGAAAATTATAGAAGAGCAGGACTTCTTCTTTTCAAGGCACTCCCATTTCTGCTTATATCCTGAGAGTGCTGAACCTGGCTGCAAGGAAATTTGAGAAACACAGAGTTTGATTGTTGGCATTCAAGTATCTAGCTAATATTTGGGTAGCAAGAAGGGGAGAAGATAGTGGTGCATCATGAATGGTTTCTGCCACAAAATTCATTGCTACCATCTGCTATTGACTTTTGCCTCTATGACACTGATACAAAGGGTTCTAACCACCACCTCTGTCTTGGACCAAGCCCAGAGTTGCTCATCCTGACTGCACCTTACACTTTCCCTGTGCATATCTACTTCTCCTGGCCACCAATATCAACATTCAGCTTCTCTTTCTGTTTATCCTTTTTCTTTACCTTTCCCCCATTATTACCCTGTCTCCTTTCAACTGGACTTATGATACTACATTTTAGCAATAGACTCTGGGGCTAGAGTAGAACCTTCTAGATTGACCTGATTTCCAAGACTTTTAACCCAATCTCCTTGGGTGGGTTTTTCATCCATTTCACACTGAATGTGTCTGCAGACTGAACCTGTTACCCTTAAGCTAATATTGAATATATGAAGCACAGACATGAATCCATTTTGATCCCAAGGATACATTAAAAAGTGATAAAGGGAAAACCACAAATACAGAGAAAAATGCTTAAGTGCCATTATTTTTTTCAAAAAAATCAAGTTTAAAATTTAAAGAGCTACAATATGGTTTCATTACTAGACATTATTAAATCAGTGGTAATAAATTAACTATTTGATTTGCAGATGTGCAAATCTAAGTTTTGAAAAAAATATATTTATTAGTTGAATGGCATTCTGGAACATAGCTACTGATAGAATAAGTTCATCAGGGCGCCTGGGTGGCTTAGTGGGTTAAGCCTCTGCCTTTGGCTCAGGTCATGATCTCCGGGTCCTGGGATCGAGTCCCGCATCAGGCTCTCTGCTCAGCAGAAAGCCTGCTTCCCCCTCTCTCTCTGCCTGCCTCTCTGCCTACTTGTCATCTCTCTCTCTCTGTGTCAAATAAATAAAATCTTTAAAAAAAAAAAAAAAAAGGATAAGGTTGTCAGTGGAATTCCTAATATGGGTTTCATTTTTTCAATACTGAACAGAGCAAATGAGACACCGCCTTTTGTTCTCTTTTATTCATATTTAAAAGTACAATTTAATGTCATTGGAAGAGATATTTTTAAAAAATGTATTATAGAGGCTTTTCTTTGTAAGAAGAGGGGACAGTTCCATAGAATAAACTTTTCTCCTGAAAGCTATCCTCTCCCAAGCTAAAATATCCTGTGGTTATAAAGTTAAAATGACATAAATACGCAATGGGTTTGTTGGATGTCCAGGATTATAAGGATAGCAAATAGACTGTTCCAGAAATACCAGTTATATGCAGCCACCCAAGCACCCCGAGGCCAGCAAAGCTCCTAGAACTTGTCTCTCTCTTATTGATCAGATACCTTTGTTTATAGTCTGAATGTGCAGCTTTGAGTTTAAGAAATGGGAAACAAATGCACACCGTAGGAGAAACTCGTTTTACTAATGAGTCAAGTTTAGTGGATCAACCTTTTGAGGTTTAAAAGTGTTGTGATTCAAAGTATTTTTTTTTTATCTTTTTCCTCACCTTTGCCTCCCCCCCAAAGCTTCTCCAAATGCTTTCATTACTTTTCAAGGCAATGTCTTCTGAGTCTGATGTCTTCTGGATGTTATGCTGTGCAGAAACTGACCTGGAGGCTGCCCAGGATGATTCTGTTTATATTTATTTGATTTAGTTTTATACTTTCTACAGATAAGGAAGAGAATGGCCTCTGGCAATGTGTTCATCACTCAGTTTAAAGCATGGGACAAAATCCCTCCTCCAGTTGCTAGCAGGCAAGGTCAGGGCTACAGAAAAGATATAAAGATACACACACACACATTTATATATATGTATATATGTGTGTATGTATATATATGTGTGCGTGTCTATATTTATACACACGCATATATATAAACTGCAGTATATGTTGGAAACTAAGTGGGCATGAAACTAGGGACATTAGAGTACAAGTGTTTAGAAAAGATTACCTCCCATCCCCACAGCTTTTCTCAGTGTATCTGTCCCAGATGTCTTCAGATAAGAACTAGGGCCCTCTTCTTGTTTATGAAAACCCACACACTAAGGCGGCCATAGTGCTCTTGTGATGGTGGCCAGGGACTCTTTCAATACCAAGCCTTCTTGGGTCCACATTTGTGTATATCAGGTGTTTTAAAGAACTTCTCAAAGAAGGTGGTGGCTAAATATTTTTAAAAGGTTTTTTTTTTTTAATTTAATTTCTTTTCATGTGACAGAATTCATTGTTTATGCACCACACCCCATGCTCCATGCAGTATGTGCCCACCATAATACCTACCACCAGGCTCCCCCAACTTTCCACCCTCTGCCCCTTCAGAACCCTCAGATTGTTTTTCTGAGTTCATAGTCTCTCCTGGTTCATCTTCCCCTCCAATTTCCCTCAACTCCCTCTCCTCTCTAACTCCCCTTGTCCTCCATGTTATTTGTTGTGCCCCACAAATAAGTGAAACCATATGATAATTGACTCTCTCTGCTTGACTTATATCACTCAGCATAATCTCTTCCAGTCCCTTCCATGTTGCTACAAAAGTTGGGTATTCGTCCTTTCTGATGGAGGCATAATACTCCATAGTGTATATGGACCACATCTTCCTTATCCATTCGTCCGCTGAAGGGCATCTTGGTTCTTTCCACAGTTTGGTGACCGTGGCCATTGCTGCTTTAAAAGTTTTTTGTTGAAGTGCAGTTGACACATTTAATTTTTTAAAGTTGAATATTTGTTGAACTCTTACTTCCATACCATGTTATCCCTTCCACAGGAAGCAAAGACATTGGTTGAGAATTTTCCCTACTATGGTTTTTAAAGATTTATTTATTTTATTTTAGAGAGAGAGAGTGAGTGAGTGGGGTGGAAGGGAGGGGCAGAGGGAGAAAAATCTTCCAGCAGACTCCCTGCTGAGCAGAGCCCTACACCACCCTGAGATCGGGACCTGAGCTGAAATCAAGGTTCAGTTGCTTACCCCACTGAGCCACCCAGGCGCCCCTCCCTCCTATCGTTTTTAGCATCGTGTTCAAACAGAGTAACTTTGTCACTGTCACTGCTCTCTTTGTGTTTAATTGGGCTTTGAAGGACCATTAGGAGTCTTCACCATGAAACAGCTCCTGAGGAAAGCAGGGAGGGTTGACAAAATATTTCCAGATGCCTAAAATTAGCAACTGGTGTAACATAAAAGAGGCATAATAAGCCATCCGGGGTCACCAGTGAGGGCAAGACAAGGGTTAAGTGAGGAACGAGTCGGAGAACTGTGAATCAAGAATATAGTTCCTATAAATACTTAAAAAAGGCAAGATATTAATTTCCGAGGTAGCAGGTTTATGGACTTGTTTTAGTCATTATCAAATAAAAGTCAACAGCTACGTGATGAGATCCACCAAAGCTTGTACTGCTTGCACCGTTCTGTTCCTATTATGGAAAGGAATAGCTCTAACAAGCAATGGAAACACCACATCTCAGCAATTACTCTGGCTTTGCTGTTGGTATGATCCTCATGTCACTAAAAGCCTATTGGAAAGCAGCAATTATACTGGAAATGTAACGCTCTGTTATCATCAGAATTACTTCCTCCACATGTTGCTAATTCAGAACAGACACAACATGGACTTCTTTAGTGGCCAGTGGGGAATTGACATTATCTTGGACCTTGTCCATATCAAGAGAGATTTCCGTTTCCTAACACATTTTCCATAAATTTACTGCAGAGGCCTAAATTGAATACTGGGACTTCAAAGTCAAGGGCCTTTAAGGAGATTAGATAATCAGAGTTGGCTGAATCAAAAGGTTGAGTTGCTGCTGTCTGCCTCGGCATGTCAGGATCCTCCTAGGGAGCAGTGGTCAAATCTGAGGGGTCCCTGCTTCATGGTCTATTATCGTAACCAGATTAAGACAAAGAGATCATATCGGACTCATCCCTGTCCAAGGGAGAAATGGCCTAAAATGAAAGAAACCAGTATATTTCTGTGAGATTCAGGGTGGCTCATGGGTTGAAAAATGTGGCTGATGGCCCCTGGAAGCCCCAGCAGCTATTTTGAGACAGAGGTTGGACTGTACTTGGTGAAAATGGCCCAGAGCTATAATGACCCTGAAAGGTAGCATTATCTTCGGAGTCTGCATGTAGTTTATTGTTTTAAGTGCCATCACCGTAGGTCCCCAGTGCCTTGGTCAGCCCATCCAGTAGAGACATTAAGGAAACCACAAACTTCTTAGTCTGTGTCCATCTTCCAGTGAGCCGGCTCCTTTGCTGGCCTTCTGGGACCAGTCAATTATGAAATAAGATCATACATTCTCAGTGGTAAGCCTACCCAAGGGTCCTTTGGGGTGGGACAGGAGAGGGACGGTGATTAAATAAATGCACCCTTGGATGAGTTCCCATTGTAAATGGGTCCTGAAGTTTAATGGACTGTGGTGCTATAGGAGAATCATCGATTGGCTATGGACTGTGGTGTTATAGGAGAATCATCGATTGGCTATGGAATGTTATTGTCTCTGCACAGGTGTCTCGAATCATTCCCCCTCTCACTCTCCTCCTTCATTCCTCACAATCCTGCTACATGACTTTCCGAAACACGGCTTCTTCTTATCTCCTTTCTCATTCTCTGATTTGCCCATAATCAGCAGGTATGAAAGAAACTCAGTACTGAGGAAACGACAATCTCTTTTACTAGGGACTGGGTGGTCCAAATGAGTGCAGCATCCAAGGTTTGGCCTCTGAGAGCAAAAATCTCTCTCAAAGAAACCAAGAACCAAAAAAGGCAGAGGATGTGCCCAAGTTAAAAAGCTTGAAAGGAGCACTGAGTATGGTAGAAAGAGCAAAGCATGGGTGTCAGAAAAACCTGTGTATCAATTTCAATTCTGTCCCTTATAAATTGTATGGCCTTGAGAAAGTCATTTCACATCTATGACCTTCAATTTCCTTGTCTATAAACTGAGTATAATAAAAGGTTATTATAAAAGTTGCAAGAAATATATATTGGGTCTGTGTCTGGGACATGGTAGGTATGTAATGAATATGAATTTACTCTGTCATCATCATCAGGGCAGAGGACCATGCTGAAGATCTCAAACTCAGTTGGTAAGTCCAAAGGTTAGGCACAAGTACCAAAAATAGTCAAAATCAAGAATCTGAATCAGAGTGAAGTGATTCCTGGACCGTGTGTCATGAAAGCTGAAATGCCTATAGTCTGTCTACACTGGTCTTGAGTCACATGGTATTTAAATGGGTCAGGCTTGTTTAAGTGTATAGGGTGGATCAACACCCTCTACCAGTGGGTGAGTTTGGAGCTCCTTTCCTGTCCCCAAACCCAGGATGCCTCTAGTCTGATGGGAGCTTCTGGACACCATCCATCCAATGGAGGTGCCATCTTTCTCTCCGCTCTGCTGGGGTTAGGCTTCTGTGCGCATGAAGGTGAAGGAGCGATGGAATGCAGTCCTCTCCATTGATCCAATTCAGTTCTTTCAGAAGAGGTGTTCAACTACTTTATCACTCCAGGGATAACCATGAGAGAAGAGAGGACCCTGAAGGGGTAAGTGTGGGGGAATGAGGGAGGAAGCTCTGTTAGGAAGAACAAGATATCCAAGACTAAAAAGCAAAGAGTTTATTGCTTCTTTTTTAAAAAAATTATTTATTTATTTGACAGACAGAGATCACAAGTAGGCAGAGAGGCAGGCAGAGAGGGGGGGGGGGGGAAGCAGGCTTCCCGCTGAGCAGAGAGCCCGATGCGGGGCTTGATCTCAGGACCCTGAGATCACGACCTGAGCCAAAGGCAGAGGCTCAACCCACGGAGCCACCAGGCGCCCTGAGTTTGTTGCTTCTTACATTCAGTATTTATGAGTGAATTTTGGATTTAGGAAAGTGATGTCTTCATTCTGAAAATTAAGAATGGACTTTAGGTAACCACTAACATTAGGGAAGAAACTAAACCCTTATATTTCTTCATTCTCTTGTCAGTAAAATGAGAAAGCCTAAGTCTAGACTTTTAAAAATCATATTAACTTTTTTTTTTTTTTTTTTTTTTTTTGGTATTACACCCTGGTGTTATGGGCTCATTAATAGCTGCAACTGGTTGTGTAAGAAACAGAGATTAAGGCATATTTTATACTATATCCCAGAGGTCCCCACCCAGAAGTACTTAGCCAAATTCATTCCAAATTAAGGAAACTTTGTATTGCATGTATTTATAAAATGGAAAAAAAACAGCAACAAAAGCACTTGCGCTTCTTCTGTTCATGCTTCCCCTAGGATTAATTTAAATCCAGAAAAAATAAGGAGGTTATGAAGACTCCCTTTTGCAGTGCTTGTTTTTCTAACATTGTATGCTATTTCGTAACACTGATAACACAATATGAGGACCAAAACCAAGCTAGTCTTATTTAGTTCTACTGAATTACTGGTTTCTAAGCAAAGGTGGGAACAAAGCCCATAGGAAAATTTGACCTGCCAGATACAGCACAGACAGGGGTCTGTGAGAATTAATGGAAGCCCTTTTGAACTTTTTTCACTATCATTATCCAATTTATTTAAACCTAAAAAAAAAAAAAAAAAAATTTCATCCATTTCTGTCCTGACGTTGGCAACCAACAATTTGTTCTTTGTATCTATGAGCTTGGGGCCAGGGGGATGGGGCGTAGAGGTATTTGTTTGGTTTTGTGTGTGTTTTGTTTTGTTTAGATGCCACATGTAAAAGAAATAACACACTTTTCTTTGTCTGACTTATTTCACTTAGCATAATGCCGTTGAAGTCCATCCCTGTTGTTGCTATGGTAAGATTTTGCCTTTTTTGTGGCTGAATAATATTCTGCTGTGTATATGGGTAAAGCCACCACAGTGTCTTTATCCATTCATTTATCGGTGGACACTTAGGTTGTGGCTGTTGTAAATAATGCTGCAGTAAACATAGAGGTACATGTATCTTTTCAAGTGAGTATTTTCGTTCTCTTTGGATAAACATACCCAGAAGTGGGGTTGCTGGATCATAGGGTAGTTTCTACTTTTAATGTTTTGAGGAACCTCCATACTGTTTTCCACAGTGGCTGAACAATTTGAATTCCCACCAACAGTGTACAAGGGTACCCTTTTCTCCATGTTCAGCACGTTCCTTGTCAACATGTGCTGTTTCTTGTCTTTTTGATATTAGCCATTCTAACAGGTATGAGGTGGGACCTCATTGTGGCTTTGACGGGCATTCCCCTGATGATGAGTGGCACTGAGCATCTTTTCATGTACCTACAGGACATCTGTATGTCTTCTTTGGAAAAATCCCTATTCAGATCTTCTGCCCATTTTTTTTCTTTTTTTTTTTTTTTAATATTTTATTTATTTATTTGACAGAGAGAGAGAGATCGCAAGTAGGCAGAGAGGTAGGCAGAGAGAGGAAGGGAAGCAGGCTCCCTGCCGAGCAGAGAGCCCGATGCGGGGCTCGATCCCAGGACCCTGGGATCATGACCTGAGCCAAAGGCAGAGGCCCTAACCCACTGAGCCACCCAGGCACCCCTGCCCATTTTTTTAAATAGACTTTATTTATTTATTTGACAGAGAGAGAGATCACAAGTAGGCAAAGAGGCAGGCAGAGAGAGAGGAGGAAGCAGGCTCCCCGCTGAGCAGAGAGCCTGATGTGGGGTTTGATCCCAGGACCCTGGGATCACGACCCGAGCCAAAGGCAGAAGCTTTAACCCACTAAGCCACCCAGGTGCCCCTCTTCTGCCCATTTTTAAATCAGATTGTTTGTTTTATTGTTATCGAGTTGTATGAGTTCTTTATATAGTTTGGATATTAGCCCCTTATCAAATATATGATTTGCAAATATTTTCTTCCATTCAGTAGGTTACCTTTTCATTTTGTTGGTGGTTTTCTGTGTTGTGCAGAAGCTTTTTAGTTTGATGTGGTCCCACTTGTTTGCTTTTATTTTGTTGCTTTTGCTTTTGGCATCAGATCAAACCCTCATCAGTAAGACCTATGTCAAGGAGCTTACCACCTATGTTTTCTTCTGGGAGTTTTATAGTTTTTGGTGTTACATTCAAGTCTTTAATCCATTTCGAGTTAATTTTGTGTATCATGTATGATAGTAATCCGGTTTCATTTTTTCGCATGTCACTTTCCCAACAACACCTATTGAAGACACCGTCTTTTCCACATGGTATATTCTTGGCTCCTTTGTTGCAAATTAGTTGGCCATATGTGCACAGATTTACATCTGAGTTCTCTGTTCCGTTCTATTGATCTATGTGTCTATTTTTATGCCAGTGCCATAACTTTTAATTACTACAGCTTTGTAGTATAATTCGAAATCAGGGAATGTGAAACCTCCAGCTCTGTTCATCTTTCCCCAGATTGCTTTGGCTGTTTGGTATCTTTTGTGGTTCCATACAAATGATAGGATTATTTGCTTTATTTCTGTGAGAAATGCCATTGGAATTTTGATAGGGATGGCATTGAATCTGTGTATTTCTTTGGGTAGTATGGACATTTCAACAATGGTAGTTATATTTTCTGTCTCTTCGTTGAAGTTCTCCTTGTGTTCATCTATTCTTCTCCCCAGTTCACTGAGCATCTTTATGGCTGTGACTTTGAGTTTTTTTAATCTGGTAAGTTGCTTATTTCTATTTTATTAAGGGTTTTTTCCCTGAGGTTTCATCGTGTTCTTTCATTTCAAATATATTCTTCTGTTTATTCATTTTGCTTCACTCTCTGTGTCTGTATCTATACAATAATCTCTCCCAGTCTTGTGGGAGAGGCTTCATGTAGGAGGTGAAAGTTGTCCAACCTCATCCCAGCTCCTGGTTATCTCTCAGACCCCAGGAGCTTGTCCAAGCAGCCGGTTATATTTTAATAGTTCCCTGTATTCAAGGATGTGTCAAGAGCTTAGCATCCCAAAGGGGAGAATGTCAGTACCTAAATTCAAATCTACTGGAAGCCAGACCCTCAGGCAGCAGCTTTTAAGAGTATGCAAATATACGGGCGGGCGCCTGGGTGGCTCAACCAAGTGTCAGACTCTTGGTTCTGGCTCATGATCTCAGGGTGGTGGGATTGAACCCTGCCTTGAGCTATGCGCTCAGTGTGGAGTCTGCTTGAAAGAGTCTCTCCCTCTGCCTCTCCCCCAACTTGCACTCTCTCTCTCAAACAAATAAATCTTAAATAAATAAATAAATAAATGCAGTCTTCTGGAACCACCGTCATAAGCCCCACTTGCTGCCAGAGCCGGGCAATCTAGAGGCATCCCCTGGGGAGCAACCACAATAACTGGGGCACCAGCCATAAAAAGCAGGGCACTAGACGTGGGTAAAGCTCTCCTCCAGGAGACACTGGCACTGTACAATGCGGCAGAGGGTAAGCATGAAGATAGCACCTGCCCTTCAGGTCTCTGGAAAGGATGACAGTCAACTCCTAGATGTGTATTTAATTAGAAGCCTGCCCCTCAGGCCACAGTCATGATGATTAACTAATAGGCCTCCTTCACAGAAATCTGAGCTCCTGGGTCTGCAGCCTGTATGCCCCAGGGGTGACAGCTGTTTAAGACTTCTTTCTCAGAGGGTCCTATGGGACCTGCCATCATAAACCCCACTGGCCACAGGAGGGAAGTGATACAGAGGTGTCTCCTGGCAGGTGTTGCAAAAATAGGGGTGTGCGGACTCCCTTTGGGTGACACAGATTATTGCAATCTCTTGGGGCCAGGAATGCAAGCTCCAGCTCCCCTGGCCTCCAAAGCCAGGAGATCAAGAGGTGTCCCCTGGGGGGTAGCCAATAACTCAGTGCACACGATGCATGTAAAATCTCCAAACTTAAGGGTGAAGGAGGTGTTTGCTTATATTAGAACCACAGCCCGAGAGGCAGGCATCGAATTTAACACGCCCCTCTAGAAGCCTGCTGGACACTCTCCAGGGATGGAGACTGGCAGATGCCATGTTCTCGCTTTCCCTCTACCATACTCCATACGGACTTTCAAGAGTAAGAATCCCACCTGTGTTTTGTTTTATTTTGAGGGCTATGTGATGGTTGACGATGAATACAGACACCCACCATTTATATTCTGCTATATGCCTGGCACTGTGTTAAGCATCTTTCCATTGATCACCTTAATCTTCATGACTATCTCATGAGGCCCGTGGACATTATCTACTCCATTTGAAGAGAACAAACTTAAAGCCAGAAAATGTGAGTCATGTGCCCAAGTTCATACAGCTAGAAAATGGTGGTGGTCTAGGACAAACTGGTGCATTCACACATTGACTTAATGAATATTGATTAAGCACCTATGATGTTCCAAACACAGTATTAAGTACTTTGGTGCTGGGATGATTAAAAACAGATACAATCGTTAACCTCCATCTCCCAAGGAAGAGGAAGAGGAATGAGTTGTACCAAAAACAACAACAACAACAACAACAACAACAACAAAAACTATGTGTTAGAATAGCAATAAACAGAGGGACTGGAAAGAAGAGTTACATGGCACTTGGAAAGCCTGTAATTGAGACATTTGACCTAGTCAGGAAGGTTGGGAAGGTCTTCATGATGTGTCTGAAGCTGGGCAAAGGGCATATCATAAACAGCCCGTGCCAAGGTCTTATGGCAGGATAGATGATGGGGACTATGAAGGACTAAGAGAAAGTCAATGTGATTAACACAGAGAAAGCAGAGGGAAGAGTGGTACACAGTGTAGATGGAGGGCCAGACAAGACCACGCCATGGAGAACCTTATGGGCCACAATGAAGAATTTTCTTCTAAAAGCAAAGGAACCTCACTGAAAAGTTCTGAGCAGGGAAAACATTGAGGTACTAATTTAGATACAAAATTTCTTCCTTTCTTTGCCAGTGGAAATGAGGTCAAGTAAAACACCCACATTATGGAGAGGTGAGAGAACAGAAAAAACAGGGGACAAGGTCTTATGCTGCTTCTCCTTGAGGGGAGGGACGTAGCCACAGGTCATTAGCAATAGGGTAAACACTCTGCAGGGACAAACATTACATGAAAACCCATGAAGGACCCACCTTGGCTTCTCAAATGCTCTGCCAGTAGAAATCTTGTCCCAGTTCTCCGTTGTTCTCGAAACACAGTTACACGAGAAACAGATGAATTTTATTTGCTCTGTCTATAAACCAACAGATTTAGATGCTTACTCACCCAGTGTGGTAGTAAGACGAAACAAGCACATAAATCAAACACACAATGAATAACTACAGATATCCTGCATCTTGAGTGATTATTGGTGTTTTTGTGTGATGGGGGGCAGGGAGGGGTTCTCTCTCCGTTAAAGGACCCCAGGCCCTTTTAGACATACAGGCTTCCCCTAGAAGAAATAAACGGCAAGTCAAAGTTGGTTTCAGTTCTTTTATTGAAGTGAGCATATGCTCATCAGCTCTGAGAGAGAATGTGGCCTAAGAGAAAGAACTTGAGCAACTTAGGTGAATTTCTAGGAAAATCAGACATTTTGCACTTACTTCTGTCCTCATGAATGTTAAGTTTTTGAACTGGAAGTTTCTTTATAGATTAAAAAGGAAAAGAATCTCAACTTCAGTTCTCTGCACTTCAGAAAGGGCAAGGCTGCATTACAGTTCTTAAAAGACACAGAAATGGAAGGGGAATCAAGAACATTCTAGAAAACAGGTTTTTCATTTTCTTTAGACCTTAGAAAAAGGTCTCAAGGGTACTCATATAAGGGTAGCAGAGAGTACTCATATAAGGCTCTTCCATGATCTCACTGTTTACTGTTCACAGCCTTGATACTCACATATTATTTTCTACAAAAATAGCAGGGACTCTGCCACTACTCAGTGAGCCCTACATGATGCTTCTGAGTCTGGCCTCCACCAGTGTCCCCAGTCTGCTCACATCTCTCCCCTGTACTTTATATGGTGGTTTTAAAATATGTCCCCAAATTGACATTCTTCCCTCCAGATGGTGGGGCTCATTTCTTAACCCTCCTTTGGAGTGTGGCTAGACTTCTTGACGCACCTCTAAGATAGAATATATTAGAAGTAGCAGGATGTGGTCTATGCAAATAGGCCATAGAAGATATCACAGCTTTATCCTTCCTCTCTCTCTTAGAACACTTACCTTGTGGGAAGCCAGCTGCCATGTCGTACAGACAGACACTCAGGCAGCCCTACTCAGAAGCCCACATATGAGGAATGAAGGCTTCCCACCAATAGCCACACGGGTGTGCCATCTTGGAAGTGAATCCTCCAGCCCCAGTCAAGCTTGCCAATGACTGCACCGGCAGCTGACATATTGAGGGCCCCGAGCCAGAATCCCGTAGCTAAACTCAATCTCTAGCCCATAGAAAGTAAGAAAATAAAAGTTTGCTGTTTTAAGTCTTTCCAGTTTGGGATAATCTGTTACATAGCAATAGAGAACGAATATATCTCATAATAATAGTAACACAAAAAATTTAGGAACATTTTATTAGAATATGATCTCCTTGAAAAAAAGAATCATGTCTGCCTCACCATTGGAACCTCTGTGCATGGCCCAAAGTCAGCACTCAATACGTATTTGTAGATTAAATGAATGATCAGACTTTAGTTATATTGGGGCACCTGGGTGGATCAGTGGGTTAAGTCTCTGCCTTCGGCTCAGGTCACAGTCTCAGGGTCCTGGAATCAAGCCCCGCATCGGGCTCTCTGCTCAGCGGGGAGCCTGCACCCCCCCCCCCGCCATTTCTCTGCCTACTTGTAATCTCTCTGTCAGATATATAAATAAAGTCTTAAAAAAAAAGGTTTTAGTTACACTGACTGGCACTATATTATTTGTTATACATGTGTTTTCTCATGTAACTCTTATAACTATTCCATAAGGTATATTTTTTATCTCTGTTTTACAGATCAGTAACATGAGACATAGCAAGACAGTGTGCGCACATTGTGGAATCTCTGACTCCGGGACCTACGGCTTCCATGGGAGTCGATGGCAGTCCCGTGGACTTAGATCTAGCCGCCATGAGATGTGATTTTGCACTTGCTGTGCTCTCAGCTAGAGCCACGTTCCTCTCACACTTCACCTCAGAACTCTGACAACTGAGCCGAAATGTGCCCAACTCCCGTGGAGGTGTAACTGCCATATGGTCCCGCCAGAAAGCATGAGAACAAGCTCAGTTGTTTAGGATGGGAAGACCCAGTTCTGCTGCTAGAGGAGGAAGGAGGGGCAGGAGCCACACAGAGCAAATAGCAATGAGCCATTGTCCCTATCAGCAGGGCCTGCCCCACTCATCGTGGTTTTAACACAAGTCAGATCTCCAGCATGGGCAGCAAGCCGTTAGGCTGGTTCCAAACAGTGGAAGCAAAGTGCCCAGATCTAGGCACGATCCACAAGAGTCCACCTGGATTCTCCAAACACAGCACACTCCAGAGAATTCAGTTCTAAGGCTCTAAATTGCATTCCTGGCCCCTCTCTAAGCCTTGATGGAAGACTGTTGAGTTGTTGAAAACCAGGGTATAAGAGATTAACCTACCAAATCCAATCAACAATTTGCAGTGAACACTAACCAGATATGTTCATGTCTAAATGCACAGTGTCTATGTGGTAACCTACTTTTTCCTTTTAAAACCTAAAAATCTGGAGTGCCGATGTAATTTAGGAAGAACCTGAGAATTTCCCTTTGTGCTGTTTTGGACTTTCTGCAGATTTCATGAAATGCTGTAGCTCTGGGATGATATTTCAACTTGAAAATATTCTTACTAACCTTTGCCCTTAATATCTTAGTCTTTCCTTTAGGATGGCTAATTTTGTGTGTGTGAAATTAATTTTTGAATAAATTTCCAGAAGCTTTTATGGCCCATGAGAGAATCTTGAGATGCTGTACTTTGATATTTTCCCAATAAGCAGCTTATTTTTCTGATGGGAAAAGAGGAAAATAGGGAACACCTCTTGTTTTTTAATGTCAAAATAATTTTTAGAGGAATATTTAGTAACATAGAAAGACGCTCACTAGTACTACAAAAAAGGTAGGTTACAAATCAATATGTATATTATGATGTTCTCACATTAAATATATAGATTCATGTTTATATCTACAAAAGACCAAGCTGGACATGAAATATAATAGTTAGCCCTCCCTTTCTTAAAGAAATCCATCGATATTTTTCCTTCCAATGTCTCTCGAGTGTCTACTATGTGTGGGGACCAAGGTACGCTAGGCTTCAAGTATCTAGAGATAAGATTCAGCTCTGCTCTCAGGTACCTCACGGCCCAGTGAAAAAGTCACTGAAATAAATAGTTAGATGAAACTAGATTTATAAAAGGCAGTAGGGCACAATGGTTCTTACTATGCACTTACTATGACTAACACAGATCCAAGTATAAACCATGGTTTTATACTTAAAATGGGCTCTTAAGTGGATTTTCTCACTTCTCCAAGCTTTAATGTCAAGCTGTGCAAGTGGGGATAGAACTACCTACCTCACATGACAGTCATAAAAAATCATCTGAATGCAAGTTAGCAATTGGACCTGGCCATAGTAAACACTCAGTAAGTGGCCACCGATGGCTGTTATCATGGAGGGCGAATGGAAGCTCAGAGGAAGCCAGCAGGCCCCTGAAGATACAGATCCCTGAGCTCACAGTCATAGGACTAACCCTGAACTGGTTAAATCACTAACCTAGAGCTCGTGTTCTTTGTAAATCCAATGTGGGTGAAACCTGCCATTGTTATCTGCCAAAAATGTCCCTGTTTGGGCAATGTCATCTGACGAAAATGTCCTACAACACCCAACTCCTGTTTGATGAGGCCTCTCTGTTTTAGGTGGGTTTGTTTTTTTTAAAGCTTTTAGCTTCACTCAAGTCCACGGCCTCTTCTGAAGACCCTGAAGTAGCCCCCTAACACGTGGCAAATCCCAAACCAGCTTAATGGCCTCCACCAGAGTCCTGGCTTCCCGTGTTTCTTCCTTTTCATTTCTCCTTTCTGTCTTTCTTTTACAGGAAATTTTAGTTCCTATCATAACTAAAAGAATTCCTGAATCTTACCTCCTCAAGGGTGGCATGGTGACGGAGTGAAGGCACAGCCCTTAGAGTCAGGCAGCCCTGGGTCGGAATCCTATGGCTCAGGGCCCAGGAATGTCAAGCAAATAATCCACACCAGTCCCGTCCCTGTGTGTTTGCAGGAGAGTGAAAATGACCTCATAGGTCTGTCATGGAGATGAAGGTCACTAGTCCAGTAACCAACCCTTGACACACCCTCAACAAATGTTGGTTTTCTTCCTTTTTCCATAAGAACAATGTATTGACTGTATTTACACACAGACTTTGAGGGCTCTGCCATGGAGTGCCAACAGGTCCCTGTTCTCCTTTCATACACATCCAGAGGTAAAGAGGTCTTTCAGATGCTTTTAAAGTTGCAGCCCAGCTGAGCTAATTAAGTCGTTTTGAGGGGAGGGTGCACACCTACTCATTTTTAGCATCATCAGATCGTAGTGACAAGAGGAGAAAGGAAAACAACATTGGTCAAATGGACCGAGAGCTCCATTCATTACCATAACCCAAAAGCCTGAGAGAAAAAGGGTTGAATTGAAGGATGAAGAAACTCCAAGGTCAAGCAAAATGACCCAAATGTTTTATTCATCCGTTTATGCAGATTGTCACTCATTCAGCAATTATCAGGTACATGCCGAGCACTATCCTAGAGAAAATGTAAGGCAAATCCTGTTTCCACAAGAGAGAATTTGGTAGAGAAAATCAAACCTACATCCTTGACCTCTTCTCTCTTCACTGGGCTCCACATTCCATTACCTGCAAGTACTTCTTAAAGGTGCTCTCTTTTCCCTCTCCTCCTTAATGTACCTGCTCTCCGCTGAATCCAAAGGATATTCTCAAAGGATACCAATAATCTTTTAACTGTAGAATCCATGGGCTCTTCCCTGCCCCCGCCCAGCTCTTCACCAGCCGGGTTCCTTGCTGGTTTCTACATAGTTGAATGCTCCTTTCTCGAATTTCTTTCCGGGCTCACTGGTGTTGCTTCACTTTGATTCATCATCTTCCTTGTTGGCAAAGTTATTTATCACAAATCCAATTCTGCCCTACTGTTCTCCTGTTTAGAATCCTCTGGCATTTTCCTTTGACCTATGGGATAAAGTATAATTTCCTTAATGCTACCTAGAAATGTCCTTTGGACCTTCATCCAACCTGTCCTTCCAGCTTTGTCTCCTGTTAGTCTCCTTAGGAACCTTATGTCCAGTGATGTGAGATGACTTTCTTTCAAGTTGGTCATGCTCATCTAACCCTCCATTCCTCTGCTTCCATGGGCTTCCTCAGATGGAGATCTTTTACTTCTAGAACATTCCTGGGCTTAACATTAACTTGACCACCCTCAAAACTGCTATATGCCTGTCTCCATCTCTAGCTTTGAGTTACTTTATAATAGGAACATACTTTTTCTCTTGATGCTCTAAGGTCTAGCAAAATGCCTGGCTTATCACAGCAGGAAAAAAAAAATCAAACTCTATTGGATAAATGAGATTTTGTTGGCTTACCTCTATAATTTCTCAACTGTCTGTATCTTCATTCACTTTCTCTCTGTAGTCTCCCAAATTAGAGAGGTAAGTCTCTTATTTAGACTGTCAAAGAGCTGTTACTATTCTGTGTTCTATGACTCCTCACTAATATTCATTCAGCCAGAGCAACGTTCCTAATGTCTTACTTACACATCAGCAGTTGGTAAATAGCCATTGATTCAGTCCTCCAATGATGTCCTGCCAACCTAGCTACCACCATTTCTCTCCAAGACTTTAGGTTGGAAGAACCTGGCACATCAGGGGATTTCTAAGACCTTGCCTCCAAAGTAAGACCAACATCGATTCCACATGATTGTTCAGCCTATGTATCAGTGTCTGCTTACAAAGCTGCCCATGGTTGACATGACATATCAAATAAAGGCAAAATTCCTTGTCATGGTATTAAGGTCTTCCTAATTGGATACCAATTTCAGCCTTATATACAAATAATATGTTTGATATTCTATAAAAGTATATCTCAAAATGTAATATGTTTATGAATCATTTGGGGGAATTTTGCACCAAATGTAGATTCTGATTCAGTAGGACTCGAGTGAGAGCCCCAGACTGCATCTCTACCAAGAGCCAGGTAATGTTGATCTGGCCTCTGCTCCACAGATCACAGCTTTGAGTAGTGAGAGACTCAGTCCAAACCACCTCTGCCCCTGTGTTCCTACTTTACCTTCCACTTGGAATGCTTTCTGGGCTCCATTAATTAATTGATTACTCCCTCAAAGCCAAGCTCAAATGCAGCCTTTTCACTAAAATGTTCTCTTATCTCCTGAAGTAAATATGAACTCTTTCTCCTTGAAGTTCTTAGATGTTTGATATGGGAAATCAATCACCCAAAAGGCATAACTAGCAAAGCTTTTATATATATTTCCAGTTTAAGACATGTTTTATTGTTTTCCTATTATTTGACCCAATCATACCCTACAATGACCTACACATTCATCACTAGTTCTACATAGTAATTAAAGTACTTGAGCAGGTTCTCGTTCATTCATGATAAAATAACCAGAAAAAAATGTGAACAACCTAGACTGTGAAGAATTGCATGATAATAATTTTTGTTCATAGTAATAACCCAGAAGCACAAGGAGCCTAAAATAGCTCCTGAATTATCAAAGAAAGGTTAAAATTACATTCAGCATATTTTAGTGTGAAGTGAATTTGATCGTGTTCTAAGTCTTTGAAAACTGACATGTGGCATATGCGTGTGTGTCTGATATGTTCCAATTCTTTGAAAACATATAAGGACTATATAATTGTCTTTTACAGTCATGTGTAATGTTCACCACCCTTAGCACCAATTACTTGCTTACCCCTACCATATGCGCACACACACACACACACACACACACACACGTCCATGCATATAGGCAACATGATTTCTCAGGGAAAAAAAACCCAGAAATCTAGTATTCTACTGTATTCCTAAATTCCCCAAATAAACTCCTCAAGGCCCTGAGTTTTTTCCTAAAGCTGAAAACCTTACAGTTATCTGGACGCAGCCTAGGACTGGTTCTTACTCTATTTTTGTGTATTCCCATAATTAATGCATATTCATTCCATAAAGATTTGCAGTGGATTACAAAGCATACACAATAAAATTTCAAAAACAAATTAAGTTAAATATGCAGAAGAAAAAACAAGGGTTGAATGTGAATGAAGCCAGAAAGAGTGGCTGCCTGGCCGTGAGTTTTTCAGGATGCTACTTAATCGTCAACCTGGAGCAAGGATGTCAGCACATGTAGCTTCCCCTTCCTCCTTCCTCTTCTGCTCCCAAAGGCCACCAAGGCAGATGAACGGGAGTTTTCCTTCTTCCTCTTCTCTGGGGCTTGCTACCTATACTCCTCATTCAAAGGTAGCATATGCTTCCCTGTCTTCCCTGAGATTATATCGGTATTGCTGCTTAATATATTAGGGAAACTAAGTCATGCAATTCTTTCTTTTTTCAATACATTCTTCCCCTAATAAATAAGGGCATTTCTCTTTGTCCAGGAATCTAACTCCTTCCAAGAAAGTGGGAACTAGATCTTGTCCTGCACTTGAGTCCTTGTCCATCTTCCAAGTCCCCAGTGTCCAGCCAGATGAACCTCATTATTGGCTGAAAGTCTCACTTCCCATCAATGGGGATCCCTTCTTAGTCTCAAGAAACTTGACTTTCCCAACACTGGCTCTCTCTTCAATGGGATCTGGCCACACAATCAGGCAAATCTTTCCTCTGCATGGGCCAGCTCACCAGCCAACACCACCTGCCTCAGTCTGCCTGTGCCTCTCAAGTATGGCATAAGAAACAGGTGCTGGCTCATACTGTCACTCCCCTCATCCCTGTGCAGTTACTTTTAGGGAGAGGTCTTTCCAGGAATGTTTAATAGTTTGTATATCACAAGTATCCATATTTCCCAGGGTGGGTCTGTCAAAAAATTAGGAGAGCCAGGGAGGCCTGGGTCAAAACCCTGAGAGAAGATAGGCAGGCTCTGCAGGGATTCTCAGCAGATAGAGCGAGGGGAGGGTCATAGATCTTTATCCCCAAGGCCCCCTCATGGATTCTTAGTCTTTGAAAGACGTCCCCTCCTAGAGAAGAAAACAAACTCATCTCCATGGCATAATCTCAGGTCAACAACAAAGGGCCTGGGACACATTTGGAATGGCCATGCTGTAGAGAGGGAGATGGGAGGCCATTGCCTGGCCAGAAGGAAGACTCCGAGTTAGTTAGCCCTCTTGAGTATGCAGAGCCACTGAAGCGTGGGTTATCCATGAGACGAGGCCAGTGGCAACCGAAAGCCCAGGCTGTCTTAATCAGTAGAAGGAGGGACCGTACTTAGTCCTCAAAGGATGAGGGGAGGACCTTCTTTTGCAAGAGAAGTAGGAAACTGAGTAGAGGCAGACCAGCCAAGGTGCAGCTGAGCAGGATCATCCAATGGCCTTCTAGCAACTGAGCATTCAGTGTCTGGAGGATCTACTGGGGTCCTCTCCTTGGCTGATCTATTGTCTATGGAAAAAGCACTGGGAACTTGTTAGCACCCGAACAATAAAGTCTTGAACTTTATTAAAGATTTTATTTACTTATTTGAGAGAGAGAGAGGAGGGATAGAGCACGAGAGGGGAGAAGGTCAGCGGGAGAAGCGGACTCCCCGTGGAGCTGAGAGCATGATGTGGGACTCGATCCGGCAACTCCAGGATCATGACCCGAGCCGAAGGTAGTGGCTTAACCAACTGAGCCACCCAGGCATCCCACAGAGTCTTGAACTTTCTTGAGTGGAGATGAAACTGATGGGACAGGCGGAATGGACCAGAAGTTTTCCTGAGCGGGCCGCCCTTGAACACAGACCCTCCCTTGTATTCTTCCTTGCTTTGCTCTCTGTCTTCAGCTTTTAAGAATCCTTTGATTCCTGATTGCCCATAAATTGTCTTCGGCATGGTTCAAAGCTTCAGGATTTATCCTGGCCTGTTTCTTATAAATGTACCTTACCTCTTACACACAATTTGCCTTGATCTCAGTAATTTGTCTATGCCTTGATTCAAAGCCTTGGGCTTTCTTCTATCCGGCACAATCACCTGACTCTTCCAATCATGTTTTATTTTCCTCAGGCTCAGTTTCCTACCCTTTACCGTCAATCCACTGTCATTTACCTCACTGCATGAAAATACCCAAAATAGTCAAAGTGCCATCTCTGTGTGAGTAATGAGGAAGAGAGAGTCGTGTGAGGATTTCCTGTATGACCAAGTTCTCAGCACCATGTGAACTGCCTATGTGATTACCAGGTGGTCACGATAATGATCCAGAATATTCCCTAATTCCTTATGACTTATTACACCGTTGAAGCACAATTCGTCAGAATTAGAAGGGAACTTGGAGTTGATAGGGCACAACCGGACCATTTTACAGGGAGGTAAATAGTGAACCAGAAAGCTTCAAGCCTTTGCCCAGAATCTTAGGGCTAATCAATAAAGGTGCTAAGGCCAACACCTAGGTTTCCAGAATTCCAGGTCTAATATTCTTGCCACTGCAGTAAAAGCTTATGCAACACACCTACGTAAACAGTAAATAGAACCGGAATTTTTTTTAAAAGCCAAGACTTCCGGGCACCTGGGTGGCTCTGTTGTGAAGCGTCTGCCTTCAGCTCAGGTCATGATCCCAGCGTCCTGGGATCGAGCCCCATCTCGGGTTCCCTGCTCCCGGAAAGCCCGCCTCTACCTCTCTCGCTTCCCCTGCTTGCATTCCCTCTCTCACTGTCTTTCTCTCTGTGTCAAATAAATAAATAAAATCTTTTTTAAAAAGCCAAGACTTTGGGGGCACCCGGGTGGCTCATTTGGTTAAGTGTCTCACTCTCGATCTCAACTGAGATCTTGATCTCAGGGACATGAGTTCAAGCCCTGCACTGGAAGCTAAAAAAAAAAAAAAAGGCCAAAACGTCAACGGCTGAAGCTCAAGAAGAATTTTGCTTTACTCACTCACTTCCTCCACTGTTACTTATCCAGTGCCCGCTCTCTACCAGCACTCTACCAGGATAAGGAGACGAGGCATGGGCGAACCGATGCCAATGCCATCTATGGATATTAGACATCAAGCAAATATTTGTGCAAATACATTATAGCACGTTTCCTTTATTTTAAGATGCAACTATTTCCTTCAAGATCTCAGCATGTCCAATATCAAGTCTTCTAGTTACCATCCCTACCATCGATTTGACCTGGGAGTCAGATTCTTCCAGAGCTTATTTGCAATTGTTTCTTTTAACTGGAGCTAATCCCAGCATGGAACCTGCCCCCCTCCCCCCCGCCCCAACCCCACCTAACCCTCCTTACCTACATTCTCTGCTTGAGGTAGACCACACTTACAGTCAGACTTCAGACCACAGCCTGTGTGATAATCACCTTCTGGCTCAAATTGCCAGGAGACAGAGAGTTTTCTACCTTCTTCCCCTAGGCGATGAGGTTGAGGTTTGTTTTTTTTTTTTAACAGTTCCTATAGGTCCATACAATAATGGCACATTTTACAATCAATGGCATTTTAAATTTTGTGAATTATAGTGATTACAAATTGCTGTAAGAATTGTGAAGGATAATGCAGAGTGGCCCAAGGAGGTGTATAGGCTGACCTCAT